>NC_064627.1:166997998-167302898 GCF_023864275.1 Schistocerca cancellata | reverse complement strand
TTGGGCACATGTCGTCACGGTGTGAGGCTGAGCCCCTCTGTGGCGATTGTGGCCGTCCTCTTCGTGAGGAACATACATGCACCCCACCACCTCGGTGCGTTAATTGTCCTGGCGTCCACTCGCCTAGATCCTCAGACTGCCCCGCATATCAGAAGGAGAAGAAGATACAAGAAATCAAAACTTTGGATCGGCTGTCTTATTCTGAGGCCAGGAAGAAGTACGACCGCCTCCATCCCGTGCCATTGACCACTTCATTTGCCTCAGTTGTGTCCACTCCTTCCGCGGTATCCTCACCCCTCTCCTGTCCCCCCTCCGCCTCCTCCGCCCATCAGGGGGCTCTGCCTCCGCCTCCCAAATCCCTCCCTTCCAAATCCTCCTCCCCCGTGGCCCCCACCCCCTCTGCCCCAGGGGCCACCCTTCTTCCTCCTTCTCCCCACACGCCACCTGAGAAGCGATCCTCTTCTCAGGCGTCCATCGGGGACACGTTCCGGACCCCGGCTTCCGAGGTCCGGCGTTCCAAAACGGACCCCGCGCGTGAGGACCTTCTTCGGGTCCAGCCCACCATCCCTGTGCCTCCTCGGCCTTCCAAGAAGGCCTCCAAGAAGAAATCTCTATCCCCCTCTCCACCCCGGCGCGTTTCGACTGACGCTCCATCCGTGAGTCGCCGCTCCCGGCCGTCCTCAGTTTCGCCGGGACGCTCTGCTGCCAGGCGCTCAGCTGGCCTACCGTCGGCAAATGATGCTGCCCCTCCTACACAACCAGGGACAGCGGCCGCAGCTGGCGACCAGTCGATGGAACCGGATCCGCCTCCCGTTGGTTGTAGCGTTGTTCCCTCGCAACCTGGCCCTCCGCGGCCGTCGAGGTGACCAGCTCTTCCCCCGTCTCGTTCCCCCAACTTTTTGACTAGCGATGGCGTTGTTTCATTGGAACATAAGAGGTATTCGATCTCATCGGGAGGAATTACAACTGCTCCTCCGCCTGCACTGTCCGCTCGTCCTTGGACTCCAGGAAACAAAGTTGCGCCCGACTGACCGTATTGCCTTTACCCACTATACCTCGGAGCGGTATGACCTTACCCCTGTGGACGGTGTCCCAGCTCATGGTGGGGTCATGTTGCTCATTCGGGACGATGTCTATTACCATCCCATCCCATTGACCACCCCACTCCAAGCAATAGCTGTCCGCATTACTCTTTCTGCTTTTACTTTTTCAGTTTGTACCATCTACACTCCACCGTCGTCTGCCGTTAGTCGGGCTGACATGATGCACCTGATCGTTCAGCTTCCCCCGCCGTTTTTATTGTTTGGCGACTTCAATGCCCATCATCCCCTTTGGGGCTCTCCTGCATCCTGTCCAAGAGGCTCACTCTTGGCGGATGTCTTAAACCATCTCAATCTTGTCTGCCTCAATACCGGCACCCCGACTTTCCTCTCGGACTCCACTCATACCTTCTCCCACTTGGACCTCTCGATATGTTCTACCACTCTTGCCCGTCGGTTCGAGTGGTATGTCCTTTCTGACACCTATTCGAGCGACCACTTCCCCTGTGTCGTTCGTCTCCTGCACCACACCCCATCCCCACGTCCTTCGAGCTGGAACATACTGAAAGCTGACTGGGGACTTTACTCATCCCTGGCGACCTTTCCGGACCACGATTTTCCCAGTTGTGACAGTCAGGTCGAATACCTCACGGCTGTTATCATCCATGCTGCCGAACGTTCCATTCCTCGTACTACTTCTTCACGTCGCGTTTCCGTCCCCTGGTGGAACGAGGCTTGTAGGGACGCTATCCGTGCTCGACGACGTGCTTTACGCACCTTTCGCCGCCATCCTACGTTGGCGAATTGTATTGAATACAAACGACTCCGAGCGCAATGCCGTAGAGTCATCAAAGACAGCAAAAAAGCTTGTTGGGCCTCTTTCACCGGCTCCTTTAACAGTTTTACTCCATCTTCCGTCGTTTGGGGTAGCCTGCGCCGGCTGTCGGGTATTAAGGCCCACTCCTCGGTACCTGGCCTGACCTCAGGTAATGCGGTCCTTGTTGATCCGGTGGCTGTCGCCAACGCCTTTGGCCGCTTTTTCGAGGAGGTTTCAAGCTCCGCCCATTACCATCCTGCCTTCCTTCCCAGGAAAGAGGCAGAAGAGGCTCGGCGACCTTCCTTCCACTTGCTGAATCTGGAAACCTATAATGCCCCCTTTACTATGCGGGAACTCGAAAGTGTGCTTGCACTGTCCCGGTCCTCTGCTCCGGGGCCGGATGCCATTCACGTTCAGATGCTGGCACACCTTTCTCTGGCGGGCAAAAGCTTCCTTCTCCGTACCTACAATCGCGTCTGGACCGAAGGTCAAGTCCCCATGCGTTGGCGTGACGCCGTTGTTGTTCCTATACCCAAACCCGGGAAGGATAGACACCTTCCTTCTAGTTACCGCCCCATTTCTCTTACAAGCTGTGTCTGTAAGGTGATGGAGCGCATGGTTAATGCTCGGATAGTCTGGATTCTTGAATCTCGACGGCTACTTACTAATGTCCAATGCGGCTTTCGTCGCCGCCGCTCCGCTGTTGACCACCTCGTGACCTTGTCAACATTCATCATGAACAACTTTTTGCGAAGGCGCCAAACGGTAGCCGTGTTCTTCGACTTGGAGAAGGCTTATGATACCTGTTGGAGAGGAGGTATCCTCCGCACTATGCACAGGTGGGGCCTACGCGGTCGCCTGCCCCTTTTTATTGATTCCTTTTTAACGGATCGAAAGTTTAGGGTACGTGTGGGCTCCGTATTGTCCGACGTCTTCCTCCAGGAGAACGGAGTGCCTCAGGGCTCCGTCTTGAGCGTAGCCCTTTCTGCCATCGCGATCAATCCCATTATGGATTGCATTCCACCTAATGTCTCAGGCTCTCTCTTTGTCGATGACTTCGTGATCTACTGCAGTGCCCAGAGAACATGCCTCCTGGAGCGCTGCCTTCAGCGTTGTCTAGACAGCCTCTACTCATGGAGCGTGGCAAATGGCTTCCGGTTCTCTGAAGAAAAGACGGTTTGTATCAACTTTTGGCGATATAAAGCGTTCCTTCCGCCATCCTTACATCTCGGTCCCGTTGTTCTCCCATTCGTGGACACAACTAAGTTTCTAGGGCTCACGTTGGACAGGAAACTGTGTTGGTCTCCACACGTCTCTTATTTGGCGGCCCGTTGTACACGTTCCCTTAATGTCCTCAGAGTTCTTAGCGGTTCATCTTGGGGAGCGGATCGCACTGTCCTGCTTCGCTTGTATCGGTCCATAGTCCGATCGAAGCTGGATTATGGGAGCTTCGTCTACTCGTCCGCTCGGCCGTCCCTCTTACGCCGGCTCAACTCCATCCACCATCGGGGGTTACGTCTTGCGACCGGAGCCTTCTACACTAGTCCTGTCGAGAGTCTTTATGCTGAAGCTGCCGAGTTACCGTTGACCTACCGGCGCGACGTACTGCTGTGTCGGTATGCCTGCCGGCTGTCGTCTATGCCCGACCACCCCTCTTACAAGTCCTTCTTCGCCGATTCTCTCGACCGTCAGTACGGGTTGTATGTGTCTGCCCTGCTGCCCCCCGGAGTCCGCTTCAGTCGCCTGCTTCGACAATTGGATTTTGCCCTCCCTACCACCTTCAGAGAGGGTGAGAGCCCGACACCACCTTGGCTCCAGGCTCCGGTTCATATTTATCTCGACCTCAGCTCACTCCCGAAGGATGGTACTCCGGCTGCAATGTATTGCTCACGGTTTGCCGAACTTCGTGCTCGACTTGCCGGTCACACCTTTATTTACACCGATGGCTCCAAAACTGACGATGGTGTCGGCTGTGCCTTTGTCGTCGGGGCCGCCACATTTAAATACAGGCTCCTCGACCAATGTTCCAGCTTTACGGCCGAGCTTTTTGCTCTCCATCAGGCCGTTCAGTATGCCCGCCGCCACCACCATTCATCATATGTACTCTGCTCTGACTCACTCAGTGCTCTTCAGAGCCTTGGAGCTCCCTATCCGGTCCATCCCTTGATACAACGGATACAGCAGTCCCTCCATTCTTTGGCTGATAACGGTGGTTCTGTCAGCTTTCTGTGGGTTCCCGGACATGTGGGAGTGCCTGGGAATGAGGCTGCGGATGCTGCAGCCAAGGCTGCAGTCCTCCTGCCTCGGCCAGCCTCCCATTGTGTCCCGTCATCCGACGTTCGTGGGGATGTCTGTAAGAGGCTTGTGTCGTTGTGGTGGGATGCTTGGTCATCCCTCCAAGGAAACAAGCTCCGGGCAGTAAAACCGCTACCAACTGCTTGGACAACATCCTCCCGACCATCTCGGCGCGAGGAGGTCCTTCTGACCAGGTTGCGGATTGGGCATTGCCGGTTTAGCCACCGCTACCTGCTCTCCGGTGACCCAGCCCTGCAGTGCCCTTGTGGTCAGGCATTAACAGTGCGCCATGTTTTATTGTCGTGTCCCCGTTTTAGTCAATTTCGTGTTGTCCTGTCCCTGCCATCTACTTTACCGGATGTTTTAGCTGATGACGCTCGAGCAGCTGCTCGTATTCTGCATTTTATAACTTTAACTGGCTTGTCCAAGGACATTTAATCTTTTTACTTATTTTGTCTGCATCTTTGTCGGGTCCTTCTGGTGTCCCCTCCATCCCCTTGAGTTTTACCAGATTCCATGTGCTCAAACAACAGTGACTGGGCGCTAATGACCTCAGCAGTTGAGCGCCCTTAAACCCAACAAAAAAAAAAAAAAAAAAACTGAGCAGCGTCTTCAGTGCTGTCGTGATTGTCTTCACTCCTGGAGCATTGCCAATGGCTTTTGCTTTTCCACTGACAAAACAGTGTTCATGAATTTCTGGCCGTGCAAATGGTTTCTCCCACCATCTCTACATCTTGGGCCTGTTGCCCTTCCGTTCGTTGACACTACGAAATTCCTGGAGCTCATGCTCGATAGGAAGTGCTTGATCCTTCCATGTCTCTTACCTTGGAGCCCACTGTTTGCAGTCCCTCAATGTCCTGTGTGTCCTCAATGGTACTTATTGGGGTGCCGGTCAAAGCCCCCTCCTCCGTTTGTACCTGTCCCTTGTCTGTTCAAAATTAGACTAGGTGCTTTGTTTATGCATCTGCACGCCCATCCCTTTTACGCTGTCTCAACGCTATCCGCCATCGTGTCATCTGTTTGGCCAAGGGTGCCTTTTACACTAGCATGATTGAGTCTGTATGCTGAAGCTCTATCATGTTCAGTTTCACGACCTTCTCATGGAATTACACGATAGTACCTTAGTGTACACTGATGGCTCTGGGACTATGGTGTCAGATGTACCTTCATCATTGACACGGATGTTTCTAGGTATCGACATCCAGAACACTGCTCAGTATTTACAGCAGAGCTCTTCACTCTGTGTCAGGCCACACAGCACATCCACAGGCTTTTCAGCTGTCATTTGCTCAGACGCTCTCAGCACCCTTCAAAGTTTGTGTGCTGCACACCATCCATCCCTTAGTGCAATAGGTCAAAGCAAGCTGTCAATCTCGATGGAGCCATTGTGATGTCTATATGGGTTCCTGGTCACATCAGTCTGCCAGGAAACGAGGCTACTGCCGAGGCTGCAGTCCTTGTACCTCAGCCAGCTAGTTCTTACATACCCTCAGATCTGTGTAATCGTCTGTCAGCATATGTGGTGTCACTTTGGCATCACCTCTGGTCCTCCCTTTATGGAAACAAGCTTAGAGTTATTAAGCCTCTCGCTGTGGCTTGGATGACCACCTCCTTGGCCCTCTCACTGTGAGATTATTTTAACTAGTTTGTGTATTTGGCACTGTGTTTTTAGCCATTGCCATTTAAATACACATTGTGCCCGACTTTTGACAGTCTGGCATTTCCCACGTTTCCTCTCTTTCGGCTCGCTGTCTGCGAAATTGGACTATGGAAGCATAGTCTACTGCTGCTCGGCCGTCTATTCTTTGGCGCCTCGACTCTATCCACCACCGTGGATTAGGTTTAGTGTCTGGAGCTTTTTACACCAGCCCTGTGGAAAGCCTTTATGCTGAGACTGCTGAACCTCCGCTGTCCAATCGGCGAGCAGTCCTTCTGAGTCGTTATGCTAGCCATCTGTCTTCCATGCCTGCTAATCCAGCCCATGACCTTTTTTTCGACGCCCCCTTTGATGTAGGGTATGCAGGCCGCCCCTCCTCCCTACTACCACCGGGAGTCCGCTTCCGTCAACTGCTCCATTCTTTTTCCTTCCGCTTTCCTAAAACCTTCTTGACAGCTTGGGGGTACAGCACCGCCTTGGCTCCGTCCCCGGATCTGCCTGCTCCGTGACCTTTGTCAGTTTCCCAAAGGATGGTACCCCTTCACTTGTTTATCGTCGGGCATTTTCTGCTCTATGTGCACAAATGAAGGAAGCCACATTTACTTACACTGATGGCTCAAAAACATAGTTTCATGTAGGGAGTGCCTGTATTGTTGGTGACACCCCAAATCACTTTCGGCTTCCCGACCAGTGTTCTGTTTATACTGTGGAGCTTTACGCTGTTCTACAGGCTGTCCACTACATCCGCCGCCATCAGCGGATACAGTACGTTATCTGCTCAGATTCTCTCAGCTCTCTCCTCAGTCTCCAAGCTCTTTATCCTGTGCACCCTCTGGTCCACCGGATTCAGGACTGTCTGCGCTTGCTCCACCTGGGGGGCGTCTCGGTGGCGTTCTTCTGGCTCCCGGGACACGTTGGTATCTGTGGAAATGAGGCGGCCGATATTGCAGCCAAGGCTGCAGTCTCTCTTCTTCGGCCAGCTATTCAATCGATTCCCTTCGCCGATCTACGGAGCGTTTTATGTCGTCATGTTGTTCATTTATGGCACGTGCATTGGTCGACACTTCCCCATAATAAATTGCGGGACGTGAAAGCTCTTCCTTGTGCTTGGACCTCTTCCTCCCGAACGCGTCGTCGGGACGAGGTAATTTTAACTAGACTCCGGATAGGGCACTGTCTTTTTAGCCATCGACATCTTTTAAGCGGTGATCCTCCCCCACTCTGTGCCCACTGCTCTCAGCTGTGGACGGTAAGACACCTTTTAATTGAGTGCCCCTATTTTAATCCGTTACGCTCCCGTCTACAGCTATCGCCTGTTATATGGTCGTTTTTAGCAGATGACACGCGCTCAGCCGACCGCGTTCTCAAGTTTATTAGTGCCAGTGAAATGACGTCAGTCATTTGAAGCTTTTTTTGGGGACAACCAACCCCTTTCTGTAGTGGATTTTTAAGCCTTCCTTCTGCTTTTAGTTTCTCCAATTTTGACTTTCGTTCCCATTGCTGCTGGTTTTCAATTTCGGATTTTTACTGTTTCCTAAGTCACGGACCAGGTGCTAATGACCATAGCAGTTTTGCGCCCTAAAAAATAAAAGTCTGGCATTTCCTGATGGAATGCACATTTTTAACCAATTACATTCCCATTTGTCATTGATTTATCGTCTGTTTTAGTGAACAACACGTCAGCTGTCGACCGCCATTTTACTTTCTATCTATCTTAGCAATATGGCGAAGGCCATTTAATTTTTAGTTCTGGATCTCTCTCTCTCTATGGCATATTTTATAGATGTCCTGTTCTTAGCTGTTTTATCTTCTGTCATTTGGGATTGACTTTGACTCTAGTTATTGCACCTTAAAACAAACAATAGACAATGGCTTTTGTTTTTCTGCTGACAAAACCATTTGTATGAATTTCTGGTGGTGCAGTGTGTTCTTCCACTGTCTTTACATCTTGGACCTGTTATTCTTCAGTTTGCTGAAACTATGAAATTCCTGGGGTTCGTGCTTGGTAGAAAACTTTCTTGGTCCTCCCGTGTGTCCTAACTGGCCGCCCGCTGCAACCAGTCCCTCAGTGTCCTGTGTGTACTAATTGGTACTTCCTGGGGAGCAGATCAGACCACCCTTCATTTGTAGTGCTCCCTTGTCTGTTCAAAACTAGACTAATAGGATTTTGTTTATGCATCTGCATGTCCGTCCATGTTAGGCAGTTTAAGGAGGGACGTTGATGAAAAACGCACACTATTACAAAAATGCACCAAATCCACAGTTTTGAATATATGGCAATGAATTTTGTACCATGCTTTACATGAAAGTAACACATTTACATATAAAATCCTTTGATTATACGTCTTTTTTAATGAAATTTGAAGTTTTATTTTCAAAAAATAATGTTCTTTTTTTTTTCAGAAAGTATTCAAGAGATTTCTACAAAAAATTCAGTTTCATCTCTTAATATGTTGTAAGCTTCTCTCATGAGGTTTAGGGAATGTCAAATAGGAGAATTTTCATAATTTTTTAATTATAATTCCACAAGTACAATTTTAAATTCATTCAAAAGTTGAAGCACTTTGCCCCATATCTCAGCTTGCAATCAGAATTTCAAAATTTGCTCTTGAGACAATGTTTATTAGGTTTACAGATATGTGTACAAAATTTCATAATTCTAGCATTCATAGAATCTGAGAAAAAGGTACATAAATTTTAAAAAACAAACTGTTCAGGAAATGCAATTTGAAGTTCAACATAAGGAAAAAAGTTATGTCCCTTCTTCAGAGGGGACAACATTTGTACTCTGGGTCGTCTTTCCCTTCAAGGCTTCTATTCTGGTTTCTTGTTTGAGTTCTTTGTTTTACCAGGTCTTCAACTGACTTTTCAGCTGCAGAGACGCACTGTAAATCTATTTTTCTCAGGATGTCTTCAGTAAAATTTCCTATCTTGAAGCCCATTCTTTCTAATACCTTCATCCTCCTGACATTCCCCTCATTAAATACAATAACTGCATCATAAGTTGCAATTCTGACAACTGGAGAAAAGATGCAAATGTGTTTTTAGGGCATAATTTCTATATGAGTGAACTGACTCATTTGGATTTTGGGTTTTACCTCGAACACACTTTTTGAAAAGTGCAGGATCGGCCAAAGATGATCCATAAAACCAGTGTATGTATCACTGCCTGTCCCACATGTTTGGTTGAAAGTAATACACAGAATTGTTGTTCACTGAGCTGGTATTGAAGAGCTGCTTCAAAATGCGGGTGTAGCAGGGGGGCCGCTTCACACTTTTAATTATTTTCAGGCACTTTGGATGCGATTTCAACATGAAACTTTGGGAACTTTTTGTCTAGGAGTTGCACTAACAAATAAAAAATAAATCGAAAATTTACATTTTTGGTAAATTTAATCAATGTCCCCCTTAAATACAATCCGCCATCATGGAATTAGTTTGGCCACTGACACCTTTTACATTAGCCTGGCTTACAGTCTCTATGCAGAGGTTGCCAAATTACTGTGCTAGTATGGGGCACATCCCTCTTCCGTGCTACCTCCTATAGTGTGCTTTTGGTTATTGCTCCAGCAGCCTAACTTCACACTACATGCTGCTTTCCCAATGGGTGTGAACCCTGCACCACATTGGCTTAGCAGCAACACTGATCACCTTAAATGGCAACCCACCTTGGCCTTGTGCAGTGGCCCGTTTTCAGCTTGGACTTAGTTTGCTTCCTAATGAAACTACTCCAGATTTGATCTATCACTAAGTTTTTCGACCTGTGCATGGAACTTAGTGATAGTACCTTTTGTGTACACAGACAGCTCTTGGACTGACTGGTGGTGGGTGTGCCTTAGTCATTGGCACTGACAATTTTTGGTGTCTCCTTCCGGAACACTGTTCAGTATATGTATCAGAGCTCTTCACCCTGTATCAGGCCATGCAGTACATCCAGTGACATATGCTTTTCAATTGTCATGTGCTCAGATTCTCTGTGGCCTTCAGAGCCTCTGTGTGCTGTACACAGCCCTTCCCTTACTGCAACAGATCCAAGAAAGCTTCTGCTTGCGCACCCTGGGGAGCCACTGTGATCTTTGTGGGTTCGTGGTCACATCAGTCTGCTGGGTAACGAGGCTGCTGATGCTGCCAGGGTAATTTCATGTGAAATCACCCAGTGGCAGTTGCTCTTACGTAACAATTTTTCTGAAAATTTGGTGTAAGAATATACAAAATGAGTTAGGGTTAAAATATTTTTCTGGAATTTTTTGACCAAAATTGTAATTAGACCATTTTGAAATGTTGGCCCCTTCTAACAACTGGCGTTGAGAAACGAAGTGCCTTGTAAGTTTGTAACCTCTATAACTTTTTATTTAATAATCAATTTTATTCAATTTGGTGTCATTGGAAAGTAAAAGATTAGAGCTATAATATAAAAATTATTAAAGTGCTGTGTCTGACCAACAAATGTTTGAAAATTTGTAGTTAATGTAATTTCTCACTTTTTTGCAAATTTCAGCAATTTTTTTTCGGCAGAATCACAAGTTTCACCATCTGAATTTTTGTTTCAAATAATTCCTATTGCCATACTTTTCAACATAAAAAAATCAGAAGGGTGTTTGTCCTCTATTGTTAGATCTTATAATTTTTCAGTAATGCTGCAATAATTAATTGCTTCAAATAGCTAATCAACATTACATGAAACAACAATGAAAAATTCAGTCTAGCAGCAACTCACATGCAACACAGGTTGTGGGTGTTATGTTTTTGTGTGTCTGTGCACTTTATATATCTGAAGGACTTCTTTGTCTTGATTTTGTGCTTCTTACATAACAGCCATTCTGTCTGGTAGGTTATTTGAAAGTACAGTCGAACCCCTCAATATGATAACGTTCGGGAAATAATTGCGCAGTAACGTATAACCAGGGAGACTAAATTTAACTTCCATAAGCGCAATGGGTTGCATTTTTTCAACGTATTAGTGTCCTCTGATGTATAATTTTTATGAAGCGACACTAGGCCTCCCAATCATTATAACCTACAAACAGTTGTTGCAGTATATGCTTTTAGTTGTGGCTTATCAGATGTTTTAGCGAATTTTATTTATCAAATATTACAATGAGTGAAATAGATCACGTATTTTATTTAATGTTGTTTTTTTTAGGTGTTTGATATCAATCATTAGAAATTATGAATATAAATATTATTATTTATTAATAATTTGTTTCACACAAAATTATATTATGATCAATGGTAATTCATTTAAAAATAATTTAAAATTTAGTCATATTTATAACTCCATTTTGAAGGTTTTTACAATTAGTTATTACTCTTTAAATTATTTATTCACAATATATCAATTTAATTAAAAATTAGAAATTTGTATATTTATTTATTAAACTTAATTTATATGCTTGAAATATATATTACCTTCAAACCAGTCATTAATCCACTCAATTTTAACAATATATAACAAAGTAATAAATAAATAAATAATAATTTTTGTTATTGACAGTTGAAATATTAATTTTTGTGTATTTCATTTTAAAGGCTGTTAAGACATTATTAATACTAAATTTTTAAGGTTATAAGTGTTTTACATATTTTCACAGAATTTAAACAAAAATATTTTCTTTATGTAAAATTTATTACTTACATACAATAATTCAAATCAAATAAATAAAACAAATTGTAATAAACATAATTCAATTCCACAATTGGAGGTTTTATGTATTATGAATCTTACTAAGCTCCTATAGTAGCATCTGATTGACTGTCATAAAATAAGTCACACTATAAATTTGAGGGGTTTTACATATCAAGGGGTTCCATATTGAGGGGTCCAACTGTAACACAAAATCGTTCCATAATGTGAATATTAGAGATCACTTAATGAAGTGATCATTAACTCTTTCTTATTCCCCCTTTACAGATTCTTCATAGTACATTCTTGACTAATTAGAGAACAAGAAAGTTTCAAACCATCCAGTTCTTTTCTGCGACATACACACTTGATTAAAAATCGCAATGGAAAACAAATGTTCTGTAGGTTTTGTCAGCAGTTGTGTGTCAGAAGAAAAGTAGTAGCAGTGAAGAGCTTGATTTAATAGATATGTCAAGCCTGAATCAAGCTGATATTGAATTATTGAAGCTAAGAAGCACCTGTGAAAATATTGAGTGCTTGTTCTTCTAACAAAAGGCTCTACTTGAGAACATTTGAAGACAAAGAATTTGCTGTGACCCTTTTAAGAATCATGTTAAAAAGACTGCTAAGAAATCTTTGAAACATATTTCTTTAACCATGGCAAGGAAATATAAAACCCTTGGACTTATCCCAGGTACCAAGCTGTGCATAACATGCTGTAAGGACATTTTATCTCATATGGGGGATAACCTTTCAGAGATGGATGAATGTGAAGTTGAAGATAAAGAATATACACCAGATCCATCTACAGCTCTTCAAAAACATAATGAAAGTTGTGAATTGCTTGAAATTTCACCATTTAAGGTTATCAAGAGAGCACAAGACAGGCGTCCAGAATACATTCGATCCAAGTCTCGTTGCTTAGCTTTAAAATTCTAGCAAACAGCATCAGAAGTGCTATATGTTCCAGTGAAAATAGTCTGAAGAAACTGGCAGTGCTGAATGTACAGACTAACATTTTAATGCTAAAACTTAAAGAGAAATTCAGCAGAACTTCTGTTAAAGCAAAACTACAAATACTTACCTTACCTTAGCATCAGCTTCATGGAGTAAAGAAAAAATCCAAATGTTTTTAACACTACCGAATACATGGTAAGGAAATAAAGGGTATTGCTAAAAGAAGATGGTATTTTGTCAAAAGGGATTTATAAAGTGGGAAACAGTATAGGCAGGGATATGTAAAAACGTGTCAAGAATTTTTACTGTGAAGATGATAGAAGTTGCATTTCTGCTATTAAAAGACTGTCTGTTCAGAAAATGGCAAGAGCGTATAAGACAAAGACTAACTTTACATAATCTGAAAGATGTATACTTAGCTTTCAGAGAAAAATACTCTGAAGATAAAATTGGTTTTGCGAAATTTTGTGAACTTAGGCTAAAAGAATGTGTTACTGTAAACAGTCGTGGAATGCATAACGTATGTGTGTGCATGTATCACCAAAACGTAAAACTGTTAATGCATGCTGCACATGTGAAAGAACCATATACTGAACTTCTGCAGAAACTTGGGTGCAATCTGGAAAATGAGGAGTGCATGCTACATTGCTGTTCTTGGTGTCCTGACGAATATGAACTGCGCAGTTTTTTAATGGAGCTGGAGTCCTCACAAGATTGTGAAAATGTTGTATCCAAACAATGGATGCAAACTGATCGACCTACACTGGAGACATTAATGAAGATGACTGATGAATTTTTTGAGTATCTCATGTAAAAACTTCAAAACATATAATTTTGTCCAAATCTGTCACTACTTCAAATCAAGCAAAGAAACCCTCCCTGATACATGTTGTCATAGTGGATTTTGCAGAGAACTATACCTGTTTGCTGCAGGATGCTGCACAAGGATTTCACTGGCAGAACATTAAAGTCACCCTTCCTTCTTTTGTGGTGTACTTTAAAACAGATGGTTGCATTAAGCTAATGTCATTGTGTTGTATAAGTGGCTGTTTGCAGAATGATACAAACACATTCTGTTTTCCAGAAAACTGTTTTCACTTATGTGTTGGAACAATTACCACACATCCATCATGTTTGTACTTCAGTGATGGCAGTTCTGTACAATATAAAAACTTTAAGAAATTTTTAAATTTGTCATCACAAGCAAGATCATGGAGTAACTGCAGAATGAAATTTTTGCTACTAGTCATGGCTAAAATGCATGTGATGGAGTAGATTAGACTAGTACTTGTTCCATAGATCATGAATACAACACTTCGTAATTATGTGGAATGTGTCAGGTTAGTAAAAGGTGTCTATACAAGATATTACACAAAATATTACATGACACTTAATATTTTTTGTGGGAGATCCAAAAATTCATCTAACGAGTAGGAGTTGCCATTCAGAAATTCTTTTAATTTCCTTTTAAATGCTATATGGCTATCTGTCAGACTTTTGATGCTATTAAGTGACCAAAGACTTTTGTGGCAGCATAATTTACCCCCTTCTGAGCCAAAATTAGATTTAACCTTGAGTAGTGAAGATCATCCTTTCTCCTAGTGTTGTAGCCATGTACACTGCTATTACTTTCAAATTTGTTCGGATTGTTAATAACAAATTTCGTAAGTGAATATATATAATTGTGAGGCTACAGTGAAGATCCCTAGCTCTTTAAATAATTGTGTGCAGGATGATCTTGGATGAGCTCCAGAAATTATTCTGATTACACGCTTTAGTGGAATGAACTATCTTTTGCTCAATGATGAGTTACCCCAGAATATGACTCCATACAGAAGCAGAGAATGAAAATAGGCGTGGTAAACTAATTTACTGAGATGTATATTGACAAAATTTGCAATGACCCTAATAGCATAAGTAGCTGAACTAAAACGTTTGAAATTTTGAATATTCTACCTTAGCTACGGAGTTGGTGGTACTATTAAACATTTAGCAACAAGAGCAGGTTTACAGTGTCCATATGACAGTCACATTTTAAGTCCAAAAGATCTGTTTACATTTGCCAAAACTCGTGTTCCAGGAATAGAAACCTTTTGTTACAACAGAGGAGATAAGGAAGTTCAGACACGTTACAAAAATGATTTGAGACTGGTTCTACCATTCCTGGGACAAGAGTGAATCATTTTTTCAAACCACTGAATGAAAAGTTGCTGATAGTGTGTTTCATCAGCTACTGAATTCATTTAAGTTCCTCTTGGAATTTGAAACACTGCCTCTAACACAATTAAAGAAGAAACATTTGTCGCAGCTATCTGTGATAACCAGCGGTGGTTTTGAAAAATGAGAGATAAGTTAAGAACACAGATGCGCGAGTCCAAGTGGCTCTTCCTCAAGTTATTTTTGGCCACTTAACACTGATGTTCGCTGGATACCTTATGAAAACATTTTAATAACTTTGCCTGCTCGTAGGCAAGCACAAGTATTGGTCGTTCATATACTTTTGAATCAGACATAACTGTCCATCGAAAACTTGTTTGAAAGAATAAATGCTTTTTAGAATTTTATGAATGTGTTTTATGAGAACAGATCATTCATGACCACTAGGTAAGTCACAAAATGAAATCTGTATATTATTAATGTTCTTTCTGTTTTAAATGATTAAACAGAACGAACATCCTTCTGATTTTCTGTTATGTTGAAATCTATGACAATAGGAATTCTTTGAGACAAAATTTGAAATGGTGAAACTTGTGATTTTGGTGAAAAAATTCATGAAGTTTGTAAAAAAAAAAATTGAAAAATGACTAAGCACAGATTTGCACATATTTAAATGCACAGTTGCAGCATTTTTATAGTTTAGTGATATATTTGGTCCTTTTATCTTTCTAATGACACCAAATTGATTAAAATTGACTTATAAATCAGGGAGTTAGAGTAGTTAAAAACTTTCAACCTACCCTTTGTACTGATGCCAGATGGAGAAAATGCTAGACATTTCAAAATGCCCCCTGACTACAGTTTTGATCTAAAAAATCTGAAAAAATTATTTTCTCTCTTTCTATTTGTGTACTTTGAATATAATAAAAAGAAACATTCCACGTGGGAAAAATATATTAAAAAATGCTGTGACTTCCCCAACGAAAGTGCTGGTAGATAGACACAATAACACACACACACACACACACACACACACACACACACACACACACACACACACACTCTTCAAGCTTTAGCAACCCACAGTTGCTTCATCAGGAAAGAGGGAGTGGAAAGACTTACTTTAGCGCGCGCGCGCGCACGCACACACACACACACACACACACACACACACACACACACACACACACACACACACACACGTAAAGGCAAAGAGTTTCAAGCTTGAATTTGTATGTGTGTTTGTGTGTTTTTTTATTGTGTGTTTTTTATTGTGTTTTTTTATTGTGTCTATCTACCAACGCTTTCTTGTTTGGTAAGTCACAGCATTTTTTAAATATATTTATGTACTTCCTTACACCAAATTTTTACAAATATCTGTAACATGATAGCAACGAGATTTCTTTATTTTGGGTGACTTTAAATGAAATGAGCCGCCAAGGCTGCTGTCCTCCTATCTCAGCCTGCTAGTTCTTTTATTCCTTCAGATGATCTGTGTTGCCGTCTCTCAGCAGGTAATGTTCCTTTGGGATCTCCGCTGGTCTTCTTTTCATAGGTACAAGCTCCGGGGAATTAAACCTCTCCCAGTGGCTTGGTCAATCACCTCTCGGCCCTCTCACAGTGTGGAGATCACTTTGTCTAGGTTGCATATTGGGCGCTTTTGTTTGTCATAACCATTTAAGTGGTAATCCCCCACCACTTTGTGCTCTTTGTCAACATCATTTGATGGTTAAGTTGCCTGACAGAATGCCCTTTTTTTTAAAAAAAAAACTTGCTTTCTAATGTATATTTGCCGAGTTCTTGGTCGTTTTAGCGAACGACATGTGGGCTGTCGACTGTGTTGTACTTTTTATCTGTCTTAATAATACAGTGAAGGACATTTAATCTTTAATTAAGGACCTCTGTTGTCTCTTTGGTGTATTTTGTGGACTTCTCTCAGAGAGGAAGTCCTTGTTCTTAGCTCTCATATCCTTCAAGTGGGCTTAATATGTAGTTGCTGTTAACTCTTTTTGTATTAGTGTTCTAAGGTTCTGATGTGGAGGTGCATGAACTTAGTTGTTTTTGCGCTGTAAAACAAAACAATCAGGTTGTACTGGACAGTCGTTTGCTGTGGTCTTACGAGCCACACTGTGTGTTGTAAAAGACAAACAATTGTTGTCTGTATCATATAATTATTAGAATGTACATTTCATGTTTGGAAGTAGAAGAATAAAGTAATGAGATGGCCTCCCTGTGGTGGACTGTAATAGTTTACATTCTACACAATTCCTTTCTAATTGGGGATGAAAATGGCATATGTTAAAAAATGTAATCACTTTTATTGATGTTTCTGTGTCTAAGTTGAATAATATGCAAGTTGCTTATTTTTGATATTTTTACTTTTGTAGTTCTGGGAAAGTATAGTTCTGCAAGGTGTAAATATATGCTTTCGAGTGACCCTAAGTCCACTTTAAGATCAGTGTTAGCTCTCACGAATAGTTTACTTCAGGAAATTAACGGAGTGGCACACTGGCAGGGAGGAATGGCATTTCAAAGCAGGTTTTACTGAATCATTTGATGACACAGTTGTTCTTTGCCTATAGTAGGATCCTTCCATTTTGATTATTCTACTTTAACTGAAGGGAAAATGTTCAGATTCAGTGTAGCCCCAAACACTGCAGGAGAGGTAAAATGACTAGATAGATGTTGGATTGACATGCAGTTAAAACCAGTTTAAAGGTTGCAATGTGTCACACTGTATCTGTGTAGTTCCTCCCTCCTGTCTTCGCCGGCCACAGTGGCCGTGCGGTTCGAGGCACTACAGTCTGGAACCGAGCGACCGCTACGGTCACAGGTTCGAGTCCTGCCTCGGGCATGGATGTGTGTGATGTCCTTATGTTAGTTAGGTTTAATTAGTTCTAAGTTCTAGGCGACTGATGACCTCAGAAGTTAAGTCACATAGTGCTCAGAGCCATTTGAACCATTTGAACCTCCTGTCTTCCTCCATTTGGTGGGCTTGTACCCAGTGGCAATGAATCTTCACTCTGTAGCAGCTGAAAGTCAAAGATCCCCCCTGCGGGTCCGGGGTAAGAATAGGCCCGAGGTATTCCTGCCTGTCGTACGAGGCGACTAAAAGGAGTTTCGGCCTTCCATGTGATGGTCCCCCTTGGGGTTTGACCTCCATTTTTCTAAATTTCTACAGAAGTACGAGCCTTTTGGGGAAGGACACCTTACGTGGTGTACCACTGGTCCTAAGTGCACTCAGACCTTGGCACTCAGCATTGCACCGGCGTTGTAACCATACCCACTATTACTCAAATTGGGCCTAAACGCCTTTTGGGTTGTCCCAGTTATGCCCATAGTGCGTCTCCATCTGCACCAGCGATCATGATGGACTTTTTATGGCACCAGAAATCCAGCACGGTAGCCAGCCCGTTGTGGTGGGGTCGTCATGTACCCTCTAGGTTGTAGCCCCCTGACAACACAGGGATCGTACTGCCGATACCTGAGCTGCACCCTCCCCACGTCGGCCAAGGAGTAGATGCCCGTCTCCTTGGGGCATCAGGACTCCCGGCAATGGTCATCCTGCCAGGTGGCCCTTGCTGCGGCTGGGTGGCGCCCGTGGGGAGAGCCCCTGGTCGGAGTGGGTGGTATCGGGGCGGACGTTTCGCAGATGAAACGTCACCACGTATCGGGTCGCTCTGCGGCCGAGTCTTTCAAAAGCAAAAGTACCGTTTCTGGTTCTGGTTCTCCTGCCCCTTCCCCCTTGGCCACTCCATGGGAGGAGGGACAGGCCCGCCGGCTTGGAGCGAAGTACTTCCCCCGCTATTTGGTCTGTTCTCGAACCGATGGGGGGACATTCGCCACCTCCAAGCCCATGTTCTTTGTTCAGCACATTGAGGACATCTTCGGGGAAATCGAGGCTCTCAGCAAGATGCGTTCAGGGTCCGTACTTATCAAGACCACGTCCGCCACACAGTCGGCGGCGCTGCAGGCGTGCGACCGCCTAGGGGACATCCCAGTCTCCATTGTCCCACATCTGGCACTCAATAGGACACAGGGGGTTATTTTTCATCGTGACCTCCTGCTACAATCTGATGAGGAGCTCAGGGCCAACCTGGAGCGCCGAGGCGTGCATTTCGTCCGGCGAGTCCAGCGCGGCCCCAAAGACCGTCGCATCGACACTGGGGCCTTTATCCTCGCCTTCGAGGGGGACGTTCTCCCGGAGAAGGTAAAGGTAATGTGCTACCGGTGTGACGTGCGACCCTACGTTCCGCCTCCTATGCGCTGTTTTAGGTGTTTGCGCTTTGGGCACATGTCGTCACGGTGTGAGGCTGAGCCCCTCTGTGGCGATTGTGGCCGTCCTCTTCGTGAGGAACATACATGCACCCCACCACCTCGGTGCGTTAATTGTCCTGGCGTCTACTCGCCTAGATCCTCAGACTGCCATTGACCACTTCATTTGCCTCAGTTGTGTCCACTACTTCCGCGGTATCCTCACCCCTCTCCTGTCCCCCCTCCGCCTCCTCCGCCCATCAGGGGGCTCTGCCTCCGCCTCCCAAATCCCTCCCTTCCAAATCCTCCTCCCCCGTGGCCCCCACCCCCTCTGCCCCAGGGGCCATCCTTCCTCCTCCTTCTCCCCACACGCCACCTGAGAAGCGATCCTCTTCTCAGGCGTCCATCGGGGACACGTTCCGGACCCCGGCTTCCGAGGTCTGGCGTTCCAAAACGGACCCCGCGCGTGAGGACCTTCTTCGGGTCCAGCCCACCATCCCTGTGCCTCCTCGGCCTTCCAAGAAGGCCTCCAAGAAGAAATCTCTATCCCCCTCTCCACCCCGGCGCGTTTCGACTGACGCTCCATCCGTGAGTCGCCGCTCCCAGCCGTCCTCAGTTTCGCCGGGACGCTCTGCTGCCAGGCGCTCAGCTGGCCTTTCGTCGGCAAATGATGCTGCCCCTCCTACACAACCAGGGACAGCGGCCGCAGCTGGCGACCAGTCGATGGAACCGGATCCGCCTCCCGTCGGTTGTAGCGTTGTTCCCTCGCAACCTGGCCCTCCGCGGCCGTCGAGGTGACCAGCTCTTCCCCCGTCTCGTTCCCCCAACTTTTTGACTAGCGATGGCGTTGTTTCATTGGAACATAAGAGGTATTCGATCTCATCGGGAGGAATTACAACTGCTCCTCCGCCTGCACTGTCCGCTTGTCCTTGGACTCCAGGAAACCAAGTTGCGCCCGACTGACCGTATTGCCTTTACCCACTATACCTCGGAGCGGTATGACCTTACCCCTGTGGACGGTGTCCCAGCTCATGGTGGGGTCATGTTGCTCATTCGGGACGACGTCTATTACCATCCCATCCCATTGACCACCCCACTCCAAGCAATAGCTGTCCGCATTACTCTTTCTGCTTTTACTTTTTCAGTTTGTACCATCTACACTCCACCGTCGTCTGCCGTTAGTCGGGCTGACATGATGCACCTGATCGTTCAGCTTCCCCCGCCGTTTTTATTGTTTGGCGACTTCAATGCCCATCATCCCCTTCGGGGCTCTCCTGCATCCTGTCCAAGAGGCTCACTCTTGGCAGATGTCTTCAACCATCTCAATCTTGTCTGCCTCAATACCGGCACCCCGACTTTCCTCTCGGACTCCACTCATACCTTCTCCCACTTGGACCTCTCGATATGTTCTACCACTCTTGCCCGTCGGTTCGAGTGGTATGTCCTTTCTGACACCTATTCGAGCGACCACTTCCCCTGTGTCGTTCGTCTCCTGCACCACACCCCATCCCCACGTCCTTCGAGCTGGAACATACTGAAAGCTGACTGGGGACTTTACTCATCCCTGGTGACCTTTCCGGACCACGATTTTCCCAGTTGTGACGGTCAGGTCGAATACCTCACGGCTGTTATCATCCATGCTGCCGATCGTTCCATTCCTCGTACTACTTCTTCACGTCGCGTTTCCGTCCCCTGGTGGAACGAGGCTTGTAGGGACGCTATCCGTGCTCGACGACGTGCTTTACGCACCTTTCGCCGCCATCCTACGTTGGCGAATTGTATTGAATACAAACGACTCCGAGCGCAATGCCGTAGAGTCATCAAAGACAGCAAAAAAGCTTGTTGGGCCTCTTTCACCGGCTCCTTTAACAGTTTTACTCCATCTTCCGTCGTTTGGGGTAGCCTGCGCCGGCTGTCGGGTATTAAGGCCCACTCCTCGGTACCTGGCCTGACCTCAGGTAATGCGGTCCTTGTTGATCCGGTGGCTGTCGCCAACGCCTTTGGCCGCTTTTTCGAGGAGGTTTCAAGCTCCGCCCATTACCATCCTGCCTTCCTTCCCAGGAAAGAGGCAGAAGAGGCTCGGCGACCTTCCTTCCACTTGCTGAATCTGGAAACCTATAATGCCCCCTTTACTATGCGGGAACTCGAAAGTGTGCTTGCACTGTCCCGGTCCTCTGCTCCGGGGCCGGATGCCATTCACGTTCAGATGCTGGCACACCTTTCTCTGGCGGGCAAAAGCTTCCTTCTCCGTACCTACAATCGCGTCTGGACCGAAGGTCAAGTCCCCATGCGTTGGCGTGACGCCGTTGTTGTTCCTATACCCAAACCCGGGAAGGATAGACACCTTCCTTCTAGTTACCGCCCCATTTCTCTTACAAGCTGTGTCTGTAAGGTGATGGAGCGCATGGTTAATGCTCGGTTAGTCTGGATTCTTGAATCTCGACGGCTACTTACTAATGTCCAATGCGGCTTTCGTCACCGCCGCTCCGCTGTTGACCACCTCGTGACCTTGTCGACATTCATCATGAACAACTTTTTGCGAAGGCGCCAAACGGTAGCCGTGTTCTTCGACTTGGAGAAGGCTTGTGACACCTGTTGGAGAGGAGGTATCCTCCGCACTATGCACAGGTGGGGCCTACGCGGTCGCCTGCCCCTTTTTATTGATTCCTTTTTAACGGATCGAAAGTTTAGGGTACGTGTGGGCTCCGTATTGTCCGACGTCTTCCTCCAGGAGAACGGAGTGCCTCAGGGCTCCGTCTTGAGCGTAGCCCTTTCTGCCATCGCGATCAATCCCATTATGGATTGCATTCCACCTAATGTCTCAGGCTCTCTTTGTCGATGACTTCGCGATCTACTGCAGTGCCCAGAGAACATGCCTCCTGGAGCGCTGCCTTCAGCGTTGTCTAGACAGCCTCTACTCATGGAGCGTGGCAAATGGCTTCCGGTTCTCTGAAGAAAAGACGGTTTGTATCAACTTTTGGCGATATAAAGCGTTCCTTCCGCCATCCTTACATCTCGGTCCCGTTGTTCTCCCATTCGTGGACACAACTAAGTTTCTAGGGCTCACGTTGGACAGGAAACTGTGTTGGTCTCCACACGTCTCTTATTTGGCGGCCCGTTGTACACGTTCCCTTAATGTCCTCAGAGTTCTTAGCGGTTCATCTTGGGGAGCGGATCGCACTGTCCTGCTTCGCTTGTATCGGTCCATAGTCCGATCGAAGCTGGATTATGGGAGCTTCGTCTACTCGTCCGCTCGGCCGTCCCTCTTACGCCGGCTCAACTCCATCCACCATCGGGGGTTACGTCTTGCGACCGGAGCCTTCTACACTAGTCCTGTCGAGAGTCTTTATGCTGAAGCTGCCGAGTTACCGTTGACCTACCGGCGCGACGTACTGCTGTGTCGGTATGCCTGCCGGCTGTCGTCTATGCCCGACCACCCCTCTTACAAGTCCTTCTTCGCCGATTCTCTCGACCGTCAGTACGGGATGTATGTGTCTGCCCTGCTGCCCCCCGGAGTCCGCTTCCGTCGCCTGCTTCGACAATTGGATTTTGCCCTCCCTACCACCTTCAGAGAGGGTGAGAGCCCGACACCACCTTGGCTCCAGGCTCCGGTTCATATTTATCTCGACCTCAGCTCACTCCCGAAGGATGGTACTCCGGCTGCAATGTATTGCTCACGGTTTGCCGAACTTCGTGCTCGACTTGCCGGTCACACCTTTATTTACACCGATGGCTCCAAAACTGACGATGGTGTCGGCTGTGCCTTTGTCGTCGGGGCCGCCACATTTAAATACAGGCTCCTCGACCAATGTTCCAGCTTTACGGCCGAGCTTTTTGCTCTCCATCAGGCCGTTCAGTATGCCCGCCGCCACCACCACTCATCATATGTACTCTGCTCTGACTCACTCAGTGCTCTTCAGAGCCTTGGAGCTCCCTATCCGGTCCATCCCTTGATACAACGGATACAGCAGTCCCTCCATTCTTTGGCTGATAACGGTGGTTCTGTCAGCTTTCTGTGGGTTCCCGGACATGTGGGAGTGCCTGGGAATGAGGCTGCGGATGCTGCAGCCAAGGCTGCAGTCCTCCTGCCTCGGCCAGCCTCCCATTGTGTCCCGTCATCCGACGTTCGTGGGGATGTGTGTAAGAGGCTTGTGTCGTTGTGGTGGGATGCTTGGTCATCCCTCCAAGGAAACAAGCTCCGGGCAGTAAAACCGCTACCAACTGCTTGGACAACATCCTCCCGACCATCTCGGCGCGAGGGGTCCTTCTGACCAGGTTGCGGATTGGGCATTGCCGGTTTAGCCACCGCTACCTGCTCTCCGGTGACCCAGCCCTGCAGTGCCCTTGTGGTCAGGCATTAACAGTGCGCCATGTTTTATTGTCGTGTCCCCGTTTTAGTCAATTTCGTGTTGTCCTGTCCCTGCCATCTACTTTACCGGATGTTTTAGCTGATGACGCTCGAGCAGCTGCTCGTATTCTGCATTTTATAACTTTAACTGGCTTGTCCAAGGACATTTAATCTTTTTACTTATTTTGTCTGCATCTTTGTCGGGTCCTTCTGGTGTCCCCTCCATCCCCTTGAGTTTTACCAGATTCCATGTGCTCAAACAACAGTGACTGGGCGCTAATGACCTCAGCAGTTGAGCGCCCTTAAACCCAACCAAAAAAAAAAAAAAAAAAAAAAAAATGAAAGTCAAAGACAACACAGATGCAGATGGAAGTGTTTCAATGCTATCTGATTAGAGCTCTACATAAAAATGATTTTATTTTCTGTTTGTTTCATTTTCACATTGACCTCAAAAAGGGTAACTTCCCCTCCTTTTCAATCTCCATTATGAATTTGATAGGATGAAGACAGTTAAAATGGTTCAATAACCAGTACAAAAAGTCTACTTCATGTGGCAAAGCAAGAAGCATATCACAAGTAGGCTTCCAAAAGTATGATTTCAGGGACATATCCTCAGTCATCCATAGAAAGATTAGTGACTGGGGGATAATGGACTTGCTATAACAACACCCTCAGTCTGTTCATAATATTTGTCATTGAATAAAAAAATAGATGGATGTCGGTACATGATGGCAGAGCTTTGTCGTTTGTTTTAATTAATCAAAAAGTAGGTATGGAAATAACATACATTTGAGTTTGGACCACTACATAAACCAGCTGAAGACTTTAGTTCTGTGGCTTTCCTTCCATATGCAGAAAATATGCCATGATTGGTAGGGTTTTGAAGAAACACGATATCAGATGTGTATTCCTTCTGTCTGCTAAGACTAAAGCACTTCTTGGCTCTGTTAAGGATGATGTAGGTTTTGAGGAAGCCTGGCATTTACAAAATACCATGTGAGTGTGATAAAATATACCATACATTGGCCAGACCATTTGTACTGTCAGTGACAGGTGTGTTGAACATCGTCATATGTGATTATTACAACCTGACAAATCTCATTGGTTGAGCACTGTCTTGCAGAGGGATATCTGATGCTATACAGTGGATACAAGTGATTGCGAACTCCTTGCGTTATTGGGATTGTGTTTTAAAAGAATTTCAATACAGACTAAAAGGTAATGTCATTAACTATGATAATGGATACCTGCTAAATAAAACTTGGAATCATGTTTCATCGGATACGAAGGAACAAGGGCAGGTGAATCAGCTGGCTGTGAGTATTAATTTTTAACGGTATATCGTTTTTGTCATCACTAGTGGTGCTGCAGTTTTTCTTGCACAATGGGCAGCAGCAACATTTGAATGCTTGCGCATTGCCTCCACACATGTGCAGACAGCAGTTTGATTTGACTGTAGGCCTGAGAAGAATTTGATCTGTAAATACTTGGGGAAAGTCTAGTCACATCTCAGACTGACCTCTCATTGTCTTGTGGTCCAGAGAGATTGAAAGGTGAAAATTCTTGAGGCTCACTGGTTTCATTTCTGCTAACAATGAACTGTGAATAGCTCATGGAATTAATATATAGTTTAAGCATTGCATGTGATGAAACCAAGGCGTAGTGGAATTGCGTTCCTTTGGGATTTTCCTCTGATCTCACTTTTCCAAGTTTAAGTTCTTCTCTGTTACTGTCTAAGGTGTATCCATTTGGATTTTGCCATTTAACTGCATGAATAATAAAATTATGTAAGGAAATAGGCTCCTTAGTTCCTCACTGCTACAAAAGTATAAAAATAGACTGGCTAAATTAATATCCATTGAGCAGTATTGTCTTAAGACTTCAAAGGTTTTCCCGACCACCCTGCGACTCTAAGGCAGAAAGGCATAATGGATATAACTTAGTTCAGTCAGGTTGCAGCAATTTTCAGAATTTACATTGTCTTTTTTTTTAAATATTGTTTAACTACAGGAAACTTCCTTTAATTTCAAACTAAACATTGCTGTTATAATACCTGTGAGAATGCAGTGAAAAGAAATTTCTTGTTAATATTCAGCATCCTCTGTTGTCATCACATGGTACTGTGTGGTGTTACACACATCTTTTTAGAGAGCATTTGTAAATTTCAGTAGAATGTTCTCTGTGGCATGTAGGTGAAAGTTTGTTCAGCAATTTCTGCTGCTGACTGTGTAACCACTCCATGATTAAATGTTGCAGTTTAGACT
This sequence comes from Schistocerca cancellata, assembly GCF_023864275.1. Taxonomy (NCBI): domain Eukaryota; kingdom Metazoa; phylum Arthropoda; class Insecta; order Orthoptera; family Acrididae; genus Schistocerca; species Schistocerca cancellata. The sequence continues at coordinate 167,277,486 of NC_064627.1, read as the reverse complement.
ATTTTTATTGAAACCTGAGGAATTAAGGCACCAGTAAAAGTATGAAAATTGTTATGGAGCAAAATTGTTGTGAACAGAATACACTACAAAACATATCTCTCAATAGTATGCAGAAAAAATTGTCAGTATCTGCAATTGCCCTTGGTTCTGATGTAGGTGACTAATTTCCTATAAAAGTATCAGATACTGACAGTTTTCACTTGCATTAGTTTATACATGACTACGTTTCTCCCCAGGTTTATGCTATTTCCATCTCTTCCTCACCCCCACACCAAAACAAACTATCTTTGTTGATTAATCTTATTTTATAAAACTTTTTGTGTGTGGAAGTTGCTTTGTCATTATGATTTGGTTTTTCCAGAAACTCAGCTTAACAGAATATGAAATGGTTATTGCTGCACATCTAGTTGATCCTACAGAGATAAATGTATCGTGGGATGACATCGCTGGACTCGATGATGTTATTCAAGAATTGAAAGAGACTGTAATACTGCCAATTCAGCGAAAGGAACTTTTTGCAGATTCCCAGCTAACACAGCCACCGAAAGGTATTGGCTTTCTTGTAACTTTGGTTATTCACTTGATGTTTCCTGTCTAAATAACTAATCATGTTTGATAAAAGTTCTTTGATAAGTCATTTGTTTGTGTCTTAGCACTAAAGTGTTCTTTTGATGCTATTTTTAGGCACAGTCAGTTTTCTCTTGACTCATCTCAAATATTGTTCCTGAATGTGAACATTTCATGCCGTCAGCTATGAGCATACGATTTTAATGTGCGGTGAAACTTTGTTACCAACATGTAGGTTAACCCTTATGCTGCTGTGGATGTGTATACATGCACTACTCTGTTGCTTCCCAGGTGCTGTGGACACTTATACAAACATGGCTTAGCTTTCCTACAGTGCTCTTGTCTGTCTGCATCCTGAGCTTCCAACCTCTCAGCCCCCCCCCCCCCCTCCCCCGGACAAGTTTGCTTATATCTTGGTGAATAAAATAGGTTTAGTGTGTTTATCATACAATGTATTTGCTGCTTTGCATGCTACAAATTCTTTATCTGCAGGAACAGAAATGGATATTTCACATGCAACTGTCAGTAGGTTATAAAAAATCAGTACCTAGAGAATGAAATATCAATCTGCTCTTGATTTTAAACAAAATATTGATATCTTACCAACATTTCAGTTACTACAATTTAAAAGCTAAAATCAACCACGTGCAGTCTGCACAATGAACTTTTACCATTGCAGACTCTTCTCAAAATTGCATGCAATGTTATACTTAATGTGATGCAGTGCAGTAACTTTGATGAATAGCGGAAAGAGATTAGTTCTTTATCGAGCAAAGGTATCGTACTTTAAGATTTGCAAAAGTAAATTTTTTCAGTAAATAATTTTCTTAGATTAAAAAAAACATTTAGTGGAAGAATGCCATCTCTCAGCACAGATAGCAGCATTTGACAAGCATTATAGCCACAAGTAAGCCACACTAAGCACAGGAAGCAAGAGCACGTGTGTAGTAGTGAAAGGGTTAATGGGTGCAGTCGTGAAACATAATCTGCAGGTAAAGCAAACTAACACGTAATATACTAACATTTATTATCATCAAATGTCGCCATTACAATTAATATGCAGGAAGACTGTTCTATAGTAAGGATCTGACATGATCAGTGATTAAATGTGGATTAGATTACATATGCTAATAATTCAAAAGACCATGCCATATTCATGCCTTTTCTTTTGTACGAGAAAGTAATTTGCCTACCCTTGCTGTTGGGTGCACTGCTGAGGCTATTGGCCCAGCTCTCTGATAGCCTGCACATCAGTTGTTTGGACCTTTGTCTGTGGGCACTTCACTGCACTTGGGTTGGAACACACTGCTGTAGATCCATATGAGATCATTTTGCTCTGAAAAGAAATGAATACAGAAGAAATGATAGTAATAAAGTCTAATACACTGAAGGGACATTGTTGTAGCCAATAGGCAGTTGCTTATCATGTTATTGGGTGTTAAACATCCTTTCCACAGTTAAGAAAATTGCTAGGATAAAAATGCATTTTTGAATGAAATGTGTACAGTCAGCAGTCTAATTTCTTCCTTAATTTTAGGCTGCTTAGCTGGCTTCACCCAGTATGCTTCAAAATATAATAGCATTGAATGATTTGTGGTAGTCAAAATAATACGGGCAACACGTATTTTAACACTCCTCATTTATTATGTTACAAATAATGTGTTTCTAGATTTCAGTTTCACAAGAGTGCTCTTCCTCTTAAAATTTATTTCCATTCTTGGTCAATGGCAAGTGGAAAACCTCAGCAGCTGACATTTTACTCAAGTGTGCAGCTAATTGATTAAAAAAGATGAAAAATAAAAAAGTAATGTATAACATACTTCAAAACATTGAAAATGCACCTTGTCCCAGTTAGAGTTAAACAAAATTATAGTAAACTTTGCTACTACATGGACTAGCTGCTGGATATAGGTTTCCAGCTGAAGGACAGCAACAATGCCATCTGTGCTCACTTCCTGTTAACAATGTTTTTAAGATTGTAAGTGCTCCAGTTCCTATTGGTTCAACAGGAAGGCATCACTTTATATCAAAGGAAGATACTGAATAAGTGGAACACATTTTCAGTTCATTGACTGGCTAATTTCAGTACAAAACAGAGTACACAGAAGTTGGATAAATTGAAACCTTTAAGTCTTCATATCTTTCACGTACATTTTGGAACCATTTAAAATGCTTGAAAAAATGATTCTCTTATTCATCTTTCAAAACTATGTTGAATAAGGCTAGATTTTGATTTTTATGAGCCTGTTATGTGATAATGTGATAATGTGGTAATAAAATAGTTTTTATGTAAGGCAAAAATTTAAACTGTTTATAAATCATGTGCAACTTGAAAGTGGAAGCTCTCCTTTTCAAGGAATGTAGAACTATATGGTACTAATAAACAGCAAAAATAAATTTATGTATTAGCATTTTTGAAAAAAAAATTCCATAAATTATTAAAAGTTCAAAATGATATAGTAAAAGTACTTTGACAGGTAAGTCCAAATGGAGGATTTCTTTGTAATCATAAAGAAATTATCTTTCAAATAAAAACCCCAACAAAATAGCTAGAACTGTTTCAAAGATACAGCATTTTAAATTGTTTTTCCAAGATCAGCATTTTCGAAATGGTATGCGCAGTGTCTTCTTTGGAGGGCTGTATCTCGGAGCAGAAACATTTTTGTAGAAAACAAAAAAATGTGTGTTCCTTACATTTTAATATATGCTAAATTCAGTAGCATCAGAGACTATGAAGTAAGATTTTTCCTAGCCTGCCTGAATTGATATGGACTATGCTGTATTTGTCATAAGAAAAAAACTGATGTAAACATTACACCATGTATTCTTCAGTGTTTGTGTGAATTTCACTGGGTTATTTTCATTTGGGGTGGCTTTGTCCATTACTGCCAACTACGATCATAAAGGCGCATTTTATACTGTTACACTAACAGAGACTGAACAATAATGCGAGAAAACAGCTTTACCAGCACATTTAACTGGTACAGCACTGGCCGGCCAAAGTAACCTGCAACAGTGTGAGCAGTTGTAGTTCAGATGTAAAGAGACGAATAGGGAAACAATGTAGCTTCGAATGTCATTTAATTTCCAAGGAGAATGAAATAATATTCAGCAAAACTCCAGCACTACTGCACATTTTTTATGTGGCCAGACAGAAAGCATAAAATACTCTCGTTCTCATCTAACACAGTATTCTAATTACAAACAAGAGTGATGAAAACTCCTGACTTAAACACGTGGTAATTTTTCTGAGTGAGCTGTGTGTGATGCAAAAACATACTGCAGGGATTTCACTGTATTGTCGAATACTGACACTACTAGAAGTGTTAAGTAGTCAGTTGTTCCATCTTCAGGTGAAGATGGCCAGAAGACTCTGCGCCGAAATATTGTGGCAGGATGTTACTGATATCCGGCAGTTCTCCCGTGTTTTTATGGAACAATCAGTACGCCGGGAAAGCTTTAAACATCACAATTAGTCAGTTGTCTGGTGATCTCTTAGCTCCTTCCTTGTCCAAATCCAAGGAATAATTTCATTTCTGGAACTGTCATCTGCTACTTTGATAATGTGTCAAACAGAATCCATAAAGGCATCCAGGCACCGTATTTTCTCTTTTATGATATGACATTCTGTATCCCACCACTGTTAAACAGTGACGTGAAAAAGCTACTTACATTACTTCCAGTACAGCTGGCAGCTTAACAGCCTTGTTCTTTCTTGTGGCAGATTCCTTAACTTGGCTCCAGGTCAGTCCTGTTGGATACATATTGTAATGGTGCAGTGGCAAATGTAAAAATGCAGCGTTTGTATGCTGTGCTCAATGCTGTGAAAATGAATGTTTGTTTCTATGACACTTACCACTCTGGTTCGTTAGACTAAATCTGTGGTACTAAACAATAGACATAGTCCAAACAGAGAGTATTTGGTTTTTCATTTTTGACCAAAAAAAATTTCTTAATTTAAGCAGACTTATTAACATCTTTGATATAAGAGTGATAATTAAGAAATTATATTTGAAATGCAAACAGGAATTTTGCGTGCAACATGTAATTAGGAACAAGAAGGCATGCACTATTTATAAAAAATGATGATTACAATTACAAGATAGAGGTATTTGAAATTGAATGAAAAATAAGCAAGATGAGATTTGAACCAGTAATCTGTGAACAGCACCTGATTATTAATCTACTGTGCTACCAATCCTGCTATACATCCAGTGTGTGTTCTCTCAGCTGTATCAAATACAGCCTCTCAGAAAACTTAAAAGCCGACATTTTTTTAATTTATGAAAAACATGGAGAATGACCTATTTCTCGGTACTTTTTAACTGTGTTCCACACGTCTGTTCTACTATGGAGCAGGAAGCAGCCTCAGACATATTCGTACTGCATATTAACAGCACAATAATTGGAGTACAACAGTACAGAGACTGTGACTGACAAGATTTTTGAAATAACTACATAGCTGAAGTGTGATTAAGGAAAACATTGGTGGCTGTTTATGTATTACAATATCTGTTTCATTTAATGTAGCTTAGTAATAAGATATGTAATATATAAGTAGGATCTACTTCCAAGAGTGTAATGCCAAAAGTGTAAAAGTGCTACAGCTTCTGACCAATCATAGCTTTTTGTGTTTGTTCATACCAGGTTTATTCTCATGATGAACAGAGTATACCTTCACCATGTGATAACAATAGTAATGTTACATATGACAGCACCACTAAAGTACTTGCTAAACATTTTTCCCAAAATTTCCTTCACCAAAGAAGACGCAGACAATATCACAGAATTCAAATAAAGAACAGCTGTAAGTACAAGAAACTTATAAATGGTTCGCCTCAGTGTAGTGAAGCAAATCATAGTGTGGTGGTATGGTTCTACATATGGAACTATTGTGTCAATACATTCTGAAAGGAACATAATTGGTGTAAAACTGTAAGACTTTGATTTAGTAAGTGATTTGAGTAGCTTCACTACACCAAGGATATCTGTTTGTAAGCTGCTCAGGTTGGTAGCTGTTTGTGATTTGAATTATGGAATGTTTACTTTGTTTTAGTGACAGTTTCAGAAAACTGTATATTTAGTAACTCAAACTTTGTTGTGCATATGATAGATCCACTAAGTGCCATATTTGACTGTTATTGAACGAGGTGTTGTGAATAGGCAGGTTTCTAGTGATATGGAAAGCAGCTGAAGCAGTAGTATTAAAAAGGGAAAGGACAAACACCCACCATCATTGAAAAGCTATAGACCTGTTTTCTTATTAAACATGTTGTCCAGAGTTCAGGAGTGTGTACTTTGTGACTGGTTCCAGGTGCACTTGGAGCTCTTGCATCCAAACCAATGTCAGTATGGATTCACAGAAGGAAAGTGTCTAGATGATGCAGTTAATAGTGCTCTTCAGATTGTAGAAAATTTTACAATGAATTATTCAATTGTACTCGTGATTGATATTGCAGGCAGATTTGATAATCTCTGGTGGCCCACGATGTTTGCATGCCTCAGATCTGTTCCCCCAGATGTTTAATAGCTTTATAGATTACTGTAGTGGACATTGTGCCCATTGGCTTGTGGGGCAGAGCAAGGTAATCAAAAAGATTACCAAGGATTGACGTCATGGCTCCATAAGTGGGATCTTAGTATTGGACCACTGCCAGTCTGTTAGATGGGGCAGATGTCATTGGTGGTCATGGTGTTGCATATCCAGGTGACATCCTGCTAGTTGTCTGCAGGGTGAGACTTAAGAAAAAACTGATGTGCTTGCTCAGATGCGGCATTGGTGCAAGGGCAACAGACTGACTGTAGCTGTTCATAAAACTACATACATACTTCTGAAGAGAAGACCCTCTCTTGCCAGAAATCCTTCCATGAGGCTTGACAGAATCACTGTGAAATGCAGCACTGTTGGAAGGTATTTAGGCTTTCCTGTAGATGGTTACTTTGTGATCGCTTGAAAAATATCGTAATCTAGTCTGATGCTTCAAAAAAATATTTTTTTAATGATTTTGTTATATTAGATTCCATAACCATTTTAATTTTTTTTAATAAAATGTAACCTAAAATTTGTCTTAGAGGTGAAAGTGACTTTTTGCAACAAATGTCATAGCCATATTTACAGGTTCAGGACTGTTTATGCCCATCTGTACAACTTAAAAAAGATATGAATGAAAATTAGCTATGATTAATGAAATTTGTATTTTTTTAATTTTTTGTGGTGGTCATAAAGTACTTTTCCACTTGCTGTAAATATTACAGAAAACAGGTTTGTGTTGCATGTTGTTTACCCTACTTATAAATCAGTACTTATTTGAAAAGTATGTTAACAGAAATTACATACTTTACAAATTTCCTTTTTAGCCTTTTTGGTGGTGGGCACAAAGTACCCCTGTGCACTTGGTATTATACGTTATGGAAAAGTGTTGGTATTGCTATAGCTATCACCTCTGACAGTTGTAAGTCTTGAACCGATTTTAATTATCACAGATGTATTTTTGATTAACTATAATTTATTGTAAATTATTTACTGTTCTTGAAATTACATTCCAGAGTGGTCTTGTTGATTAAATGTGCTTTTTGGTTCAGTATTGATGTTGGCATCATTACTCCAGGAACTATTTTACCATTCTTATCTGTTAAACTGTAGTGGCGATGATTATTCACACCAACCACTCTTAGCTTCAAAATACACATCGTAAGTGCATTCTCCTCATAGACTTGTCCCAGTTACATCACATGCATTTATATGGTGGAACCATGTGTTCTGACAGGTTTCAATTTCATCACAATACCTATCTGCACTAGTTTATTGACTACTGCCAGATCTCACCACATCCACTCTTGATCATACACACCAGTGTGTGTATGCTATGGGGGAGAGCTAGTAACATCATAAATCCTGTAAAGGATTATGACCTAGGAATATAAGTTCCTGTTTTTGTTGTACATAAAAACTGTTTTCCATGTGGGAACATCAGTTACATATGAAGAACATTGAAGAAGCAGCAGGGTTTATCAAAGTATCAATTAATATACTGAAGCCAATAATCAAAATAACTTATGAAAATGCTACTAACAAAAGCAAAAGCATTCACTGTAGCAATGCATTTATACATTTAAGCTGCTCATCTGCCCTTTAGATTTACTGTGCTTTTATAGATCTTATTGATTGTGATGGAATATGTAATGAGCAGATCTGCAGCTGAATTATAAAATTAACCACAGGTATGGTATCTTAAGAAATGCAATAAAAATCATTCTGCTTCCCCAATCCAAGCTTCAAAAATGTCATTGCAGTTACATGAAAATTTTGTTTGTGTTAGAAGCATCCTGATAAGTCATACTTTAACTTAAATTTGTTTCAATTGTAGGAGTGTTGTTACATGGCCCTCCTGGCTGTGGGAAGACATTGATTGCTAAAGCCACTGCCCGTGAAGCTGGCACTCGCTTCATAAATCTGGATGTTTCAATACTCACTGACAAATGGTATGGAGAAAGTCAGAAACTTGCAGCTGCTGTATTTACACTTGCTGTAAAGTTACAACCATGTATCATATTTATTGATGAAATTGGTAGGTTTCGAACTAAGTTAGAATTTAATGAGTTAATAAATAAATTTATTGTGTAAAAAGTTACCTTGAACAATTCTTATATGGATATTTTGAACAGATTGAGTTTTCTTTCCCAGATTCATTTCTGAGAAGTCGTAACACCAATGACCATGAAGCTACAGCCATGATGAAAGCGCAGTTTATGTCCTTATGGGATGGCCTCATAACAAATCCAGACTGCACAGTTATTGTAATGGGAGCCACAAATAGGCCTGAAGATTTAGATAGAGCTATTCTGCGTAGAATGCCAGCAACGTTTCATATTGGGCAGCCTGTAAGTGAATGAAATTTTTTACATTTTATAAATTATGTTACCAGGTAGTAACTGTGATATTGTTGGATCAGAATTGCTTAGTGTGTTGATCAGCAGTCTTCAGGCAGTACAGTTTTTTGTGGTGGTGGTGGTGGTGGTGGTGGTGGTGGTCGTCATATTCAGCCAAGAGACTGATTTGGTGCTGCTCTCCATGCTACTCTAATCTGTGCAAGTGTCTTTATCTCCAAGTAACTACTGCAGCATATGTCCTGGTGTATTCATCTCTTAGGCTCCCACTAAGATTTTTATCCTGCACGCTTCCCTCCAGTACTAAATTAGAATCCCTTGATGCCTCAAAATGTGTCCTACCAACTGATCCCTTCTTCTAGTAAAGTTCTGCCACAAATTCCTCTTCTCCCCAATTCTGTTAAGTACCTCCTCATTAGTTATATGATCTACCCATCTAATCTTCAGCCTTCTTTAGCACCACATATCGAAAGCTTCTGTTCTCTTCTTGTCTAACCTATTTATCATCCATGTTGAAATTCCATACATGGCTACACTCCATACGAATACTTTCAAAAAAGGCTTCCTGACACTCAATCTCTACTCGATGTTAACAAATATCTTCAGAAATGCCTTCCTTGCCATTGCCAGTCTAAATTTTATATCCTCTCTACTTCGACCATCATCAGTTATTTTGCTCCCCAAATAGCAAAACTCATCTACTACTGTAAAGTGCCTCATTTCCTAATCTAATTCTGTGAGTGTCACTTGACTGAATTAAGCTACATTCCATTATCCTGATTCTGCCTTTGATGATGATCATCTGAACAATGTCATCAGCAAACCTCAAAGGCTTTCTTCTCTGTGGATTTTAATTTCTACTCCAAATTTTTTTTCTTTGTTTCCTTTAGTGCTTGCTCAATATACAGATTGAAAAACATCAAGGACAGGCTACAACCCTGTCTCACTCCCTTCTCAACCACTGCTTCCCTTGTATGCCCCTCAACTCTTTATTACTGCCATCTAGTTTCTGTACAAATTGTAAATAGCCTTTTGCTCCCTGTATTTTACTGCTGCAGGCTTCTACCAGTTTTTCCATTTGTCTGTAAATAATTCATGTTAACATTTTGCAACTCTGTCTTATTGAACTGATAAATCGTTTTTTTTTTTTTTTTTTTTTTTTTTTTTTTTTTTTTTTTTTTTTTTTTTTTTTTTTTTCACAGCTTTGGTTATCATTTTCTGAGATAGTCACTGTTTGTTATCTGGTGCTCACCTTAGAAATTCTTTTATTATATTTTTTTAGTAACCATGCCTGTTCATGAGAGTAATGCTAAAATTGAATTTAAGATGCTCACAAGATGATGTCAAATGGATTCTGTACAAAGGTTTTATGTGGTATCAACATGTCGTTTCTTTGTAAGCTCTCATGTTAATTATATTCTGCCACATAATAATATGGCACAGACATTCTGTATTGCATAGTAGTAACAGAATTTTGAAATAGCTATCAGGCGACAAATATTCTTTCAGATGATGACTCTTGTGTGCTCTGCATTTTTTGGGAGAATGCACAAAATGGTTATTACATAAAATTCAAGCTTGGATTCTTAACTGCAAAAAATTTATATTAATTATAAAGGCAGTTAATGGCTTGTCATAGATAATGTGGCACTGACAATTTGTATCTGATAACACATTAAACTGTAAATGGAAGAGGATCACTGCTGTCAGCTGCAGTGGGACGTTAAGTGGAATCAGCGGCGACGAGTGAAAATGTGTACTGGGCTGTACTCTTGACCTAGTACATGTTTTTGCTCATCACCACCGATTCCGCTTAATGTCCCGCTGCAGCGGGCAGCAGTGATCTCCCTTCCATTTACGTATAGTGTTTCACAATGGTGGAATCCGTGTATTGTCTGTTCTTTCAAGGGAACAGACACTATGCACTTCTATAAAACTTTAAATTATGTTTCTACAATCAAGCAAAGCAGTAGTAATTATTTGTTAATCGGTACCTTCATAGACTGTTTTATATTGTTGCATTTGGCACTGAGATTCACTTTATCTGTACACAACTTTCTTAAGTGGGCTTGCTTGTGTTTGTCTATCCAGGGACCAGGTGTCACGTTTTTAGACTGATTCGTGCATTACATGGAATGAAATGATTGGTTTCTGTTGTTATTGGTGAAAGGATATTAAATGTAACTCCGTGAGTAATATTTCAAACAAAACACATCTGTGCTCTTGGTGTTAATAAAGATGCTTCTCTTTTTTCCATAATTCTCTTTAATTTTTTTGTGGGAATAATGTTCCATATTCTTGTTACTTCTGTACATGCAGGTTATCCTCCAATTGTTGGATCATAGCCCTTTTGCAAATATATGTCTCATTTTTTAAGTGTCTGTATCCTTTCTGTGTACTTAATTGTTCTACATTTTTATATTCTTTCATCAATCAAATTTAATACCTTATCCAAGGATTTTTACTGAGACTTGTCTTTTGGCCTATTTGATCCTTTGCTGTCTTCACTATTTCATTGTTCAAATCTCTGCTGCATTTGTCTTGCGCTTTATTCCCGTTCCCTTGTCACCTAACGGTCCCTTTGAAAATCTTAGCATCCTTTCTTTCTGGTTCTTTGTATTGATCAACATCTAGATCGATACTCCACAATCCACCTTACGATGCATGGAGGTGGTACCCCATACTGCTACTAGTCATTTCCTTTCCTGTTCCACTCTCAAATCCCCCCAGGGGGCTCAACACTTTTTGGTGAGTTTGTGTTTGGCTACCATGAGACCCCAGCCCTTGCAGCATCTTTCCCTTCTGTGCTACATGGCCATCCTCTTGATATTATTTTTCTCTTCCCTTGGGGAATATGTCTGGGAGGTTGTTGGAAATTTGTTCTGCATATTCAGTCACCAATATCACAGCAGTGTCTCAACTGTTTTTCGTTCCTTTTTTCTTCTTTCGTTCTTTCTCCTGCCCTTCCTTCACTTTGGCATTTGAGGTTCCTCTTCTTCTTCTTCCTCCTCCTCCTCCTTGTGTGCTCCTGAAGGCCAGCTCATGGCATCTTGACACTTGTCAGGTGACTGGGTAATGTGTAATTCACAGCCCTGGGTTGACAGGTAAGGTTTGCACGTACCCCCTGGTAAAGGCCATGCCCAGGGAGGTGTGGTTGCCTGAGCTGTTACCTTCATAAATTCTTGATTGGTCCCTCTGTCAGGTGTTTGAGAGGTGTGACCTGACGTGTGAACAGTCACTCAAAGTGAGCCCCCGTCTGAGAGGGCCCCAGATGGAAGGAGAGTGACATCGGACACACTGGCAATCATTGGGGTTTTCTCACGATGAGTCAATGTAAATGTCTACCAAACATAAATGGAATGAGGCAAAAGATTCAAAGACCATTATGTGAAACCCTACTCTCTTTTACAAAATGGCACTTTGCTTTTGGAGAACACTTCTTCCACCGCCTCTAGAGATTGTCCTGTGTATCTCGATGAGTGGGCTGTCCAGGAGGTACGGGTGAAGGACAAGGTGCCTTACCCAATCACTCGCATGTTCTTAGTTTGAAGCTCATTCTGCATTCTACCATCCGGCACTTACAGTACTACCGAGAGAGGTGGCACAGTGGTTAGACACTGGACTCGCATTTGGGAGGACGACGGTTCAATCCCGCGTCCGGCCATCCTAATTTAGGTTTTCCGTGATTTCCCTACGTCACTCCAGGTAAATGCTGGGATGGTCCGATAAGACCGATGACCTTGCTGTCTGGTCTTCCCCAAACAACCCCAAACTTACAGTACTCCTGTCAGGGGCCCAGCATTTGTTTCTGAGTATGGTCTTGGTGACCCTGGGGTTCCTGAGCTGGGGACTGGGAAGTGCTGCCAGGCCTGTCACCATAAGCTATGGGCTATGACCATCGTGCAGCACAGCAGTGGAATATTGTGTGTTTTGGAGACTGGGGGTCTTGGCTTCACTGCCTCGACTACAAGGAAGGTACACAGCTCTATAAAAAAAATCTCAACCTCAATGTGTGCTATGTGCTTATCAGGTGAATGCTGTTGAGGCAGAACTGTCTCTAGTGGGCAACTTCTGGGGCACCTGCCACTCCCCAGTTGTGTAAGGCAACCTCTGGGGCACCTGCCACTCCCCAGTTGTGTAAGGCAACCTCTGGGGCACCTGCCACTCCCCAGTTGTGTAAGGCAACCTCTGGGGCACCTGCCACTCCCCAGTTGTGTAGGGCAACCTCTGGGGCACCTGCCACTCCCCAGTTGTGTAGGGCAACCTCTGGGGCACCTGCCACTCCCCAGTTGTGTAGGGCAACCTCTGGGGCACCTGCCACTCCCCAGTTGTGTAGGGCAACCTCTGGGGCACCTGCCACTCCCCAGTTGTGTAGGGCAACCTCTGGGGCACCTGCCACTCCCCAGTTGTGTAGGGCAACCTCTGGGGCACCTGCCACTCCCCAGTTGTGTAGGGCAACCTCTGGGGCACCTGCCACTCCCCAGTTGTGTAGGGCAACCTCTGGGGGCACCTGCCACTCCCCAGTTGTGTAGGGCAACCTCTGGGGCACCTGCCACTCCCCAGTTGTGTAGGGCAACCTCTGGGGCACCTGCCACTCCCCAGTTGTGTAGGGCAACCTCTGGGGGCACCTGCCACTCCCCAGTTGTGTAGGGCAACCTCTGGGGCACCTGCCACTCCCCAGTTGTGTAGGGCAACCTCTGGGGCACCTGCCACTCCCCAGTTGTGTAGGGCAACCTCTGGGGCACCTGCCACTCCCCAGTTGTGTAGGGCAACCTCTGGGGCACCTGCCACTCCCCAGTTGTGTAGGGCAACCTCTGGGGCACCTGCCACTCCCCAGTTGTGTAGGGCAACCTCTGGGGCACCTGCCACTCCCCAGTTGTGTAGGGCAACCTCTGGGGCACCTGCCACTCCCCAGTTGTGTAGGGCAACCTCTGGGGCACCTGCCACTCCCCAGTTGTGTAGGGCAACCTCTGGGGCACCTGCCACTCCCCAGTTGTGTAGGGCAACCTCTGGGGCACCTGCCACTCCCCAGTTGTGTAGGGCAACCTCTGGGGCACCTGCCACTCCCCAGTTGTGTAGGGCAACCTCTGGGGCACCTGCCACTCCCCAGTTGTGTAGGGCAACCTCTGGGGCACCTGCCACTCCCCAGTTGTGTAGGGCAACCTCTGGGGCACCTGCCACTCCCCAGTTGTGTAGGGCAACCTCTGGGGCACCTGCCACTCCCCAGTTGTGTAGGGCAACCTCTGGGGCACCTGCCACTCCCCAGTTGTGTAGGGCAACCTCTGGGGCACCTGCCACTCCCCAGTTGTGTAGGGCAACCTCTGGGGCACCTGCCACTCCCCAGTTGTGTAGGGCAACCTCTGGGGCACCTGCCACTCCCCAGTTGTGTAGGGCAACCTCTGGGGCACCTGCCACTCCCCAGTTGTGTAGGGCAACCTCTGGGGCACCTGCCACTCCCCAGTTGTGTAGGGCAACCTCTGGGGCACCTGCCACTCCCCAGTTGTGTAGGGCAACCTCTGGGGCACCTGCCACTCCCCAGTTGTGTAGGGCAACCTCTGGGGCACCTGCCACTCCCCAGTTGTGTAGGGCAACCTCTGGGGCACCTGCCACTCCCCAGTTGTGTAGGGCAACCTCTGGGGCACCTGCCACTCCCCAGTTGTGTAGGGCAACCTCTGGGGCACCTGCCACTCCCCAGTTGTGTAAGGCTTGCTCAGGAATGCAGGGCTCTGCCTGGGTTGATAGTTGTTTCATCAGCATCTCGAGCCCGGTTGGTCAGTCCTCCTGAAAAGAAGTCTCGGAATCATAGTAATAGGGCATTAGTGCACCATAACACTTTTGGACTCAATCGAACATGGGAACCTTTGAGAAGGTATCCCCTTTCTATATTCACAAGGTATTGCTGAGTCTCAAAGTGTCAGATGAGTTCGTAATGAACACTTCTAGTAGAAACTGCTAATTCAAGCCAAATATCTAAGCTCATGGGATGTAAGACCTTAGGTGACTACCTGGTAGAGTTTTGAGTTGCATAACATCCTTAACTCTAGTAAGGGTGTAGTTAGCTGCTCCAGTCTAATAGAGGTGGAGCTCACGGAGTTTCACAAAGAATGGAAAAATATGGGTGTCATGGAAGTGCAGACCTATATGAAGAGTGTCAATGGCAAATTGGAAAAAATCAGCAACATTTATTCTAATGTTTAGTTCTACAGAATTACCTGAACATATCCTGGCAGGCTGTATCCATCTTAGGGTTCACCCGTTTGTTTGTAATCGAATGGTATGCTACAAATGTCAGATTTGGCCATACCACTATGGTATGTAATGGGAGGGCTACGTGTGGCAATTATGGAGGCTCAGCTCATAAGTAAGGCAGTTCTTGTACACTTCCTTCAAAATGTGTAAACTGCTCAGGGGATCACACAGTGTGGAGCAGAGTGTATGTGGTTTAAAACGATAGAGGAAAATTAGAGTTGCAAGTCAAGAGGTGCCTACCCTATGGTGAAGCTAAAAAGCTTTAAACGCCATGCAACTGCCGGTTTTTGCCACTTCTTTTGCATCAGCCCTGAAGACGCCAATCACTAAGTGTGATGCCTCCACACACTCAGGCCACAGATTAAAGTACAAGCACGTACGCTTGTCAGTGTACCTGCGAAGGAAGCACTCCACTTGAAACTGAAGTCATACGGAAGTTATCAGCAATGGGCTTACCACCTAAGCCACATACCATTATCCAACATCAGAAGCCAACTACACTGTCCCCGCAACACAGGCAACCATCTCCTGTCATCAATAAAGGAAAAAATCCTTCGAAAAGGAGTTCAAAGTCCAAGAAAGCAGTAGTTAAACCTTCGGATCGGCGACACACTCCCTCTCTGAAGGGACAATGGTCTTGAGGATATGGACTTCCAATCGGAGGAACCAGAGAATGGGAACCGGCTAGTGTTCCCCCTGCTCTCCATGGTAAACCACTGCTGCCAAGGGAGAAAGAAAATAATAAAAACTGCTAAACGATGGCTTCTACAGGAGAAACTGTTCTGCATCTGCTTGCAAAAAATGCATCTTAGTCACTGACACCTGCACTATGTGGTTACCATCCATACAGGAAGGTCAGTACTACTGGAGACAGGGGTCAAGGTGAAATGGCTGTTTTCATCAACGACTGATGTCATTCATCTCCTGTCCCTCTTACCACAACCACACAAGCAATTGCCATGAAAGTTCTTGCACCCTTTAATATAACAGTATGTTCTTTGTACCTTCCCCCTAATGATGCTCTGAATGCAGATGCACTGGCAGAACTCTTCCAGGCACTCCCATGCCCTTTCCTCCTTGTGGGGGACTTAAGTGCACAAAATGTGCTGTGGGGCTCGGCTACGACTTGCTCCATGGGTCGGGTGATCGAGTGACTTGTTCGTTTTGAGAATATTTGCCTTCTGAATATGGATCACATGACACTTCCGCACATTTACAGGGTCTTTCTCAGCCATTGACATGTTTTTGTTCCCCAGCTATTGCAGACTCAGTTCAGTGGGAAGTAGCTACAGATTAGCATTCTAGTGATCACTTCCCAGTGTGGATCAGTCTGCTGACTAGGACGGTGGCTGGCAGGAAACCATGCTGATGGATGATACCAAAAAGCACATTGGTTGCAGTACAGTCAACAGGCTGTTTTTGAACAAAATGGTGATATACAGTAGGTGGTGGCCTGTGTCAGTTGTGAGATTAAACGGGCTGCCGCAGAGTCCATCCCCCAATCTCAGATGATGGCCTGTACCTTGGTGGAATGACGAGTGTCGATTGGCAATCAGGGCCAGATGAAAAGCTCTGTGGAACTTCAAACACTATCCAGCTGCAGAAAATCTTTATGCCTTTAGATCTGTGAGAGTGCATGCGAGCAGAGTGATAAAAGAATGGAAGATGGAATTCACGACTTCCATTAATTGGTCCACTTCAACTGTGCAAGTTTGGGAATCAGTGAGATGGATTTCAGGCAAGGGTAGTACACATCCCCTTACAGCCTTGTCAAGCAATGGGCTCTTTGTGGAAGTGTCTGAAGACATGGCTCAGGTTTTAGCTGAACAGTTCTTTACTGTTACATCATCCAGACAAGCTCCTGCTTTTCAGGTGTTCTGTAGGACTGCAGAGATTAGGAAGTTCAATTTCTCCTCGCATAATGAAGTAGTCTGCAAACTTCCGTTCTCCATGTGGGAACTGGAATTGGCTTTTTCTGCAGACGGAGACATTGGTCCAGGACCTGATGAGATCCATTATGCTATGCGTTGTCACCCGTGCCCTGAAGATAAAGGACAGCTCCTTTCTTGTTTCAGTTGGATCTGGTTTGATGTGCAGTATGCCCACGACTGGGAAGGAAGCAATATCGATTCCATTCTGGAAACTAAGCAAGGACTGTAGCAGCCCTAACAGTTACTGGAGTGTAGCCCTTACCAGTTGAATGGGTAAGACTCTTGACCATATGGTCAACAGCTGCTTCATGTGGCTGCTTGAATCTCAAGGTCAACTCAGCCACTCCCACTGCAGTTTCAGGCATTACCATTCCACCCTTGACAGCAGTCCTTCTTAAACCATAACCATTTGGTTTGTGGATTTTTGATCTCGAAACAGCACATAACACTACTTGGAGGTACAACACCCATCGCCAACTTCATGAATGGGGACTATGTGGATGACTGCCGCTTCTTATCCAATCCTTGCTTGAGGACCGGCTTTTTCGATACTGCATTGGTGATACCAAGTCTGACTACTATATTCAAGAGAATGGGATCCCCCAAGGCATTGTCCTCAGTGTCACATTGTTTGCCATCACTGTCAATAGCATTTCCTCTGTAGTCAGGAGCCCTGTCAAATGCTCTTTCTTTCTAGATAACTTTGCAATCTTCTACTCTCCCTCTGATCTTGTGACGATAAGGCAGCTACAGCTGACCATTACGAGGCTGTAAACCTGGGCCAGGACAACTGGTTTTCTGTTCTCACCCAAGACTCCTACATGTCAATTTTAACTGTGCTTGTTGAAGTTTTAACCAATCAGTGCTCACAATGGGTGACAATATTTTAGTTTTCAAGACACTGTGCTTTTTGGGTTTATTATTTAACTCTAAATTAACTTGGCTTGCACATCTGAAAGACTTCGGAACAAAGGGCTTCCAGTCATTGAATATTTCGAAATGCCTTAGCGGAAAGGGGGGAGCTGACAGGTCCTGCCTCCTGCAGTTTTATAGGGCATTTGTTTGATCATGTTTAAATTATGGCAGTATAGTCTACATCCTTTGGCTCGACAGGTGCTGAAAATCTCATTGTCACCTTGGTCATTGACATTCAGTTCAGTGGTCCAACCCATCTTTGAATGGCTGTTCAGGAATTAGCCCCATGCGACCAAGCCATTTGGGATAAATTCTATAAATTTTCTCAAGGACGTAGATCTATTGGGAATCGAAATACACTGCCAGGGATGGAACGCAGTGCACCTTGATGTCTTCAGAGGCTCCCTGACAGGATTTTTAAGGTGGGTCTTCTGAAGCAATTTACAAATTACGATGTAGAATTATATGGCATTCTGATGGCACTGGAGAGGGTTCAGACATCACCATACAAGGTTTCTTCTATGTTCTGACTCACTTAGTGCACTGCAACCACTTCACCAAATGTATCTAGTAGACCTGCTGATTCAGCTCATCCATGACTTCTTACAGTAGCTCCAACATTGTGGCAATGTAGTGATCTTTTGCTGGGTATCTGGCCACATTGGGATACAGGACAATGACATGGCCGACAAAACTGTCAAGGAAGCATGTTGGGTGGTACTCTTATGAATGTCCCATCCCGTTGCATGCCATCATCTCATTTTCTGACAGGCGCATCCTGCGTTAGTGGGAGACTGAATGATTGCAGGTGACAGACAAAAAACTGAATTCGTTCAAATCGACCACAAAGGCATGGCAGACTTCACGTCAGCCTCACCGCTGGGAGGAGGTTCTGCTTAAGATACTGTGCATCGGGCATAGCCCTTAAAACACATGGCTTCAACCTCCGGCAGGAGGATCCACCACTCTGTGCAGTTTGTGCCATGCCATTTCCAGTTCCACATATTGTGGCTATGTGCCCTCCTATATACTGGTATTAAGGCAGCCCTCTGTCTCGATGGAGATCTGCCCACTGTCCTTGCAAATACAGATTCCACTTTTCCAAGGGTGGTGAAATTTTGTGAACTGTTAGGCCTCATTCCTAAATTGGTGAGGGAAGGAGGCAGACTTTAATACAATATAAACTGCTCTGCAAGTCGGGACAGCCTTCGTCCCCATCCATGAGATTAGCATGCTGACTTTCCATCAGGATGCTGGTGACCATGATGTCAAGTGCCCCTCAGCTCAGTCATCATTGTCACACTTACAGTACTGTTCTTGTTAAATCTTTCTCAATGGAGGGCTTGGCCATGCAGACGCGCAACCTCAATTTCAGTACTGCAGTTGTAAAATTGCTGAGTGTCATGGCAGCAGCCCCATTTCCTCATCCAGCTGTACCAGAAGCCACCAGACTTTTGCCCCATGGGATGAAGCCACTTGCTACACAACCAGCAGGGTGGAAAAGATAGAAAGAATACTCCCACAAAGACTTCCTACATTCCTACATTCCTCCAGCCAACAAACATCAGAGTCTTCTTCTGCCAACTGGAAAGGCTCCAAGAAGTGTTTTACAAAGGTCTTCTCCATCGCCGACTCGGAGATCCTCTTAGTGTCACCACATGAGACGCTTGCCTGGCCAAACTCGGTGTCACCGGTGCACACTGCCAACTGTGTTTCTGCTGTGGACTCTGCAGACAGAAGAATGCTGACGCCTCTGTAGATCTCAGCCTCTGCCCTGTAGCAGTGAGTCTTCAAATGCTGGCACTTGGCAGCCACTGAAGTGACCCCTGCATTTTTTCCATCTTCCTCTTTCCTTGTCATGACTCCCTCCAATGGAACATTCATGGCCTTTGACCTAAGAGAGGGCTTATGGCTACTCGTAGAATAGCAGTGTCTGGTTGTTTTCTGCCTCCATGAAACAAAATTGCAGACTCATGACCGCTTTCAGTGCTCACATTTCTTCCTGGTCCACTGTGTGACACACACACAAACACACACACACACACACACACACACACACACACACACACACACACACACACACACACTGACTACCTGGCTTCAAGGTGTTGCAGTCCACAATTTTGTTCCTACCGTGACCTTTTCCCATTTTACTGTTTACATCCCTTCGTCATTTGCTGTCACCAGGGCAGACTTCCTGCAGCTTATTGAACAACTCTCCCTCACTTGTCTATTGCTTGGCGACTTCAGTGCACACTATTCCCTTTGTCGTTCTCACTGAACGAGTCAGAGTGGTTCCCTCTTGGCTGACTTCAATCAACTTAACCTAATCTGCCTTAATAGAGGACCACCCACATTGGTTTCACTCGATGCACACCTATTTCCATAAGGCTGTCTGGGACCAAGGTCCTTTCCCCAATTTCTGGTCTGATCGTAACAGATGTCATAGTGGACCCTGTTGCTATCTCCATAGACTTGGGCTGCCATTTTGTAGAGATCTCGAGCTCCACCCACTATCGCACTGACTCCTCCATTGGAGATGAGTGGAAGCAGCGCGAGTGATACCCTCTTCACAGAATCATGAGTGCTACAATGCCACTTTTACTATGGAGCAGCTAGATCGTGCTCTCACTTCATCATGATCCTTTGCCTCTGGGCCGAACAATGTTCACATTCAGATGTTGCAGCACCTTTCTACGAAGGGCAAGCATTTCCTTCTTCATACATACAATCACATCTGCACAAAGGGCACATTTTCCAGATGCTGGCATTAAGCCATTGTCATACCCCTATCTAAGCCTGGTAAGGACAAATGTCTTCATTCCAACTACCGCCCCATTTCTCTAACCAGCTGTGTTTGCAAGGTTACAGAGTGTATGATTTATGCCCGGTTGGTGTAGTGGCTAGAGTCTCACAATTAACTACTGCTCAGTGTGGATTTAGTGTGTGCTAGTCTGCAGTTCTTGTTGTTTTGTCCATCCATGCCATGGATGGTTTTCTGGATAAATACCAGATTGCGGCCATTCTTTCAATTTTGAGAAAGCATAAGACACCTGCTGGAGGACTGGTGTCCTCTGTACTTTACACGTGGGGCTTCTGTGGCCGCATGCCCCGTTTCCTTCAGGAGTCTTGAAAAGACAGAGTTTTCAAGGTACGTCTGGGTCCTCCCTTGTCGGATACCTTTACCCAGGAAAATGGTGTGCCTCAGGGCTCTGCTCTGAGTGTCGTCCTCTTTGCTATCTCCATTAATCCCATAATAGCCGGTCTCCTGCCAGGATTCTCCAGCTCCCTTTTTGTTGAAAGTCTTGGGGCTTATAGCTCTATAGGAAACTTTACTGGTCCACCCACATGTCCTATCTGGCTGCATGCTGTATGCAGTCCATCAGTTTCCTGTGTGTCCTCAGTGGTACTTACTGAGGAACAGATCAGGTCACTTCCCTCCGTTTGTATTGGTCCCATGTCAGTTTGAAACCAGACCACCATCGTTTAGCCACTGGCACATTTTACACTAACCTGATTGTCTGTATGTAGAAGCTGCCACCGTGACTTTCTCCTCAGCAGATATGCATGCTGTTTGTCTGCCATGCCTGGCCGTCCATGCCAGTATGGGGCAGGTCCCCCTTCTGTTACCTCCTGGAGTTCGCTTTTGGCTCTTTCTCCAGCAGCTTAACTTCACTGCGTTCCACTTTCCCAACGGGTGTCATTCTTCACCACTTTGGCTTCATGCAGTGGCCTGTATTCACCTAGGTGTTCATTCGCTTCCTAAGAACACTACTCCAACCTTGATCTATTGCTATCAGTTTCACGACCTTTGCACGGAACTTCGCGACACTACCTTCGTGTACACTGATGGCTCTCGGACTGACCATGGTGGCTGGTGGGTCTTCGTCATTGGTGCCGACATTTTTTGGTATCTGCTTCCAGATCAATGCTCAGAGCAGAGCTCTTCGCTTTATATTGGACCATTAAGTACATCCAGTGACACAGGCCTTTCAATTGTGTCATCTGCTCAAACTCTGTGCTTTTCAAAGCCTCTTTGCTGTACACCGTCCATCCTGCAGTACAACGGGTCCAGGAAAGCTGTCATGTGCTCATTCTTGTTTGGGACACTTTTGATGTTTGTGGGTTCCTGGTCACATTGGTCTGACAGGAAACGAGGCCACTGACACTTCTTTCAAGGCTGCAGTGCTCATACTTTGACCAGCTAGTTCTTCCATTCCCTCTGATGTCTTTGTTGCTGTCTGTCAACATGTGGTGTCATCTTCGCATCACCACTAGTCGTTTGCTTCATGGGAACAAGCTCTGGGGACTTCAGCCTCTCCCAGTGGCTTGTACAACCTCCTCTCGCTGTGAGGTGGTCATTTTTAGCTAGGTTGCATATTGGGCACTGTCTTTTTAGCCATGACAATTTGTTAAAGGGTGCTCCCCCATCCCTTTGTGCTCATTGCTTCAATCTGTGACAGTTCCCCATTTCCTGAAGGAATGCCCTTCTTTAACCAATTACGTTCTCATTTGTGTTTGCCATATGTTATCGCCCGTTTTAGTGAAGGACATGTGGGTTGTCGACTGCGTTTTACTTTTTATTCGTTGTAGCAGTATGGCGAAGGACACTTAATCTTTAGTTCAGCGCTTCCATTTCTCTATAGCTTATTTTATAGACCTTTCTCTATGTCCCATATATAACTGCCTTCCCTTCCATTGATTCAACTTGACAGGTTGTCGTTTCTAATTCCTTTTTTGTCTTCAGTTTTACAGTTCTGATTTGGGTGTTTATGGTCTTTCTTGTGCCACAAAACAAAACTGCTCGTCAGTAGAGCAAGGAAAAACGGCTGTCAATATGCCTCCATATGAGCCTAAATTTCTCTTATCTTACCTTTGTGGTCCTTATGTGCAGTATATATTGGAGGCAGCAGAATCACTTTGCAGTTAGCTTCAACTGCCAGTTCTGTAAATTTTATCCAGCTCACATCCCCTTAATTTTCTACCTTTCTGCAATTTATTCAGCTTTAGTCTTCATTACAGGACTAACAAATTATGGGAACTCCATATCTGCCCCTGGGAATGTTTCATTGTTAGAAATTTCGTTTTGCAGTCTGTCTTGCAATATGTAACCAGTTTGAAAGTTTCCAGTGCTTCCATGTCTTTCCCATGTTACAACCTGCTGTCATGATTCTTATACAGAATGGTGTGCTCTGTCCAGAGTTCTACCAAACTGTTTTCCCTTCCATTCCTTACCCCTAGTTCATGTCATCCTATTTTTATTTTTTTTTTTCTATTTTCCTTTTTCTGTTTATGTTGTCAAATGCCAATCCTCATCACAACTAAATTTTTGCCTCACTGAATGATCTGAATAATTTACTTCGTCTAATTTCCTTAAATATCATCTGCAGAACTAGTAGGTATGTAAACTTGTGCCACTGTGGTGGATGTCAACTTCGTGTCTTTCCTAGATACAATAATGCGTTTGTGTGCTGTTTCTAGTACTTGGCCTGTATTCTCATTTTCTTATTAAGTGTTAGACCTTACATTAAGCCTATTTCATTGTGTGTTTATGACCCTGTACTCACCACACCAGAAGTCCTGTTCTTTGTCACCACTGCAGTGAAGTTCCCAAGATATCTAACTTCAAAATACCCATTTCTCTTTTTAAATTGTATAACCTACCTTCCCAATTAAAGGATCAAATATTCTATGCTCTGATATGCTGAGTACTAGATTTTTCCTCATGACAATATTGTGAATAACCTGTGCCCAAAATGTTTTCCCCAAGAGAACGCCATCATTAAACACATAGCTGTGCTCCAATAAAAATATAACTATACTAAATTAGTGCATTTGACACTTTTAAAATTTGTTAGCTATGATTTTGTGATGTTTGTACAATAGGCTCCTCAATTACTTCTGAATGCAAAGGTTTTTTTATGTACAGTAGAAGCCGGATTGGTGAAAAAACTTCTTCAGGCTAATTGCAAGGTTTTGTAACCACCACACTCCAGAACCCCCATAACTGAGCTGGAGAAGAGACTTGTTTTCATGTCCAAACTGCTGTAAGAAAGATAACTCTCTTATTCAATGGTTTCATTTACACAAGTTGACACCTGACAGCTTGTATGCTGGACTGCTGCTTCCACCATACATCATGGGAACCTGCCATAGCTCCCACTTCATTGCGTCCTACACTGAGCCACTTTCCAGTTAGCTATTACTGCAATAGATGAATGTAATATTTAGTTATACATGCTGTATAATAAGTGGTTAAAGTAGTAAAGAGGTTTAGTTTCGGGCTTTGCCCATTTTTACAACCATTTGCATTTTAGATTAGGTTGATGTGGCCAGCGCTATTTGTCATCACACTTAGACTTTTCTGAGGTCTGTGTTAAAAGATGTCGCAAATGTAGTTAAACTTTGTAGTATTATGTTAATTTATGTGAATAATATATATTTTTCTTAATTGTGGTACCTTCATTATCCAGCATGATGTGATCCATGTGAAACATTATTGTATACACAATGGAGAATTTTTTCTTTCATTGGATTACACTGTCGCACTGGATTATTGGTCATAGGTGTTACTACAATTTTGCCATACTGACAAATTTTCTACTATGTATACGATCACATGGACCAAATCACGCTGGCCAGTGAATATACCACATTTAAGAAAAACATATTATGCAAATAAACTAACATAATACTGTAAAGTGTAACTACCTGTATGACAACTTGTAAAACAGAAATGAGATACATCTAGAAGTGATGACATAAATAGAATTTAAAACACCAATGCCACCTTAAAGACAAATATGTGGTTTGTGGAAATGGGCTATGATGAAATGAAGGGGTGCCACCTCAGCAGCTGCCCAGTGACAGCATGTGAAGACTTGCTGCTACAGGCCACAGAAGGATGAGGATTTACTCAGCCAGTAAATAAACAGTAACTTTGCTGTTAAAATGTCTTCCCTTCAGTGAAAAAAGTATTTTAATGAGGCCATGGTTGAGTAGTAGAAATTCTTTCTCCTACCGTTTAGTTGTCAGTTGTGGGCGACATCTTCCAGGGTGAGTCAACTACTGGCTGCTGGGCTGTCGAGGTCCCGTTTATAGTGTGTGCATAGAGGATGCTGCTACTACTTGTCACGTGCTGTCGACAGTAAAACTCATTACTCTCAATCAAAGGTGGTAGTCACCTTGTTGGTACTAAGTCTACCACCATATCTTACGTAACTTTAAGCCTCCTTTACTGTTAAAATTATTGTGGTGTTTATAAATCTCTATGGCTTCTCTGTACATACGTGCATAATAATGCGATGTCTTTGCACAATTGTTTCCCTAAATTTTATTTCACAGTCTTCAAAAACATGTTGGGCTATAGCCGATATGTCAGTGTGTCCCCGATGACAGTTCCTTGCGTGTTTGGTTAAGTGGGTATTATCACTGCTATTCATTGTCCCAATGTGAACTTTAACATTACTGCGTGGAATATTATACACCCCAGGGGCTGCTAAAGGGTGTCTTGCATCTTTCCCCGATCTTAAACATTCAATGATCATCTTGCTGGGTCTAAAGATGCTGATGCTGCTGCTGCTGCTGCTGCTGCTGCTGCATGTTTTTGGATACTTTTCTTCTGGGATGAAGTGCTCTATCTCATTATCAGCATATCCATTTTTCGTAAAAGCTGTTCACAAATGATTTAGTTCCTCTTGCAAATAAACTGGCTCACAAGTTTTACTAGCCCTGTCCACCAATGTTCTAATAACACCTCTCTTCTGTTTGGGATGATTGGAATCCTTATGAAGGTAATGATTGGTATGTGTATCTTCATGACGTAAAGTCCCATCTTTGTGTTTGATTACTGAAACATCCAAAAAATTTAGCTAACCTTTAATCTGTCTCCATAGCAAATTGTATCTTTGGATTAATAATATTTAAACACATCAAGAAACCATTCAGTTCCTCTTCACCATAATCCCATATCACAAAAGTGTCGTCCACATATTGATACCGCCCCCAAGGGACTCACCACTATTTAGTGGGTTCATGTGTGGCTACCAAGGGGGGTCCCAGCCTTTGCAGCATCTTTTCCCTTCCACACTGCATCTGTATCCTCTTGCTATTCTTTTTCCCCTCCCTTGGGAATATGTCTGGGGTGTTTTTGGGAAAGTTCCACATTGTCTCTGACATCAGAATTCTCACCATTGTTTTTCGTTCCCCTTTACTTTCTTTGTTTCCCTTCTTCCATGTTCCTCCGCTTCGTTGTTTGAGTTTCCTCTTTTTCTTCTTCCTCCCTATGTGCTCCTGATGCTGTCCCACGTGTCTGACGCACAACAGGTGACTAAGTAACGCATAATTCCCAGCCCCGGATCGACAGGTGGGGGTCACTTGTACCTCCTGGTACAGGCCAGACCCAGGGAGGGATGATTGCCAGAGCTGCTACCTTCCCAAATTGCTGAGTGGTCCCTCTGTCAGGTGTTTGGGAGATGTGACATGAGGTGTGAACCATAATCTAAGGCAGGTGTGCCTCCTTGTGAAGGGGCCCCCAGTTGGAAGGAGTGCACCATTGGAGATGCTGGTGGTCATGGGGAATTTTCTCTCAATCAGCCAATCATCTTCACAATCAGTGTCTATGAAATGTAAACAGAATGAGGCTAACGATTCAAAGACCCTCCTAGCTGCAGCCCAGTTCCTCATGGTTTCAAGTACTGAAGACGGTCAGTCCTTCACAACGGTAAATCTGTTTATTATTCAGAAAGGTGTTGATGCCATTGCCAGCCGTCTGAAATCCTGCTCTCATTTACAGAATGGTACTTTGCTTCTGGAGACTACTTCTAATTATCAAGCACTACTGCGTGCCACCTCGCTTCTCTACTGCTATCCTCTTTGTGCCAAGGCCCATAGAACTCTGAATTCTTCCTGTGATATTATTTACAATAGGCTGCTCAATGGTCTGACTAAGGCCAAAATCCAATCTTACCTCTCTGATCAGGGTGTCATTGCTGTCCATTGGATGATGAAAAATGTAGATTCTTTCTTAGTGCCCACCTTCACTCATTTTTCTCACCTTTGATGGAAGGTGCTTCTGTCAAAGATCAAAGCAGGCTATGAAATTATCACTGTCAGACTGTACATTCCAAACTTGATGCTCTGCTCCCAGCGTCATTGCTTCAACTACACTAGAACAACTTGTCGACACCCAGCCAAATGTGTAACCTGTGGTAAGGATACTCATGAGGGGTATTGCCTGTCCCTTTTTCCTGCTGTATCAACTGCAGTGGCAGCCATGCCACTTCTCGGGATTGTTCCAGGAAATCTGGGTAAAGGAAAAAGTGCCTTATCCAGCCGCTTGCAAGTTATTGGCTAATCACAAACTCTGTGTTCTCCCATCTGGCACTTAGTTCTGTTCTTGTTACCTCTCGCTCCATGAAGGACATGACTATGCAGACGTGCGACCTCAAATTCAGCTCTGAAGTCATGAAATCTCTCCTCAAGGGTGAAGCCACCAGCTACACAACCGGTAGGATGGAGAGGACGGAATAACACACCTGTAAAGACTTCCTACGTCCCTCCAGCCAAACACCACTTGAATCTTCATCTGGTAACCGGAAAGGCCTGAAGAAGTCTTAATAAGGCAGACAGTCTTCTCCCTCACTGATTTGAAGATCCTCTTAGACGGTGTAGCCACGTTGTACCTTAGCCTGACCAGCCTCAGTGTCGCTAGTGCACACCACCAACCATTTTTCTGTGTTGGACTCTACAGAGCAACAGCCCAAGCAAGCCGATGCATGTGTGGACCTCATGGACCAGGATCCTCATCCTTCTGTGGCCTGTAGCAGCAAGTCTTCACATACTGTCACTGGGCAGCTGCTGAGGTGACACCCCTTCATTTCATCATCATGACTCCCCTCTAATAGAACATTCACGGCCTTCGGTCCCACAAAGAGGATTTACAGCTGCTTTTAGCATCGCAGCATCGCCTTGCGTTCTGCCTTCTGGAAACAAAATTGCGTCCTCACTACTGCTTTGAGCTTCCACATTTCTTCCTGGTTCATTTTGACCTTCCCCCAGAAGTCCACATTCCATCTCATGGGGGCATCATGCTGCTCATACGGGGTGATGATCATAGTTAACCCATCTTCATGACTACCCATCTTCAAGCTGTTGCAGTTTGCTTTTTCCTGACTCTTCCCTATGTACCATTAATGTCCCTCCGTCATTCAGTGACACCAGGGCAGACTTCCTTCAGCTTATTGGGCAGCCACCTCCCCCATTTTTGGTACTCTTTGACTTAAATGCACATCATCCCCTTTGGGGTTCTCCCAGAACCTGTGAGAGAGGTGCCCTCTTGGCTGATCTTAATCAACTCATCCTCCTCTGCTTTAACACTGGAGCACCCTCATTCCTTTAAGACTCCTCACACACTTATTCCCATTTGGACCTATCCTTCTGCACTGCACAGCTTGCCCATCATCTTGAGTGGTCCATCTTTGACACCTAATTGAGCGACCATTTCCAATGTGCTATTCATTTGATGACTCCTACCCCATCCACGTGCACACCCAAATCACAGCTTACTAAGGCTGACTGGCAGCTTTACACGTCCCTTGCGACCTTCGAAGATAAAGGTTTCCCCAATTATGATGACCAGGTGGAATATCTCGCAAACGTTATCCTTACTGCTGCAGAACATTGCATTCCTCGCACTCCCTCTTTACCACTCCATGTCCCAGTCCCTAAGTGGACTGAAGCACACTGTGATGCAATTTGCACACGGAGACATGCTCTCCACGTTTTTAACTGTTGTCCTACGATGGCAAATTGCATTCATTATAAATAGATGCATGCAAAGTGTCGTTGCGTTCTTCAGGATAGCAAACATGCTAGCTGGATTTCATTCACTAGCTCTTTTAACAGTTCAATCCCTTCGTCTGTTATGTGGGCAAACGTCCAGTGGCACTCTGGGACCAAAATCCATTTGCCAATTTCTGCCTGACGGTAGCAGACAATGTCATTGTGAGCCCTATTGCTATCTCCAGCACCATGGGCTGCCATTTTACGGAAATTTCAAGCTCTTCCCACTATCACCCTGACTTCCTCCATTGGAAATGAGTGGAGGCGGCCTGGGTGATACCTTCTCTTCTCAGAATCGTGAGTGCTACAGTGCCGCCTTTGCTATGAAGGAGCTAGATCGTTCTATTCATCCTGATTCTCTACCCCAAGGCCAGATGCTGTCCACATTCAGATCTTGCAGCACAGTTCTCTTGTGGGCAAGCATGTTCTACTTAACAACTTCATCTGGGTAGAGGACACATTTCTCGGATGTTAGCATAAAGCCACCCTCATACCCATACCCATACCTAAACCTGGTGAGGACAAAAACCTTCCTTGTAGTTACCACCCCATCTCTCACCAGCTGTGTTTGTAAATTGATTGGACATAAGATTGTGCCTGGCTGGTATGGTGACTAGTCTCGCAATTTACTAATGACTGCACAGTGTGGATTTAGACCGCACTGTTCCGCAGTTCACCATCTAGTTAGTTTGTCCACCCATGTCGTGAATGGTTTTGTGCAGAAATCCCAGACTGTGGCTGTGTTTTTAGATTTGGAGAAGGCCTAGGACACCTGCTGGAAAATTTGTATCCTCCATACTCTTTCTTGTAGGGCTTCTGTGGTCACCTGCCCTGTTCCCTTCAGGATTTTTTAAAAGACTAAGTTTCCAAGGTGTGTGTGTTCTGCCTGTTTGGAAGACACCTTTGTACAGGAAACTGGTGTGCCTCAGGTTTCCATCCTGAATGTCGTCCTCTTTGATATTGCCTTTAACCCTATATTGGCCTGTCTCCCGCCGGGAATCTCCGGCTCCTTTTTCATTGATGATTTTGCCATCTATTGCTGTTCTCAAAGCACTCGTCTCATTGAGCAGAGTCTTCAGCAATGTCCCGATTCTCTCTGCTCCTGGAGAATCGACAGTGGCTTTCATTTTTCCACTGACAAAACCATCTGTATGAATTTCTAGCAGTGCAATCTGTTTCTCCCACCATTTTTACATCTTGGGCCTGTTGCTCTTCCATTTGTTGAAACTATGAAATTCCTGGGACTCATGCTCGATAGGAAACTCTTGGTCCTCCGATGTCTTACCTGGCAGCCTGCTGAATGTGGTCCCTCAGTGTCCTACTTGTCTTCAATGGTGCTTCCTGGGGTACAGATCGAACCACCCTCCTCCTTTTGTACCAGTCCTTAGTCTGTTAGAAACTGGAGTATGAGTGCTTTGTTTATACATCTGCTCATCCATCCCTCTTAGGCCATCCCAACACTATCCACCATTGTGGCGTCCATTTGGCCACTGTCGCCTTTTGCACTAGCCCGGTTGAGTGTGTCTAATGAAGCTGCTGAACTACCACTGTCCTACCACCGTGACTTCCTCCTCAGTAGATATGCGTGCCATTTGTCTGCCGTGAGTGGCCACCCATCCTATTCCTCTTATCCTATCGAAGGATGATTCCTTCGATCACCAGTATGGGAGCTTCCCTCTTCTGTGTTACCTCCTAGAGTCCGCTTTCGGCACTTGCTCTGGTGGCTTAACTTCACACTACCTGCCGCTTTTCCAATGAGTGTGAACCCTTCACTGCCTTTGCTTTGTGCAGTGCTCTGTGTTAACCTTGGCCTTCATTTGCTTCCTAAGGACACTGCTCCAGCCTTGCTCTATCGCCTTCAGTTTCATGACATTCGCATGGAACTTCGTGATAGTACCTTTGTGTACACTGGTGACTCTTGGACTGACTGCAGTGTCAGGTGCGCTTTCGTCATTGGCACCCACGTCTTTCGATATTGCCTTCCGGCACACTGCTCAGAATTTATAGCCAAGCTCTTTGCCCTGTATCAGGCCACAGAATACATCCAGCGGCCAACTTTTCAATTGTTTCGTCTGCTCACACTCTCGGCACTCTTCAAAGTCTGTGTGCTGTACACCACCCATCCCTTAGTGCAGCGGGTCCAGGAAAACTGTCACTTGCTCAGTCCTGGTTCAGCCACTGTGATGTTTGTGGGTTCCTGTTCTTGTCGGTCTTCCAGGAAATGACAGCTGATGCTGCTGCCAAGGCTGCAGTCCTCTTATCTCAGCCCACTCGTGCCTATATTTGCTCCAATGATCTCTGTTGCTGTCTGTCAGGAGGTAGTGTCCCTTTGGCATCACCATTGGTCCTGTCTTCATTGGAATAAGCCCCAGGTTATTAAGCCCCTCCCAGCAGCTTGGATGACCACCTCTGCCCTCCTGCAGGGAGGAGGTCATTTTAACTAGTGCCAAAGTTTTAACCGTCCACCACTTCCTGATGGAATGCCCATTTTTTGACTGTTCACGTTCCGACGTGGATTTGCCATCTGTTATCAGCCATTTTAGCAAATGACACATGGACTGTCTACCATATTTTACTTTTATCCATCAAAGTAATATGGCAAAGGCCATGTAATTTTTAGTTTTTGACCTCTGTTTCTATATGGTGTCTTTTGTAGCCCCCTCTCCACGCCCCTATTTTTAGCTGTCTTCTCTTATATCAATTGTGATTGATGTATAGTCATTTAACTCATCTGTCTTTGTGTTCTATAGTTTTGACTTGGGTGTGTATGACCCCAGTTATTTTTGTGCCCCAAAACAAAACCTATCAATACTTAGAGGACATTTATTGGCTGACTGCAGTGCCTGCTGTTCAAACCATTGTGTAAAAAGATTAGTAGCAGCTGGACTTAGTTTGTTCATAGAACTTGTTATTGTACCAAAAATAAGTTGTGGATGGGCAATGTTGAAAGAAAGCTAAAATATCAGCTGTATAAGATAGAGCTTCACTAATCAGAACCATAGTGAACAAGGATACCACATTAACTGATATCACTTGGGCTAACAGTAATCCTCATCAATTTTTCGATAAAGTACATAGAAGTTTCAATATGATGATCAGTTTTTCTGATACACGGTTGTAACAAGGAGGCTAGATATCTAGCAAACTCCTGAGTAAGGGATCCAGTAGCACTCACTATTGGTCCAGTAGGACATTAGGTTTATGAACCTTAGATAGCCCATATAAACTAGGAGAGTAAACTTCCGTTTTGCAGATATATATTTTATCCTCTGTAGGAGTGGAAGACTTTCTTATTAAACGATTGGTAGCTGTTAACATTTTTGTTGCAGGATTCTTTTCAACTTTTTGTAAGTGATAGGATCAAAATGGTCACTGATCTTCCTGTAGTAGTCTTCACTCTTTAAAACAGTGGTAGCATTACCCTTATCAGCAGTAAATATGATAATATTCTTGTCCATCTGGGACACAGACAAAAAATCGGTCGTAGTGGAACATGTTTTTGAAGACAGTGGTCATGAAATAAAATTTGAGACAAGCCTGCTAGCTAAGACATTGAAATATTGTGCACATATGTTCAAAAAACCCATATAGATTTATAAACACCACAATAACCTTTACAGAAAAGGAGGTTTAAAATGAGATGAGATATGGTGATCGACTTCGTACCAATGATGTGACAATAGATTGCCTTCGATTGAGAGTATTGATATTAGTCATAGTTTTACTGTTGACAGCATGTGACGAGTGGTGGCGCCTTGTATGCACTCCATATAAATGCGACTTCTATGGCCCAGCAGCCAGTCGTTGACACACCTAGGAAGATATTGCCTGCAGTTGGCAAAGAAGTGTCAGGAGGAAGAATTTCTACTGTTCGACAATGGAATCTTAGTCCGAAAGTTTTAATGAAGACACCAGCTGTGAAAGCCTACATGTTATGAGTATTAAGAGTTTATTGGTTGTCCATCGACTGGAAAATTTCAAACATTTCACAAAAATTAACATGTGTTTGGATCTAATTAAAATCAAGAATCAGTCTGTGACACTTAAAAGTGGTCTATACTGTGTTCGGATTTCACATTTGTATGATACTATAGAGACAAACTATAAAGCAGTTTTCTATCAGAATGGAGTGCTGTGGCATCTGTCAGCAGGCATTACTGGATGCTGTGCTGTTGGACCCTTGGACTTCTCAGAAGCCAATGAAAATAAATCACATTATGAATAAGTCAGTTCCATGAAATGTGGATAATGCTCACTTCACTTAGTCATTTCATCTGGATGTACAGAAATAATTTGTACACTTCAGAAATTAGATAAATGGAAACTTTGATTGTATGTCCCATAGTAAAAGCTAGGTTTTCTGTGCGTATTAGGCCAGGTAAATACATGGGTGATTATTTCTCCACATGGTACCAATGGTCTAGGTTACAGACTAATTAAATGAGAATAGTTGAGGGTTGAGTCTTTGCACTAATTTTTTTTTGTTTTCTGCAACTACCAATCGGTTTTTGATAACTTGTATGAGCTGCATTCAAAATACCAAACTGAATAATTAAAGGAAGCATTTTTAGTACATGATTGCACATAATAAATTATTTGGACAATTACATTTTAAATCATTTCTCCTCTCCTGTTCTCTTCTCTTGAACCTCTATAAGTGACATACATCTAGCACTGTTTTAGGGTAAAGCTCGTAGAAGTGAGAAAGAAGTTCCTAGTTGCTTGAAATCTCACTTGCCCAGACTTTCCTGAATAAGTATTGTAGAAAATAGGCAAATGAAAGCTAGTGCCTGTAATGAAGTCACGAAAGAAAAGTTTAGTCTATTGCACAAATAAAACATTCTAACTAGAAAATTATAACTTGATTTTTTTCTTCTGGATGTAATCCTAACTGTAATTACCAGAACGTGTTAGAAGATATTTTTGTTTTACTACCTGTGCTTGCATATGTAAAAGTTATTTTAGAAAGGTTATTTTGGATGATTTTAGAATGTTTGTGATAATATATAATTGTCAGTTGTAGTGAAAATGTTCTCTGCAATGTTTATAAAAAAAATTGCTTGTCAGTGAAGAAATATTTTAGAGTATGTGATGCTTGTTCAGGATTTATGTAAAAGACAGCTTGTAGTGTAATAAGGTGTTGTACTAAGGATTGATTAGAACAATACATTCATCTGTTTTGTCAGTTTTCTTGTGGTGTGAAAAATTTGGTTTCTTGGTGGTGGTCATGTATCTTTATTCAGAATTAGCTTGCTACTAGTTTATTGTTGTTAACCAAGAACTGCCTAAAAAGGTTGGATTTCTCTGATCAGATTGAAAATATTTTCTTGAAATCCTGTCATGCACTCATTCATTATAGCACCTTGACACCGAAAAGTTCATTGTCATTTCCTGGAAAGTGCCTTGGGACATTTGTCTCCTGACAAAATTGTGTTTGCACCGATTGATGAGAATGTACCTAAAGCACGTGTTTCTGCATACTTGCATTTGTATCTGGTGAATGAGGTAATCATTCAATTGATCATTTCATTGCAGTTAAAGTTAGACATAGTGGGAATTAGTGAAGTTCAGTGGCAGGAGGAACAAGACTTCTGGTCAGCTGACTACAGGGTTATAAACACAAAGTCAAATAGGGGTAATGCAGGAGTAGGTTTAATAATGAATAGGAAAATAGGGATGTGGGTAAGCTACTACAAACAGCATAGTGAACACATTATTGTGACCAAGATAGACACAAAGCACGTGCCTACTACAGTAGTAAAAGTTTATATCCCAACTAGCTCTGCAGATGAAGAAATTGATGAAATGTGTGATGAGATAAAAGAAATTATTCAGGTAGTGAAGGGAGACGAAAATTTATTAGTCATGGGTGATTAGAATTTGAGAGTAGGAAAAGGGAGAGAAGGAAACATAGTATGTGAATATGGATTGGGGGTAAGAAATGAAAGAGGAAGCCGTCTGGTAGAATTTTGAACAGAGCATAACTTAATCATAGCTAACACTTGGTTCAAGAATCATAAAAGAAGGTTGTATACATGGAAGAAGCCTGGAGATACTGACAGGTTTCAGATAGATTATATAATGATAAGACAGAGATTAAGGAACCAGGTTTTAAGTTGTAAGACATTTCCAGGGGCAGATGTGGACTCTGACCACAATCTATTGGTTATGAACTGTAGATTAAAACTGAATAAACTGTGAAAAGGTGGGAATTTAAGGAGATGGGACCTGGATAAACTGACTAAACCAGAGGTTGTACAGAGTTTCAGGGAGAGCATCAGGGAACAATTGACAGGAATGGGGGAAAGAAATACAGTAGAAGAAGAATGGGTAGCTTTGAGGGATGAAGTAGTGAGGGCAGCAGAGGATCAAGTAGGGAAAAAGACGAGGGCTAGTAGAAATCCTTGGGTAACAGAAGAAATACTGATTTTAATTGATGAAAGGAAAAAATATAAAAATGCAGTAAATGAAGCAGGCAAAAAGGAATACAAACGACTCAAAAATGATATCGACAGGAAGTACAAAATGGCTAAGCAGGGATGGCTAGAGGACAAATATAAGGATGTAGAGGCTTATCTCACTAGGGGTAAGGTCGATACTGTCTACAGGAAAATTAGAGAGACCTTTGGAGATAAGAGAACCACTTGTATGAACACCAAGAGCTCAAATGGAAACCCAGTACTAAGCAAAGAAGGGAAAGCAGAAAGGTGGAAGGAGTATATAGAGGGTCTATACAAGGGCGATGCACTTGAGGACAATATTATGGAAATGGAAGAGGATGTAGATGAAGATGAAATGGGAGATACGATACTGCGTGAAGAGTTTGACAGAGCACTGAAAGACCTGAGTCAAAACAAGGCCCCCGGAGTAGACAACATTCCATTGGAACTACTGACGGCCTTGGGAGAGCCAGTCCTGACAAAACTCTACCATCTGGAGAGCAAGATGTATGAAACAGGCGAAATACCCTCAGACTTCAAGAAGAATATAATAATTCCAATCCCAAAGAAAGCAGGTGTTGACAGATGTGAAAATTACCGAACAATCAGTTTAATAAGCCACAGCTGCAAAATACTAACACGAATTCTTTACAGATGAATGGAAAAACTAGTAGAAGCCGACCTCGGGGAAGATCAGTTTGGATTCCGTAAAAATATTGGAACACGTGAGGCAATACTGAACTTACGACTTATCTTAGAAGAAAGATTAAGGAAAGGCAAACCTACGTTTCTAGCATTTGTAGACTTAGAGAAAGCTTTTGACAATGTTGACTGGAATACTCTCTTTCAAATTCTAAAAGTGGCAGGGGTAAAATACAGGGAGCGAAAGGATATCTACAATTTGTACAGAAACCAGATGGCAGTTATAAGAGTCGAGGGGCATGAAAGGGAAGCAGTGGTTGGGAAGGGAGTAAGACAGGGTTGTAGCCTCTCCCCGATGTTATTCAATCTGTATATTGAGCAAGCAGTAAAGGAAACAAAAGAAAAATTCGGAGTAGGTATTAAAATCCATGGAGAAGAAATAAAAACTTTTAGGTTTGCCGATGACATTGTAATTCTGTCAGAGACAGCAAAGGACTTGGAAGAGCAGTTGAACGGAATGGACAGTGTCTTGAAAGGAGGATATAAGATGAACATCAACAAAAGCAAAACGAGGATAATGGAACGTAGTTGAATTAAGTCTGGTGAGGCTAAGGGAATGAGATTAGGAAATGAGACACTTAAAAGTAGTAAATGAGTTTTGCTATTTGGGGAGCAAAATAACTGATGATGGTCGCAGTAGAGAGGATATAAAATGTAGACTGGCAATGGCAAGGAAAGCATTTCTGAAGAAGTAAAATTTGTTAACTTCGAGTATAGATTTAAGTGTCAGGAAGTCGCTTCTTAAAGTATTTGTATGGAGTGTAGCCATGTATGGAAGTGAAACATGGACGATAAATAGTTTGGACAAGAAGAGATTAGAAGCTTTCGAAATGTGGTGCTACAGAAGAATGCTGAAGGTAAGGTGGGTAGATCACGTAACTAATGAGGAGGTATTGAATAGGATTGGGGAGAAGAGAAGTTTGTGGCACAACTTCACCAGAAGAAGGGATCGGTTGGTAGGACATGTTCTGAGGCATCAAGGGATCACCAATTTAGTATTGGAGGGCAGCGTGGAAGGTAAAAATCATAGGGGGAGACCAAGAGATGAATACACTAAGCAGATTCAGAAGGATGTAGGTTGCAGTAGGTACTGGGAGATGAAGAAGCTTGCACAGGATAGAGTAGCATGGAGAGCTGCATCAAACCAGTCTCAGGACTGAAGACCACAACAACAACAACAACAAAGGCAAATTCATTTTTACTCCCAACATGATAGTGCCTTGCCACAGGTGTATTACAGTCTGTTCAAAAAATTCTGGAACTTTGACAAAAAAAATTTCTAAGCTTACCTTCTACTTACTTTGCTTGTTACCCTTAGAAATACTCTTCTCCACAATTGATACCACTCCCAATGCAGTTTCCACTTCCAGAAGTAGTCTTGGTGCGCCTCTTGCTGGATCGCATGACATACTGTCTATGAATTTTTCTCGTCTGTCATTGCAAATCTTTGTCTTTTCAAAGGTGTTTTCAACTTTGGAAATAAAAAGTCCACAGGCACGAGGTCTCTAGAGTATGGTTGATAAGGCAGCACAGTGATTTCATTTTTTGTGCAATAGTTACACATCAGCTGGGATGTGTGTGTGTGTGTGTGTGTGTGTGTGTGTGTGTGTGTGTGTGTGTGTGTGTGTGTGTGTGTGTGTGCGCGCGCGCGCGCGTTATCATGATGCAGGAGCTATGAATTGTCTGGCCACATTTTAGGCCATTTCCTTCTCACTTTTTTGCAGGCGGCACAACACATCACTATAGTACCATTGATTAACAATTTGACCCTGAGGCATGGATTCATGATGAACTAATACTTCAAAGTCAAAGAAAACTATCAGCACGGCTTTGACATTTGGCCTGACTTGATGAGCTCATTTTTGGTCTTGGAGAACCTTTCCCGGCCCATTGTGATGATTGAATTTTGTTCTCAGCATCATAACCGTAGACCCACGTCTCATAAACAGTTAGAATTCTCTTACGGAACATCTTGTTCTCATTTGAGCAATCTAAAGCTGTTCACAGATTGTGAGGCTTAGTTGTTTCTGGCCTTGACCCATGAGCTATAGGACGAAGTTGGTGGCAACATGAGGCATTCCAAGATGTCAGGATTTCCTGACATGATCCAACAGAATTATTATGTTCTTCCACACTCTCTAAGACAGTCAGTCTTAGATTGGACACACACAATTTTGTTGTTTCCGACAAGTGTCATTTGTAGATGTCAAAGGGCATCCTGAATGGGCATCACCTTTAACTTCCACCCAGCCATTTTGAAACCATGTGGACCATTTGTAACATTGAGTACAAGTTAAGCACTCTTCACTGTAAGCTTCCTGCTTCATTTGGCATGTCTCTGTAAAGTTGCCTTGAGTTTCACGCAGATGTGGTACTCCTCTTAACTCCACTATCTCGAAATTCGCAAAATGTTTGACCCAATGTTAAACTCTGTACAGCACTGAGCAATAACTAATAGACATAAAACAACGAAACGTCTGGCCGTTACACATTAAGCACAGGGTTGTGCGAGGATGCTAATTGCATTTCGCTGCATCACACCATTGGCGCGAAATTGCAAATGTTCTGGAATTTTTAGAACAGACCTCATATTTCCAGCCCCCCTTTAACCTCCACCATTTTTTGATTGACCATATGCATAAGTGGTCTCTGTGTCATATTCTTGCTGCTATGCTGTTAAATTGATAGATAAGTTCCTTTTAAACTAGGCAAACATTCTTAATTATTTGTGGGTTTATGTAAGTGACTTCACATAAATGTATATTGTAAATGTGTCTGCAATCCATACCATGAAGCTTAAACATTAACACTCCTATTCCACACACACACACTGTAGGTAAAATTAATTGCATCCTACTATTGACATTGTGTGTTCAGTTAAAAAACTTTCGCATAAGTACAATGGGAGTATGTTCATGGATAGTATGTAGGTCATGTATGTTATGCTATATAGCCCACTGATGTACACCAGTAAACAAGTATTCCAAAGCCTCCTGTGGTACTGTTGGACCACCTAAACTGCACAAAGCACAGATAATCTGAAACGTGAAATGTTCTATCATTTTTCTCTCTCTCCATATCTTTTCGACACTATTGATTCCAAAAATGACAACAGTTTAATTATTTGGGAAATTAGTTTTTTGAGCTGCATGATATTCTGTGTGTTGGCACATGCTCTTTCTGGCACATGCTTTTTCTTGTGCGCATCGTATACATTAAAAGTGAGAATTTAAGGTAACGCTAAACATCTTAGTTTTTCTGTATTTTGAATACAGGTGAAGCTTTATACATTTTTTTTTTTTAATGTTTGCTTTTTCCCAGACACCCACACAAAGGAGAGAGATACTGAGGCTTATATTGAGTAATGAACCCACAGCAGATGATGTAAATTACAATCTGCTTGCCAAATTAACAGAAAATTTCTCTGGTTCAGACCTTAGAGAAATGTGTCGCAATGCCTCAGTATATCGAGTAAGGGATTATGTTAGAACTGGAAACCACAAAATGTAAGTAGTAAAATAAATAGCAGAGAACAATTTTAGATTAAAGATTGAAAGTATTACTGTTTTGATGTATAATTTTTTCCTCGTGCAAGCAGGTCCCCAACATTAACTAATGCACAACATGATGCGGAAGAAGAATTTCATGATGCATTGAGGCCGATAACAATGGATGACCTTACGAAATCGTTGGAGAAAATGAAATTATCAAAGTACCATTGTGGCATAATTCCTCCACCTCTCTCTATCAGACATGACTGAGCAAGTCCGCACTTGTAGTCACACTGAAAGACAGGCTGTAATTGCTGCTGTGTTGCCTGGACATATTCAGTGTGCTTGTGTGCTTTTTGTAGTATTGATGTGTGGCCTTCCCAGGATATGAGAGACAAGTGTATAAAGTCATGAATTAGTGGGATATTTAAATTGTGACTCATAATGAGTGCCTATATCAATTGTAAATAAGTCACCATTTGTTTTCTATATTTATAGATGGTACATGCTTTGTTTAAGACAGATTTATATTGATATGTTTTACCTCAGACTTTTTTCTTCTCTTTTATGTGTCTTGAATGTGATTTTAATTACAGTAAGCTTGTATGTGATAAATGAAATTTTGATATTTATGATTTACGTTTGTGTGATACATAATCTTAAATTTAACATTTTAATAATTGTTTCATGTGGGTCAAGACAGAAAGACAGGATCCAAAGCAGTTAAGTCTGTCATGATTAAATGCTTCCATTTCCAAATTGTTACCAAAGACGGGAAATAATTTTGTACTGCTGCCATCTTTGTACAACGTAGTGAAACACTGACAGTGTTATTAAATATTCTGGTCTGCAGATTGTGTATACTCTTTAATGTTTTTGTGGCTACATTTCAACATTATGAGTAAGAATGCATCTATTTTTAAGTGATATTGTTATCCAATGTCAGAAACACCTTTCCTACATTCCCAAGTTCAGTGCTGTCAGCCTTTCTCCCCCTCCCCAAAATGCAAGTGCTCGAACATGTTGCGTGCATACACACTAGGGATGTTAACTCTTCAACCCCACAGCGGTCACAAGAGGCTGACAGAGCCGACAATTCCAACAAACACTACAGGAAATAGCCGGTGTGACAGTAGTGACCTGACGTCCGGTGCCCCTCCCCCCACTCGTCCTGTGCAAGCGGAAAACCTCAGCATGACTGCAGTTCTCACACTGCTGTCTAAGTGTACTTATCTTTGTTGAGTTTTCATCTGCTGGTCCCCCAGACCTTTCTTGTCGCAGTAAGTTTTACTTACTTTTCCTTCTGAGTATAATATTTTTATCATATGAACTAGCTATACCTGGCGAACTTTGTTCCGTCTCTAAAAATCTTTCATTGTTTTGCCACATAAATTATCTCTAGGGAATATTTTGGTAAAAAAAAAATAACTTACTATAAGTATGTGATGTTGTGGTATATGAGTGGAAGAGGCAGGGCGTGCTGTGAATGATAAAAGAATATATAAATAACACCAAACATTTATTTTTTAATTTATTGTAATTTATTCTTTGAGATTATATATATATATATATATATATATATATATATATATATATATTGGCCCAAACTCTTTGCCTTTACAAATGTCTGCTTGTGTCTGTGTATGTGTGGATGGATATGTGTGTGTGTGCGAGTGTATACCTGTCCTTTTTTCCCCCTAAGGTAAGTCTTTCCGCTCCCGGGATTGGAATGACTCCTTACCCTCTCCTTTAAAACCCATATCCTTTTGTCTTTCCTTCTCCTTCCCTCTTTCCTGACGAGGCAACCGTTGGTTGTGAAAGCTTGGATTTTGTGTGTATGTTTGTGTTTGTTTGTGTGTCTGTCGACCTGCCAGCACTTTCATTTGGTAAGTCACATCATCTTTGTTTTTATATATATATATATATATATATATATATATATATATATATATATATATATATATATATATATATATATATATATATATATATATAAATCACTAATTATGACAATATTACTTAAAAACATCATCAATCCCTTAATGCAATAGTGTACAATATTTTTTGTTATCCCATCTTTAGCTAACACAAACTGGATAGTTCGCCCACTCCAGAGCATGCCACGTATAATTGTCTGTGTGAAAAACATGGTGTTTCCAAATCTAAGCCAAAAATACATCGTTCGGCCTTGACTTATTGATAGTCATTGCAAATGCCAATCTAATTGGAAATTGAAAATGTTTAAATTGAATTGGCACATCTGTGGGTATAATAGGGATTCTTGGTAGTAATATACACTCCTGGAAATGGAAAAACGAACACATTGACACCGGTGTGTCAGACCCACCATACTTGCTCCGGACACTGCGAGAGGGCTGTACAAGCAATGATCACACGCACGGCACAGCGGACACACCAGGAACCGCGGTGTTGGCTGTCGAATGGCGCTAGCTGCGCAGCATTTGTGCACCACCGCCGTCAGTGTCAGCCAGTTTGCCGTGGCATACGGAGCTCCATCGCAGTATTTAACACTGGTAGCATGCCGCGACAGCGTGGACGTGAACCGTATGTGCAGTTGACGGACTTTGAGTGAGGGCGTATAGTGGGCATGCGGGAGGCCGGGTGGACGTACCGCCGAATTGCTCAACACGTGGGGCGTGAGGTCTCCACAGTACATCGATGTTGTCGCCAGTGGTCGGCGGAAGGTGCACGTGCCCGTCGACCTGGGACCGGACCGCAGCGACGCATGGATGCACGCCAAGACCGTAGGATCCTACGCAGTGCCGTAAGGGACCGCACCGCCACTTCCCAGCGAATTAGGGACACTGTTGCTCCTGGGGTATCGGCGAGGACCATTCGCAACCGTCTCCATGAAGCTGGGCTACGGTCCCGCACACCGTTAGGCCATCTTCCGCTCACGCCCCAAGATCGTGCAGCCCGCCTCCAGTGGTGTCGCGACAGGCGTGATTGGAGGGACGAATGGAGACGTGTCGTCTTCAGCGATGAGTCGCTTCTGCCTTGGTGCCAATGATGGTTGTATGCGTGTTTGGCGCCGTGCAGGTGAGCGCCACAATCAGGACTGCATACGACCGAGGCACACAGGGCCAACACCCGGCATCATGGTGTGGGGAGCGATCTCCTACACTGGCCGTACACCACTGGTGATCGTCGAGGGGACACTGAATAGTGCACGGTACATCCAAACCGTCATCAAACCCATCGTTCTACCATTCCTAGACCGGCAAGGGAACTTGATGTTCCAACAGGACAATGCACGTCCGCATGTATCCCGTGCCACCCAACGTGCTCTAGAAGGTGTAAGTCAACTTCCCTGGCCAGCAAGATCTCTAGATCTGTCCCCCATTGAGCATGTTTGGGACTGGATGAAGCGTCGTCTCACGCGGTCTGCACGTCCCGCACGAACGCTGGTCCAACTGAGGTGCCAGGTGGAAATGGGAAATGGCATGGCAAGCCATTCCACAGGACTACATCCAGCATCTCGACGATCGTCTCCATGGGAGAATAGCAGCCTGCATTGCTGCGAAAGGTGGATATACACTGTACTAGTGCCGACATTGTGCATGCTCGTTTGCCTGTGTCTATGTGCCTGTGGTTCTGTCAGTGTGATCATGTGATGTATCTGACCCCAGGAATGTGTCAATAAAGTTTCCCCTTCCTGGGACAATGAATTCACGGTGTTCTTATTTCAATTTCCAGGAGTGTATTTTCACCTTGAAATTTGAGATTTAAAATGATTGCTCCAACAATGTTTTTCATTAATTTTGAATGACTAATCTCGTGCCGTTACACAGCCTTGGTGGGTTCAAATTTCTAAGCAAAATAACCAAAGATCCAAACTTCAGTTATAAATTATGCTGTGGTATGCCCGGTAAATCCAGTGAGTTCAAAACCTCTATTGTATAATTCACAGCTTCGGTGGCATCACAAACTGTATCAATAGATTTGAATGACACCATGTCCCCAGGCAACACCTGTTGTATTTTGAGATTGTTTTTTGATGTCCACATTTTTTGCTGCTAAAATTGCTCTTTCTGACAGCCACTCAATACTAGTGTGTGTGTGTGTGTGTGTGTGTGTGTGTGTGTGTGCGCGCGTCTGGAAATATTGGTTCAGAGCATCTTGCGAATTAATGATGGTGCAGAAATCAGTTGGTAATTTTATGCATCGAGTTTCATCTATAGTAACTCTACCATCACCGATATCTAACAATTGTTTTGAGAATGTTTCGGCGGATGGATCTTAAAGCATTTGAACGCGCATATTTATTTTCAGTTGTACTTTTTCAACATTATGCCACAGTGGCGATAATTTTAAGGAAGTGTTGATCTCATCAGCTTACGTTGAACGTAGAATGATGGGAAGTATGTGTCTGAAATCACCTGAAAGGAATAACAGTGCCGCCAAATAGTTTGTCGTTTTTTATGTATTTCAATGTCCTGTTCAAGGGAATGTTGGTGCCATAGAGCATTCATCCCAGATGATAATTTTACAGTTTCAGCACTGTAGCCATGGACGATTGTTTTTTATGTTGCACACTGCGTCAGTCTTATTTTGAATATTTAGTGGCAGCTTAAATACTGAATGTGCTGTTCTGCCTCCGTCCAATAAAGTTGACGCAGTGCCAGATGATGCAACGGCCAATGCGATGCCATTATTTGATCGTATTTCGGCGAGAATTAGCGAAACAAGGAATGTTTTGCCAGTTCCACCTGGTGCAGCCAAATAAAAAGAATCCACCTTGTCCTGCTGAATCTGCGAGCATAATGCG
Organism: Schistocerca cancellata; assembly: GCF_023864275.1. Classification (NCBI taxonomy): domain Eukaryota; kingdom Metazoa; phylum Arthropoda; class Insecta; order Orthoptera; family Acrididae; genus Schistocerca; species Schistocerca cancellata. Next base: position 167,233,673 of record NC_064627.1, on the reverse strand, counting down.
GTTGTAAATGGTTCTTTGTTCCTTATTCATCAGTGGGATATTGCGAGTAACAGTCGCTGCCATTTCTACGGTATTGTATTGCAGTTAACAATTCATTTCAGTGTTCATTAAATCAGATGCACTTTGATTTGGTGAATGCATACCGAAATGACTGAGTGGTAAGTTGGCAATGATATTGCAAAGATCCTCAATAGCAATCAATACTTTCTTGTACATAGCGTCGCTGAATGCCATCGTTAGATTATTGCACCGTGTACGATGTTGATAAAATATATCATTGGTCATTGAATCTTCATGATTATCCCACAATGTCTCTGCTTGAGCTGGGAAAGATGTAGACAACACTATAGCGAATAGTAGATGAATTTGGTGTACAGTCCAATGCTGCTTCATCAAGCACACATTGCCACTGGTTGCAGTCTTCCAGCAAGCCGAGTGCAAGTCCTGCATCTTTATATGTTGGATGCTGTTGTCCATTCACTTTACGTATTATCTTTAAATGACAATGGGCCAGTGACATTAACCAACAACAAAGATAAAAGCACTCAGTTTGCCTTGGATTGACTGTAAATACTCGCCCCATGTTTGAGCCCATGTGAAATAGCGTGGTATTTCTGAATATAGTAATGCCCATGCAAAGGCATCAAAAGCATGTGCAGGATTGCACAATTCAAAAAATTCAGTGAGTGTAGTTTTTGGTGGGTTTATAGCACGATCAATCACTGTCTCGTTCGTGTTATATACACGCTGACCGTTCTCAAGATTGATGGCTAAATAACTAACTGCTCAATCCCGTTGATGAATTGGGAAACCATACATACACCAAACAGCTTCATTGGAGCTTAAGTGCTGGCTAACATGGTAGAGCATTATTTCATCATTCTTATTCATTGGAGGAGCAATCACATTGGTATTTCAAACTCGAAATATGGCCATACAATTGCCTTTATTCATATACTTGCAAATGTATTTGATGCTCTTCACTGAACTGCAGAACTCGACATTAATATGAGCATCGAATGTTTTGCTTAGCAGAGGCGAGCGAATATGGTACCACCCAACAATTTTCAATGTATGTTTTTTATATTTTTAATAAATGATAGTCCGCCATTATTGGGATTCCTTCTATATATTTGATATCCATCAACATTTGTGATAGTGTCATTAATGAAATTTTTAGGAAAACTTGTGGTACATTTTCCATCTGCCATGCAAGGTGATGAAAGATTCAAATTACCGCATGGGCCATGAATCATGTTTGCTGTATGAATATCAAACAGCAATGGATCAGTGGACGGATCTGGAATTTCCTTAGAAATCATACTATAAATTTCTTCAGGACGGATTTTGCCGATTAACCAAACGAAAATGTGTGCATGAGGTAATCCCTGGTTTTGCCATTCAACCAAATACATCCAGCAACGTGTGGGACCGAAGACATGTAATTTTGTAATAAAACTTATTAAAGACATTAATTTTTGTCTGAACATGTGCTGTAATGTTATGACGATGTATTGCATTTTGGCCAGGAAATAGCAAAGATATAATCTCCGGCCATTTTGGATTACATGTGAAGGTGAAAAACAAACACGGTCATTCATATTCGCGCACGAAAGTCGCCTCTGTATGACGACGGTAGAATGACAGTTACTGATTTCGGCGGCGTTGTTGATAAGTTTGTCGCAAGCGAATGTATTCCTCCGCACGAAGCTTTTATTGATTAAATCACAAGTATTAGTCGTTCGCTCTCTGTCTTCACATACATGTCAACCATGAATTGTTGACAGAGCTCATGACATCGTAGAATGACATTGTCCTGACTGTGTGTAATCATCAACCGATACGCATAATAGTCCTTCAAACTAACATTCTTATTTGTTTCGGCTCCTATAATATATATTAATGGATATTAAATAACATTAGTTAAGTTCAATAATAAATTAAGATTAATAAATAGTTTTTTGATAAATGAGTAATGATAAAAGTTTATAACTAATAAAGTACCTGTTGCGGAATCCCGTTGTTTAATATTCATACAATATCTGAAGTGTTGGCAGAAGAGCCAACACCTTGTAGCTAGAGGAGGCCGAAAGGCACACGTTAAAGCTCACGCCGACTGGCGTGAGGTCTGGAACAGTAAAGTAGTTGAGTCTAGTAAGAAAAGAACGTAGTTGCTGGAATACTTAACTTTAATCCATTATTGTTGTACATCTCTCGTTACTGTACAGACTTCACAATATTAATTATCAACTGCTATGGCACCTTGCTAGGTCGTAGCAAATGACGTAGCTGAAGGCTATGCTAACTATCGTCTCGGCAAATGAGAGCGTAGTTGTCAATGTAGCATCGCTAGCTATGTCTGCTATACAACTGGGGAGAGTGCTAGTACGTCTCACTAGACCTGCCGTGTGGCGGCGCTCAGTCTGCCATCACTGACAGTGGCGACACGCGGGTCCGTCGTCTACTAACGGACCGCGGCCGATTTAAAAGCTACCACCTGGCAAGTGTGGTGTCTTGCGGTGACACCACTTTCCTCCCCCGCAAATCGGCGAATGGTGGTGTTATAAGGCATCCGCCCGCCGTGGGGAGGACCCCATGTTGACGACGCGACGAGGTGAGGAGCCTAACAGGCGAGGCTGTGCCACCGGCACCCGGCCATTCGGTCCGAAGGGAACTAGGAAACGCCTGAAAACCTAGTCCAGGGTGCACGCCAACATGTGGTGTATGTGCCTGTATAGTCAGGAGGGGTAGAAGGGTCGACCTCCATCGGGTCGGAGCACCCGACGGGCGAAGACGACAGATGGTCCGGATCGGGCAAGAGTTCCATGTCGGAGGACAGCTGGTCACGGGAAGCTATCGGCGCCCCGCGACCCAGGGAGGCGCCCCGCGACCCAGGGAGGCGCCCCGCGACCCAGGGAGGCGCCCCGCGACCCAGGGAGGCGCCCCGCGACCCAGGGAGGCGCCCCGCGACCCAGGGAGGCGCCCCGCGACCCAGGGAGGCGCCCCGCGACCCAGGGAGGCGCCCCGCGACCCAGGGAGGCGCCCCGCGACCCAGGGAGGCGCCCCGCGACCCAGGGAGGCGCCCCGCGACCCAGGGAGGCGTCCACTGCGGGCGGTGCCAGCGAGAGAACAGGCGGCGGCGGTGCGTCGCCATGGGTCAAAATGGAAGGCAGCGTCGGTAACACCTGGGGATGAGGCGAGCCAGTAGATGGGTCCCCAGGGCGCTGACCGGACAGCACAGTCGCTGAAAGCAGACGGGGAGCGGCAGATCCCGTGCGACGACAGAGGCGCAGCTGATTGAGATGCCGACGCACCTCACCAGAGGCCCAAAAACCAAATACATCGCGCGGCCGAGGCAGCGAAGAATGCGCCCTGCGAGCCAATGCCGGGAACCTCGATAGTTGCGATAGTATACAACGTCGCCTGGAGCAAAAGCAGGTGGCTGCCGCTGCACAGGAACCTGATGCGGCGGATGCAGCGGATGCAGCAAAGACATCAAGGTTCGATGAGGACGACCATGGAGCAACTCAGCCGGTGAGGGACCATCTCGGGGCTGAGAGCGATACGAGGACAAAAAGAGCAATAACGCGTCCTCCCGAGAATGCGACTCTTTCAACTTCAACATCTGGGACTTGAAAGTCCGGACTAATCGTTCAGCGGCACCGTTTGACTGTGGCGAAAACGGCGCGGACGTCAATGTTGAATACCATTGGCCTTGCAGAATGACTGAAAGTCTGCAGACATGAATTGTGGGCCATTGTCGGAAACAATAGTCGGTGGTAGACCTTCAATGCAAAAGATAGCGGATTACGCTTGGATGGTGGCAGATGAAGTCGTGGAAGACATCCGGACAACAAAAGGAAAATTACTGAATGAATCGACCAGAACCAACCATCGAGCATTCCAGAATGGACCAGCAAAATCGATGTGTAAGCGTCGCCAAGGGGAAGTGGCTTTTGGCCACACAAAGAATTTCCACGGTGGTGCGGATGGTTGTTCGGCACATGCCATGCAAGAAGAGCACATATGCGTAATCGCAGCATCGATTCCGAACCAAGTACAGTGCTGACGAGCAAGTTGTTTCGTTCTCACTACAACCCAATGTCCTTGGTGGAGAAGCTTTAAGACAGAGGACTGTAACGAACGTGGGACCACGACCCTGAACTGATCATTATCAGAATGCAACAGCAAAACACCACGTCGAACAAAAAGTCTTGTGAGCAAAAAATCGGCGAACCAACGGATCCTCGATCCGTGACTTTGACAAGGGCCATTGCGTAGCAACAAAACGCAGAACGGTAGCAAGGACAGGGTCAGCAGCAGTGGCTGTAGCTACACGACGAAAATCAATCAGAAACGATTCTACCACGTGATCGGTTTCCGAATGAATGAACATGCAAGCAAGTTCGGAGGAATTGAATGCTCTATCCTCAGCAACAGGCAAACGGGACAACGCATCGGCGTTTCCGTGCTTAGCAGTGGACCGATACAAGATATCGTAGCGGTACTGCGAGAGGAAAATGACCAGCGAATGAATTTCTGCGCTGTACGTGGAGGTACAGGCGTGGTCGGATGAAAAAGCGATGTCAAAGGTTTGTGGTCTGCGATGATGGTAAAGTGGCGACCATACAAGAAATCGTGAAACTTAGTAACACCAAAGACGAGAGCCAATGCTTCTTTCTCAATCTGTGAATAATTTCTTTGCACAGACGAGAGCAATTTAGACGAAAAGGCAATAGGGCGATCATGCGAGCCATCTTTGTGCGCAAGCACAGCACCGATCCCGAAATCCGATGCATCTACCATCAACAAAAGGGGCTTCCGGGGATCGAATAGCGTAAGGCAAGTATTGGAAAGCAACGCCGATTTCAACTGGTGAAAGGCGCGTTCGCATTCCGTCGTCCAGACGAACGGAACACCTTTACGGCGTAAGCGATGAAGCGGAGCTGAAATGGAAGAGGCATGGGGGATATACACTCCTGGAAATTGAAATAAGAACACCGTGAATTCATTGTCCCAGGAAGGGGAAACTTTATTGACACATTCCTGGGGTCAGATACATCACATGATCACACTGACAGAACCACAGGCGCACAGAAACAGGCAAAAGAGCATGCACAATGTCGGCACTAGTACAGTGTATATCCACCTTTCGCAGCAATGCAGGCTGCTATTCTCCCATGGAGACAATCGTAGAGATGCTGGATGTAGTCCTGTGGAACGGCTTGCCATGCCATTTCCACCTGGCGCCTCAGTTGGACCAGCGTTCGTGCTGGACGTGCAGACCGCGTGGGACGACGCTTCATCCAGTCCCAAACATGCTCAATGGGGGACAGATCCGGAGATCTTGCTGGCCAGGGTAGTTGACTTACACCTTCTAGAGCACGTTGGGTGGCACGGGATACATGCGGACGTGCATTGTCCTGTTGGAACAGCAAGTTCCCTTGCCGGTCTAGGAATGGTAGAACGATGGGTTCGATGACGGTTTGGATGTACCGTGCACTATTCAGTGTCCCCTCGACGATCACCAGTGGTGTACGGCCAGTGTAGGAGATCGCTCCCCACACCATGATGCCGGGTGTTGGCCCTGTGTGCCTCGGTCGTATGCAGTCCTGATTGTGGCGCCAAACACGCATACGACCATCATTGGCACCAAGGCAGAAGCGACTCTCATCGCTGAAGACGACACGTCTCCATTCGTCCCTCCATTCACGCCTGTCGCGACACCACTGGAGGCGGGCTGCACGATGTTTGGGCGTGAGCGGAAGACGGCCTAACGGTGTGTGGGACCGTAGCCCAGCTTCATGGAGACGGTTGCGAATGGTCCTCGCCGATACCCCAGGAACAACAGTGTCCCTAATTTGCTGGGAAGTGGCGGTGCGGTCCCCTACGGCACTGCGTAGGATCCTACGGTCTTGGCATGCATCCGTGCATCACTGCGGTCCGGTCCCAGGTCGACGGGCACGTGCACCTTCCGCCGACCACTGGCGACAACATCGATGTACTGTGGAGACCTCACGCCCCACGTGTTGAGCAATTCGGCGGTACGTCCACCCGGCCTCCCGCATGCCCACTATACGCCCTCGCTCAAAGTCCGTCAACTGCACATACGGTTCACGTCCACGCTGTCGCGGCATGCTACCAGTGTTAAATACTGCGATGGAGCTCCGTATGCCACGGCAAACTGGCTGACACTGACGGCGGCGGTGCACAAATGCTGCGCAGCTAGCGCCATTCGACGGCCAACACCGCGGTTCCTGGTGTGTCCGCTGTGCCATGCGTGTGATCATTGCTTGTACAGCCCTCTCGCAGTGTCCGGAGCAAGTATGGTGGGTCTGACACACCGGTGTCAATGTGTTCTTTTTTCCATTTCCAGGAGTGTAGTTATGATAATAGTTGATTTTTCCCAGCACACACTATAGCTGCTTCAAATTCTGCGGCGAAGGCAAGTCTTGTATGGCACGAAGGTGCTCTGGACTAGGATGTATGCCTTGGGCATTAAGGATATGTCCCAGATATGGCAAATCACGAGCAAAAAACACACATTTGTCCTTCCGCAAGTGAAGACCATTTTGTCGCAAGACCTGAAATAATGTTCTGAGGTTGGCTAAATGTTCTATTTCCGTCTTTCTGGAGATCACAATATCGTCCAGATAGTTTCCAGCAGTAGGGACCGACGCACAAACAGTTTGTAAATATTGCTGAAACTATGCAGGGGCGGATGCACACCCGAAAGGCAGTCGTTTGAATCGATACAAACCAAGATGCGTGTTAACCACCAATACGCGCTGGGATTCTTCGTCCACCGGTATTTGCAAGTACGCATCTGCGAGGTCCAACTTCGAAAAATATTTACCTGGGCACAGTTTGTCAAAAAGATCTTCCGGGCGGGGTAAAGGAAAAGTAGCAGTCACAAGTTGTGGATTCACTGTTGCCTTGAAGTCCACGCAAAGTCTCAATTTTCCGGAAGGTTTTTGCAAAATTACTAAGGGTGAAGCCCAGAGAGAAGCCTGCACACGTTCAATTACACCTTGTGATTCCAAATCATTTATTGTTCTTGCGACCTCATCACGCAATGCGTGGGGAACATTGCGCGCTCTGTAAAATTTCGGTTGCGCGTTTACTTCCAGTTCCAAATGTGCTTCATAGTCCTTAGCGCAACCAAGGCCCGGTGCAAAAATGTCTGCAAATTCTTCACATAGACGAGAAACACTGGCTGAAGGCACAGTCTGGTTCACTGATAGGACCTGATTTACGATAGACAAGTTAAACAACTGAAATAAATCTAAACCAAACAAGTTCACTGCAGAAGAAAAACGAAGGACGTAAAAAGACAAGTTTTGTTTGTCCCTTGTATGTTGCAAGAAGGCTGCACTGTCCTAACACAGGGATCGCCTGTCCGGAATAACTATTTAACTTGACATTTGCGGCACGCAACGGAGGTGCGCCCAGTTGTTTGTATGTGTCGTTATTGATCAGTGAAACTGCAGCTCTGGTATCGAGCTAGAACGGGATCACTTTTCGGTCAAAGTCCAAATCTACAAAAAGTTTATTGTCCTGCTGACGACAAGAGCGACTGTCTCGTGCAACGTGAACAGACACTGGTACAGAATCACTTGCGACTTGACGTGATTTCCGTCGATGTCGACGCACACTTTTTGTGGGACGAACACAGTCACTGTTAGGGAGAGAAGCACTGGTCAGAGTGGCATTAACTACATGAATTTCCATGGCGCGAAGGTTCACGAGCCCGAGTAGTCTTGGTTTGATTCCGGCGCGAAGCAAAGGGCCTGGAATGGTTGTGAGTGTCCGATCAGAGCTTTTTCTATAAAACACTTTGAACATGACCTTTTTTATTACAGAAAAAGCAAATAGCCTGGCGTGATGGGCAATTCTCACGCGAATGTCTAGTAGCACAACGCGGGCATGATTTCACTGCATTTGCGTGCTTACGCGGCACACGTGGCTGCGCGGAAGGGCGCGAGGGCTGTTTACTGTTCCGTGCAGCTCGCCCGGCGGGCCGGTTAATGTGACACACGGCTGGCGAAGTTGCAAATGATTCCTGAGCAAAGTCAAGTGTGTCTTGTCAATCCAATATGTCCATCACTTGTTGAAGGGAGGGATTGACTAGTTTCAAAATCTGTTCCCATATACGAACATCAGAAATGTTCTGTGCAATTGCATGACATACCATAGTATCTGAATAAGGGAGTCCACATTCACACTCAAAAGCACAATCCCTTGTAAGGCCTTGCAAAGTTGCAACCCACTCCCGATTAGTCTGACTGGCCGTACGTTTTGTACGAAAGAACGTATACCTTTTGGCAACTACATTTACTGATTCTTTGAAATATGCATCTAATGCAGACAAAATTTCTTCCTAGGACAGAGTTGCTATGTCGCGTCGGGGAAACAATTTCACTATCACACGGTAGGTGGACACACCTACACAAGAAAGGAGATGAGGCTGCCGCTCGTTACCTTGAATTCTGTAGGCGGCGAGATGAAATCCAAATTGGTATGACCACTCCGTCCAGCTTTCCAACGCCGCATCAAACGAACGAAAAGGTGATGCAACTGCGTGTTGTGGCTGCGGTAGCTGTGAAGCGTCAGCTGCCACATAGTTTTGCAGTGCACGTTGACCCTGAACGAGCTGTCCCAGGGCATCCAATAAGGCCTGCGTCTGCTGATTCTGCAAGCAATAAAATTCAGACAGTACATTTGGAGGTTGTGGGGAAGCCATGACACAAGTAAATTAGAGCAAACGCAAGACAAACACTAAGGACTTGTCGTCAATCCCATCCTCGTCGCCATATGAAGTATTGGCAGAAGAGCCAACACCTTGTAGCTAGAGGAGGCCGAAAGGCACGCGTTAAAGCTCACGCTGACTGGCGTGAGGTCTGGAACAGTAAAGTAGTTGAGTCTAGTAAGAAAAGAACGTAGTTGCTGGAATACTTAACTTTAATCCATTATTGTTGTACATCTCTCGTTACTGTACAGACTTCACAATATTAATTATCAACTGCTATGGCGCCTTGCTAGGTCGTAGCAAATGACGTAGCTGAAAGCTATGCTAACTATCGTCTCAGCAAATGAGAGCGTAGTTGTCAATGTAGCATTGCTAGCTATGTCTGCTGTACAACTGGGGCGAGTGCTAGTACGTCTCACTAGACCTGCCGTGTGGCGGTGCTCGGTCTGCCATCACTGACAGTGGCGACACGCGGGTCCGTCGTATACTAGTGGACCGCGGCCGATTTAAAAGCTACCACCTAGCAAGTGTGGTGTCTGGTGGTGACACCACAATATCCATCTTGTCCCTTCCAGAACATTAGCGGATATTGGAGTGTCTCATGAACGGTGTGTATCAGTAATGAACTGGAGATTATTATTTCTTCTACGAATCATGATTTCTTGTGCATCTGTATGATCGCCAACCATAATTCCAGCAACGCCGTCAGCAACAAGTGCATTGAATCTACAAATGTGCTCCTCAGCAGGTGTTTCATCAGGATTGATGACAATAGCGTGATTATCGCTTTGTAATTTGTGCATGTGTGATTTGAATATTTTGAATAATTCATTGTGCTCATTCAATAGAGCGTCCAGCTCGCCAGTGATGCATCTGGCAAAAAGTGAATTGCAGTTCTTGTAGCCACAACATGCATCCATGCATGCATCGTCACTGCCCATAAAGTAGATTTGTAAAAATTTATGTGGTTCGTTTGGCATTGGCAGCAATGAGCCCACTTGTGATAAATTTTGCCTTTTATTTTGAATGTTGAATTGTTCACCATTTACAGCATTATTCTTAACTATTTCTGTTGCTCCAAACGATGTCATTTGGAAACGTGAATTGAATGTTAGAATTGACTTCAGGAACAAGTTACAATGTGGGTCCGTTCCGATAAGTAAACCATTCAGTGGTTCAGGTGGTGTATCAATTGCAGGTAGTTGCACCTTTCCTGGTGCGCAACACATCCCAGCTGGTTCATTTTTAAATTTAAGAGCATTGCAGTGCGGGTATTCCTTGTCCATAGCACCAATTTCATGAGCATAATATTGAATATCGGGCTCATAATCAAATGCTAGATGCAGTAATGAATCGGATGTAAATGATCGCTGTACCTGTTGGCGTTGTTGTTCATTTGCTCTGCGTTAGTTAACTATGAAACAACGTGCTTGCCTTTGTTCTAATCTTCTTTGTTCATTCTGTTCAACTCGTGAGTCTTCTGATTCTGCTTGACACAACTGCACCATGCTCACACGCATTAGTATTAACTTGCTGGATTTGTTATTCTGTCCTTTGGGCTATTGTATTTCGCATACCTGCAGTTTTACGTGTTTGATGGCCCAAAGAAGCCCCCTTTGCATGTTTTTGATATTGTTCATTGTACAAATCGCACATAAATAGAACAAATTGAATAACTCGACGATGAAAAACAGTATAGTAATGATGTATTTATTGTTTGATTGTACGTTGGCCATGGTTAGTTCTAGTGTTTCTACAGTTGATTGTGCAGATTTAAAAATTGCAGCCGATACACGGCTCATCCATGAGCATACAAACATAGCGGCAGTTTTGTGTTGAAGCGTGTTTGCCAGCATTATAAGGCCAAGTGCACATGCACTGATTTTTATCATCCGTAAAAATATTGTACAATTAAGTTCTTTTAGAGGAACAAAGGAGAGCATAGGAACTTCTTTGTTCCACTAAAAGAATTTGATCGTACGATATATTTCTGTACGTGTGTGCTAGGACTAAATGTCGGTTTGGCGAATGATGTGTGCTACGTAGTTAAGCTTCTCAGTCTAGTTACGTCGATTCAAAGAGGGATATTTGAAACATTGCTTTTGATACATTCTCTTCAATTAACTGTATCGAATAGTGAAAGACTATCACTGGTAGACACCTGGCAGGGATAACTCTCCAAGTGACGATTGATCAGTTATCGACCAGGGTTAAAAATTATTAAATTACTAAAATTGCTATTAAAAAATGGGGTTGGTGGTAGAAGGGTGAAAATTTAAGGTTGTGTGTTTTTAATGCCTCATCATGAAAAGAAGTTCTGTCCAAAAAATAAGAAAGTTTTTGTGGTGGACCACCCTTATCACTTATAGGTGTGATAAAAGCTTACGACCGATTCTCAGACCTACCCAGTATAAACGTAAAATTTCATCAGAATTGATAGAGCCGTATGGCAGCTAACACTGTGACATGAGAATTTTATGTATTAAGATTATTGACATTATGTAATGCATTTATGGCATAGTAGGATTCCTAAATAGGCTTTTGAAGGGAGGGGGGAGGTGATAAACTAGCTCTAATTAGAGAACTTTTTAAACAAATAGCTGGTAATTTCCAAAAGTGCTATATTGGGAATATGCTAAAATTGACGAAAAGCTTGAGGCTTTCGGAGGAAGATGCCCTTTCAAGCAATATATACCTTCAGAACCCATGAGGTAAGTTTTAAAGATGTTTGCTCTTACCGGCGCACGGACCTTTCATACCCTCAATTTGGAAATTTATCCTGGAAAACAGCGCCGCCTGAACCCTTCTCGACTGGCATGTCCCCATACGAAATGGTGATGTCTGACAAAGCCTATACACGATACCAGCAGAAATATTACTATGGACAACTGGTTCAGTAGCTTTTCAGTGGCTGAAGAATTGTTGAACGAAAGGTTGACAATGGTTGGAATGGTAAGAAAAAATAAAAAGAATTATCACCTGAAATTGCAAATAAACAAAATTAGTATTGCACGCAATTCCCTTTTTGATGACACAAAAACTCTCATTGTCCATCAAGCAAAAAAAAGTTATCATCTTACCTAGTATGCGTTATGACACTGTGATTGAAAGTGAAACAGTTGCCAAAAGGCCGGAAATAATTTCTTTCTAAAACGCCACCAAAACTGGTGTTGACACAGTGGATAGGATGTGCAGTTCTGGGATGTGGCCAGAAATACTCGACGTTGGCCAATGAGCGTTTTCTATTCATTGCTGAATGTTAGTGGAATTAATGGAGTGGTAGTGTACAGTTTGCAAAAAGATACTCTTCCAAAAAAAAAGTGTCCCTTTTGGAAAAACTTGGTTTTGGTCTTGTTGCTGACCAGGTGAAACGGAGGAAATACATGCAAAATCTTCCCAGGCAATTGAGATCAATTGACAACTTATTTGCAATATTGTATCCACAACCATAGTGGAACCAGTTCTAAGACATCGAACCAACAAAGGTAAAGACGAAACTTCCTGGCAGATTAAAACTGTGTGCTCTACCGAGACTTGAACTCGGGACCTTTGCCTTTCGCGAGTAAGCTGGCGGAATTAAAGCTGTGAGGACAGGGCATGAGTCGTGCTTGGATAGCTCAGTCGGTAGAGCACTTGCCCGCGGAAGGCAAAGGTCCCGAGTTAAGAGTCTCGGTCCGGCACACAGTTTTAATCTGCCAGGAAGTTTTATATCAGCGCACACTCCGCTGTAGAGTGAAAATTTCATTCTAGAAGAAAAAGATGTTAAGATTGTTAGGAAAACAAACTACCAATGTATGAAATGCCGAAAGTACATTTGCATAAAGGACCATTCAATCTTTGTTTGTAAATGTTATGATTACTATTTAGAAGTAAACAAGTAAAGGTTTTTCAAATGTAAGCATACTATTAAAATTTCTCATTTATAAACATTGTTTGTTAGTATGTATTTCCTATAACATTTCTTTATAAATATAATTTGTAAATACATGTATTATACATATTACTATATCGAGTTTCATTTTATTGTATTCCATAACTACGGTAAATATATGACATGACTTAGGAGAACTAAATATACAAAATTAAACAGCTAAAATCACTCTCGGCTCTGTGAGGTCCAGTGCAACCGCTCCCATTACCATGAGGAGTGCAGGAGCATGACCTCCACCGGCTGAAAGTGGAAATAAGGGATAAGTCATACAGAACAACAAATGGTAAATAATCATATTCTCTATAAAAACAAAATCGCTGCATTAACAACCCAAATTATTTACGTTTCTGGAAAAACAAAAAGCGTACCAGTATAGAGGTAGAACACTTCAGACTACACTCCGTGATTTAAAACTGTATCTTTTAATTATTGATGGCGTTCTGGTATTTGACAACAGATGGTCTCTTTTTGTAAAAGTGTTTTTTGGTTTTTTATTCAAGAGAAGTTCCTTAAAACTGTATTCAAAATTTACACTACCCTGAAGTTTGCTTTTATTAGGTCTAGATTTCTCTTCTTTTGTGTGTCACTTCATTTATTATTAATCTGTGAAAATTCTGTGTGTCCCTGCATTTGATCCAGGAACCCTGAAAACAAATCCAACTACATTTAAAAGATTAGGCAAATTCCCTTACATTTCTATTAAAAAAAAAACAAATAAAAATTGAAAACATTAACTCATTTTTACAAACATTTTCATCATGAGGGATGAAGCAACTTCATAAACTTCAGTCCAAAGAAATTTCTGAAGTTTCTGAATGTGCTTAAATTTAAGTTAAGATACTGAATTAAAAGGTATCAAAGAATCTAATGAAAAAGTTTCATCAGATTTGAAGTGCTGGTTTAGATATTCAAGGAAAGTGGAACAGAAATCTATCAAGTCTCTCTAAATAACTGAATAGAACAAGTCATTCATTTATCATTTCGATTTTAGCACTACAAAAGTATCAACTGTTTGAATTTACTAGTTTGTTTTTATTTCAAAGAACTCCAAACTTAGAGCACATTCTAGTTTCTTTGAGTATTCCATTATTATGTTACCAATATGAGAAAAACAGTATAAATATGACTGTAATATTGAATCCTTTTTCTTGGTCATTAGTCACTGAAATATTTGTCCAATACTTCAGGACAATCATTATTAACAGGGGTCCAGGAAGTAAGGATGAATTTGAATTTTGCACCATTTTGGCATATGACTTGCAGCCCATGGTTTTTTCACATTTGTCTGTGAACCTTCCCATTAGTAGTCTGGTAGCTTTTATGTGGTGAACACTGTTGTTTGGTGTTTACTTTCGTCATGGAGCAGATAACTGATCAGTGTATCCAAGTGATAAGAAGTTATTACAAAACAGTGAAAGACCTTGCTTGTGACACTCAGATGTAAGCAGGTTGGAAGTTGGAGACCAAGGGTTCTGTTTCTAACATTAAGAAAATGGGACGACCACATTTTTGAACACACGAAAACATTGCTGTTGTGCATGACAGTGTGACGGTAAGCCCCCAGAAAATCAGTTCGCTGATGAGCTCAGCAGTTGAATTGCACTAAGTTCACTGCATGAAATCTTTTCAAAAGATCTGAAAATGAATGCGTACGGGATTCAAGTGACGCAAGAGCTGAAGTCTGCAGATCATGGAAAGAGACATTGATTTGCTCAGTGGTTCTTGTTTCAACAAGCGGAGAGTGAGAACATCGCAAAAAGAATATTTTTCTCAGGTGAGGGGCACTTCCACCTCAGTGGGTAATTCAATAATCAGAACTGCAGAATTTGGGGTAATGGAAATCTGCAAGTGGCTGTGGAAGAAATGCATCCACAAATGCACTACTATGATGTGGGTTCGGGGCAGTAGTAGTGATTGGTCCGTACTTGTTTTTGAAAATGAGGGAGCTGCCATCACTGTGGTCGGTGGCTGTTACCGAAACATGCTTTTTGATTGGTTTTTCCTGTTATTGGCGAAAAGATGATTTTTGGTTTCAAGATGGTGCGAGTTGTTAAACATCTGGTGAAACAGCTGCTCTGCCGAATGGAAAGTTTCTTCAAAAAAATGATCTCTTTGCATGGCAATGAGGAACAGCCTGCCAGGTCATGTGATCTTATGTCTTATGAAGACCGCCCCCCCCCCCTCTCTCTCTCTCTCTCTCTCTCTCTCTCTCTCTCTCTCTCTCTCTCTCTCTCTCTCTCTTTCTTTTTGTGTGTGCGAATAAACCAGACAATACACCAATTGAACGATGAAATTGAAAAGGTTATTAATGGTATCCCACCAGGTGTTGTGAACATGTCGTCAAGAATGTCAGTGAACACTTTGCTCGTTGCTGTGTGGCCTTGGATTGTGATGTGGAGGATATAATTTTTCATACATAAATGGGAGAAGTTACTTAATGTGTTCTATACCACTTTAATATTTGACCCTACTTCCCAGACACACTCTACTTTTAAAATTACTTCTTATGGGTTCCTAGTTTTAATTAAATTTTCAACAGCAGGGATTAGTGTTAACCACCTGATAGGAATGTGCTTGTGAATTTCACTCCATTCCATTTCTACATATTCAGAAAATGGGTTAAGAGAATTCCTCTTTTTGCAGAAATGAAAAAATGCCCATACAATTTTAAAACTAGATTTTCTATATCAGCATTTAAAGTATCACTTACACATTTGACAGCATTATGTAAAACATGATTCCAATAGTGAGCCTTTAAAATATTTATAATTTAGCAGTTTCATAACTGAATTGTGCTTTCCAAAGTTTACATTTGGATTATCCACACTGTACAGTTGGAAACTTCTAAACTGTGTGGGACACGAGGGAAGTTTTCAGCAAGTTGTTAATGCCTATGGCTGTTTCATCACCTTGTAGAAAAACATCCAAAAGTTTGTGTTACATTCCAACATATGGATCAAAATATCATAAAGACAACTGGGAACATTTTCCTGTTTTTATGGTTAGGCAATCAGTGCAAATAGAGAAAAATTAGCTTGACCTCTGGGTCAAAATCACATGCTTATGGGGGGCCAAAATATTGGTCAAGAGACTTCCAGTTTTTGTGTGACCATACTGCGCACGCACACACACACACACACACACACACACACACACACACACACACACACACACACACACACACACACACACCTAAAAACAATGATGTGACTTACCAAATGAAAGTGCTGGCAGGTCGACAGGCACACAAACATACACACAAAATTCAAGCTTTCGCAACAAACTGTTGCCTCATCAGGGAAGAGGGAAAGACGAAAGGATGTGGGTTTTAAGGGAGAGGGTAAGGAGTCATTCCAGACCCGGGAGCGGAAAGACTTACCTTAGGGGGAAAAAGGGACGGGTATACACTCGCACACACACACATATCCATCCACACATATACAGACACAAGCAGACATATTTAAAGACAGAGAGTTTGGGCAGAGATGTCAGTCGAGGCAGAAGTGCAGAGGCAAAGATGTTGTTGAATGACAGGTGAGGTATGAGTGGCGGCAACTTGAAATTAGCGGAGATTGAGGCCTGGTGGATAACGGGCAGAGAGGATATATTGAAG
This sequence comes from Schistocerca cancellata, assembly GCF_023864275.1. NCBI lineage: Eukaryota > Metazoa > Arthropoda > Insecta > Orthoptera > Acrididae > Schistocerca > Schistocerca cancellata. The sequence continues at coordinate 167,217,380 of NC_064627.1, read as the reverse complement.
AGCAAGTTCCCATCTCCGGAGTTCGGATAGGTTGGTGTTGGTGGGAAGTATCCAGATAACCCGGACGGTGTAACACTGCGCCAAGATGTGCTAGCCATGCACCAAGGCATGTTTAGCCACAGGGTGATCCTCATTACCAACAAACACTGTCTGCCTGTGTCCATTCATGCGAATGGACAGTTTGTTGCTGGTCATTCCCACATAGAATGCATCACAGTGTAGGCAGGACAGTTGGTAGATCACTTGGGTGCTTTCACACATGGCTCTGCCTTTGATTGTGTACACCTTCTGGGTTACAGGACTGGAGTAGGTGGTGGTGGGAGGGTGCATGGGACAGGTTTTACACCGGGGGCGGTTACAAGGGTAGGAGCCAGAGGGTAGGGAAGGTGGTTTGGGGATTTCATAGGGATGAACTAAGAGGTTACGAAGGTTAGGTGGACGGCGGAAAGACACTCTTGGTGGAGTGGGGAGGATTTCATGAAGGATGGATCTCATTTCAGGGCAGGATTTGAGGAAGTCGTATCCCTGCTGGAGAGCCACATTCAGAATCTGATCCAGTCCCGGAAAGTATCCTGTCACAAGTGGGGCACTTTTGTGGTTCTTCTGTGGGAGGTTCTGGGTTTGAGAGGATGAGGAAGTGGCTCTGGTTATTTGCTTCTGTACCAGGTCGGGAGGGTAGTTGCGGGATGCGAAAGCTGTTGCATCCCTGAAGCATTACACCAACAACCTGACAACAGCTTTCGCATCCCGCAACTACCCTCCCGACCTGGTACAGAAGCAAATAACCAGAGCCACTTCCTCATCCTCTCAAACCCAGAACCTCCCACAGAAGAACCACAAAAGTGCCCCACTTGTGACAGGATACTTTCCGGGACTGGATCAGATTCTGAATGTGGCTCTCCAGCAGGGATACGACTTCCTCAAATCCTGCCCTGAAATGAGATCCATCCTTCATGAAATCCTCCCCACTCCACCAAGAGTGTCTTTCCGCCGTCCACCTAACCTTCGTAACCTCTTAGTTCATCCCTATGAAATCCCCAAACCACCTTCCCTACCCTCTGGCTCCTACCCTTGTAACCGCCCCCGGTGTAAAACCTGTCCCATGCACCCTCCCAACACCACCTACTCCAGTCCTGTAACCTGGAAGGTGTACACAATCAGAGGCAGAGCCATGTGTGAAAGCACCCACGTGATCTACCAACTGTCCTGCCTACACTGTGATGCATTCTATGTGGGAATGACCAGCAACAAACTGTCCATTCGCATGAATGGACACAGGCAGACAGTGTTTGTTGGTAATGAGGATCACCCTGTGGCTAAACATGCCTTGGTGCACGGCCAGCACATCTTGGCGCAGTGTTACACCGTCCGGGTTATCTGGATACTTCCCACCAACACCAACCTATCCGAACTCCGGAGATGGGAACTTGCTCTTCAATATATCCTCTCTGCCCGTTATCCACCAGGCCTCAGTCTCCGCTAATTTCAAGTTGCTGCCACTCATACCTCACCTGTCATTCAACAACATCTTTGCCTCTGCACTTATGCCTCGACTGACATCTCTGCCCAAACTCTCTGTCTTTAAATATGTCTGCTTGTGTCTGTATATGTGTGGATGGATATGTGTGTGTGTGCAAGTGTATACCCGTCCCTTTTTCCCCCTAAGGTAAGTCTTTCCGCTCCCGGGACTGGAATGACTCCTTACCCTCTCCCTTAAAACCCATATCCTTTCGTCTTTCCCTCTCCTTCCCTCTTTCCTGATGAGGCAACAGTTTGTTACAAAAGCTTGAATTTTGTGTGTATGTTTGTGTTCGTTTGTGTGCCTGTCGACCTGCCAGCACTTTCATTTGGTAAGTCACATCATCTTTGTTTTTAGGTATATTTCTCCTACGTGGAATGTTTCCTTCTATTATAACCATATATATATATATATATATATATATATATGAACACTTCCTCAGCTAGTTTCAAATTGTAGTCCATCCTACTATAACTGAGGTTATGTTTTACATTGTGATACACAAATGCCAGTTCTCCCTCAGTTGCCTGCATAATTCGTTTTGTGATGTGCTGTTGAAGTTGCATGTCTTGTTTGCCTGCTTGACTTTCCCTCTTTTTGTGATGTACCAAAACATAAAAAACTTAGTCACTGTTGTATTTCCTAGATTACGAAATGAATGACACAAAATGACTATAAGCCTATAATTCATACCACTTACCAAATGTTGAAGACAGTCTGTGTTGCCATCCTGTGCAAAACTAAAATCCTTCTTGTAGAAAGAACAGTGTGTATTATGACGATTATTCTTTACATGTGCAGTCCATGACTGTCTTCTCCCAACTTTTTTTTTTCTCCCTTGGTGAAATTTCTTATCTACTATTCTCACCAGCATCGCTCATCTTTAACTCTTCATAAAATATATAATGCCTAACTAGTAAAAATTGTCCTCTCAGAACACAGTACGACGATTGAGCGATAATGGAAGAGGAACACCTAGGTGCACATAGTGATGTGTTGGGCCAACACAGCATCGAATGGAAGTTGTATTGGTGAGCATAAATTCATCAGGAAGGTGTAGGAAAACAAAAGAAAGGAAGCGAGAATGGGTGTGAAAGCAGTTGTCTAATTTAAAATAATGGATGATGGGAATTCTGAAAATATGGAATATATGTAGAAAAGAGACCAATGATTTTCGTCCAAATTAAGTGAAAATACGGGATGTATGGGATAATTGATAACCTTACACACATGCACAAAACCACAACCATGAACTAAATTAGAGGGATTGAAGTAGGCACAAATGATCTGTGTCAGATATGGTTGACATACAAGAGCCTGGATCTAATTATGCTACAGTAACAATGCATACTTGAAATATTTTGTTGGAAAGTTTTTTCCCTTGTTATGGTGTAACAAATGCTTGCAAATTTCTGATATGGAGTTGCTCATATTGTACTACTTAGATTTTCCTTTTAGTTATTTCTAAATTTTGATTAATAGAAGATTTACAAAAACAATGAAATTTTTAGTATTTCTGAAAGTATCTGCATTTGTGTTTTAGTGATAGCATTAGTGTAACAGTTTGTCTATGCACTAATTGTTAGAAGGCCCTGGTAGCTATCTACATCTGAGTAACTAATGTGACTATTTGCCATTTGTCCCCTGTAGTTGAACTTTGCTCCTTAGAACCATGACATCACTTTATTTTCTTGGTTTGCAGAATTTTCTTTTGTATTTCTCTATGCTTGTCTTTGACCCACCAAAGTTTCTGACGTGTGTAGGATCATAAATATTTTATTCTCCTTCCATTGCCTCGGTTGTTATTATGTTAGAAATGTGAACTAAGATAAATATATTGCACTAATTACACATCATGAGTATGTGATATTCTTGACTTTGGGCAATAGAAAGTCTAAAAATGAGCGCACATATTTTTATGAAATGGATTGCATTATAAAATAAGTATTAAATTTCATATTCTATTAAACAAACCCTTATTTTTGTAGTTAATGTTATTATAAAGTTAGGTTTTTGATGATCTATTTTGAAACTGTTCACTACCAGATTCAAATGATTCTTTGCAGTTAATTTTTGTGTGTGCACCTCTAGTTTCACAATTTTAATCCATTGATTCCCTGTTACACTATCCAGGTTTTACTTAAAGGTTCATTTGGTTTGGACATCCCATAACTTTGTCTATTTCTTTCGTCAGTCATAGAGATCAAACATTTAGATTACAGCTATTAACTGAGTTCAGGGTTCACAGTACGCATAACAAAGAAAGCCATCAGTGCTAAGTAATAATTCACATACTGCAGAATAAAGTACAAAACAATGACAATAGTGAAATGTAGTCGAATGGATTCTTACTCTCATTCAAAATCTGATGTAAGCACAGTCAGTCACTGTTTTATGTAGTTCAGTGCCCCACAAAAAGAAAAATGATTTTTGTTGTATTGTTTTATAGAAAATAGAATATTAACACATTGAATATTTAATCATCATAGTAGAGTATTTTGCAGCTTATTAAGGGGAGTTGGAATGCCGGAAAATGGAAAAAATTCACATTTTCAGTTTTTAACCTTATAACTTAATTTGAAATTTTCTGCTTAAAATGGTGCAAAATTTGTTAAGAAATTCCAATTGGAAGTATTTTTATTTAATTTTTCAAAATTACATGTGCGCCCAGCAAAGTTACCCATCTTGTGATTTGTACACATTTAAATCTTCGCATTTCCGAAAACATTACATATAGAAGGCTGTGGATTTCACTCTTCAGTTGTAGAATCTTTGATCCTTCCATAGGTACCATTGTTTTTACGACTAGCTGTGTTTATTGTTCAGTTTTTGATCTGTGAGTGTTTGTTTTGAGCCTCGAGTTTAGTTTGTCGCTCATTTGGAGTTTGTTATCTGTCTTGTTTTGACTTTCAGTGGTGAGTGCGTAGTTTCTACGATGCCTAGGAGTGCATCATTATTTAAAAAGCGAAAGTTTCGCGGTAATAGATTTACAAATAACGTTTGTTCAAGTGATTCTGCTTCAGCACCTGTTGATGCTGGTGAAAGTTCTGACGTTTGTACAGCTGAGATGTGTGAAGGAGACACGCCCACCAGTGCATCAAAAAAGAAGTTATCAAACTGTGCAAGTGAAATTACAGATGAAGCTTCTAATGAACAATATGTTTTAGTCGACTTTCCTGTTTTTACTGAGTTTATGAAGAAATGTTTGTGTTGTAATCTTTGTGGAGGTTCTTTTGATATGAACATAACAAAATCTATAGGACTTTCCTGCAAAATTGCTATAGTTTGTGCCAGTTGTGAAAATGAGACCTGTTTTTGGAGCTCTAAAACATGCAGTAGCAATTTGTTTGAGAGTAATATCAGGCTAATGTATGCAATGAGAGCAATTGGTAAAGGACATACTGCTGCTCAAACATTTTGTGCCATAATGAATCTTCCACCTCCACCTGCTAAAATTGACAATTACACTGAAGTGATAGGAGATGCTGTTCAGTCTGTAGCAGATTTATCAATGAAAGCTGCTGCCAGTGAAGCAAAATATATAAATGAAGGAAACCCAGATATCCCTGTTGCTTTTGATGGAACCTGGCAGAAAAGGGGTCACACATCCAAAAATGCTGTTGCTACTGTTACTAGTGTGGACAGCGGTAAAGTTTTGGACTATGAAGTGCTCACTAAACATTGTTACCATTGTGCATCTGGTAAGATAGAAGCAGCTCACATATGTAGCAAGAATTATGAAGGTACGAGTGGAGGCATGGAGGCTGCCGCTGCTGTGAAAATGTTTAGCAGATCAGGAAAAGAACGGGGAGTATTTTACACAAAATTCCTTGGAGATGGGGACTCCAAGGCATACAAAAGTGTTACAGAATCCATGCCATATGTCAATAAGACAATAACTAAACTAGAATGTGTCGGTCATGTTCAGAAACGAATGGGCACTCGTCTAAGGAAACTGAAACAGAATCTGAAGGACAAAATTTTGTCAGATGGTAAAACCATTAGAGGTCGCCTGTCAGATAAAATTATAAATGAATTACAACAATACTATGGTATGGCAATAAGAAATAATGCAAATAATTTGCAGGAAATGAGACAAGCTGTATGGGCCACATATTTACATCGATCATCAACTGATGATAATCCTCAACATTTTGCTTGTCCAGATGGTCCTCAGTCATGGTGCAATTATAGAAAATCTCAAGCTACTGGGGATCCTTATCACCATAAAAATTATATTCCATTGGCTGTTATGGAAGTAATTAAACCAATATATAGAGACTTGGGGCATCCTGATCTTCTGCGAAAATGTCTTCATGGTTGTACCCAGAATCAAAACGAGTCGTTCAACAACCTCATTTGGACTCGTGTACCTAAGAATGTATTTGTTGGGATAAAAACATTGAAATGGGGAGTCAGTGATGCTGTTATTTCATTCAATGATGGTCATATGGGTAGGCTAAAGGTCATGGCAAGGCTCGGCATTGCTCCTGGTATCAACACCATCAGAGGTCTTCAGCTTCTGGACAGCGTGCGAGTAAGGAAGGCTCAGTATGCAGCTGAATTTAATACAAAAAAAGCAAGGGCAGCAAGGAGAAGAAAGCTTCTAGGTGAAGAAGAAGAACTAGAAGATGACCCTGATTACTCTGCTGGACACTTTTGATAATAGAATAAAAGGTATTTGTGAATTTTCATAATAAATTACTTTAATCGCATTTTCTGGCATTTGACATTTTTAGTGTTACATGTACCTTTATCTCATAAACCACTCAACCAACAACATTCAAATTTTCAGAAATGCTGCAAAACAGTTCAAAGAGGCCACTGAACTAGAATCATGACAAGAACTGGCTTATTCTCTGAACTAGGGAAGTTTATGTTATACTTTTTCCAATAAAAAATGGCTTAATGGTAAAAAATTCATAAATACTATACCAACAAAAAGAAAACATTGGTTCTAGTTCAGTGGGCTCACAATATATGCTGAAAACCTCTGCCAGAATTTCAAAGTTCTGAAGATAATAGTTCCAAAGAAAAAGGTACACAAAGTTAGCAAATTTAACATTGGCGAGATAGGGCATTCCAACTCCCCTTAAACTATTGTATACATTTTAACCTGCATTCAGAAGGTAGAAATACATAGCAGTCATGTAAGTGCTTAGGCCAAAATCAGGTATTCTGTTACTACAGGTGTTAATTGGGTGTCTGGTTATACTTGCTCTGTTTTAAATTATGATTTCGAATCTTGTGAAATTTTATATAACTCGATAGCAGGCATATCTGACAAATGTTATAGTTGTTCTCTCCTTAATATAATTTTTAAAAACCATTCAAATCTGTATTAATTCAAAATTGACTGCATACACAGGACTAACTTCCAGCAATGATATTCAGTTTATTTACTTATTGTAACTTTTAGTATTTGATTCAGTTCTAACTTTAGACTTTGCTTGTGTAGAGAAACTAGATTGTCGTACATGATTTTTGACACAAATTATTTAATTTCTTGTTGTTGATTCGTGTTTGTTACTGCAGACTAAAAATATGAATAATACATATCTTATGATTAACACTTTGGAGACAGACACTTCACTGCTTTTTAAAGCATTACTGGCGCAAATGTAACTGATGTAACTAAAACTGGGCCAAGCTCCAAGATTTATTTTTCATGTTTGCTTTAGTTTTTTGATAGATTACAAATTTTAAAATAATAAGATAATTATCTCCTGAAGAAAAAAGTGTGAGGTGGGTTACTGTCAATTTCTTCCTCTTCAATTTCCAAAATTTCTTGTTCACTCAAGAAAGGTGAGGTTTTTGTAACAGAATTACAGCAAACTGCCAACCTAACAAGTACACACACGAAATTACATCAGTGAAGTCATGCTGGTTCAGCCATTCATGGTAGCAGCTGTTATATTTGCAAATGTTTCTTTCTAAATAATTCTAGAAATTGACAACAGAAGACACTACCAGTCATGGGGCAGGTAGTGAGATGTCACCACATTGTTTTCACATGAAATGAGTACCGTTTTCGAGCAATAGGTGGCTCACACAGGGAAATTGACCTATACTTGTACACAGTCTTTTTTAACACATCGTTGCTATCTGAGCTGTGCTCGGGATTGGTCTCCAAAGTATTAATATTGCCTTTTGGTTGGCATTGTTATGCATCTGGATACTGCAGTACTATAGAATGCTTCCATATTTCACTCCCACACATGAAACTGAAATATATGAAAACAGCATAGCAAACATTTTCTTCGTTCCTCTATATATACAGTATCAATCGACGAACAACTGTCATCCATTATACATAGTCTGCATATCCCCATTCATTTTACAATGTACTTTACATTGATTAGTTTTCAGCAAACAAATTTTGTAGATTGTCATGAAAAAGGTGCTTAATTCTTGCAGGAACTGGCTTTCATGCAAATCTCTAAATCTGTTAAATGGAAAGAATATAAGTGTATTTATTTCATGATACTGGACTGGTAAACATCACTTACAGAGTTTTAAATTTTGTCGTAAATGCTATCATCATTGGACTGAGTGTCTTACCTGTCATGGCTAAGGCAGGAGAGATTGTAGGGCACATTTTTGTGACACTTTATAAAAACTTTTAAAATACCAAGAATTGCATAAAATGTTCACAATATCAATGAAGAAATGACAATGTTTAATTTTTTTCAAAAAACTGTGCATCAGAATTAAAGGATCACTTTTTCAAAACCCTGTAATTCCCACCCATTGTGATGCCGAAGTTTGAAACTGGACTCAGAGGTGTGTATAATCTTAATCTGTAATGGTGCAAAAGCATGGCGACCTGCAATGTCACCATTGGTCTTGTGATGGTTTAGACACATGCAATGAAAAGGCTACTGCTCCGAAGTTCTTGTGACCTGTAAGGTGGTTTAATGATGCCACATTAGCATCAAATTTCACCACAGTCCTGCGCAAGGTTTGTTGTGGACGTGTCCTTTCAGTGTGAAGTGTTAGTTCTTGTCGACAACCCTGTTCCTGTGCCTGGTACTTGGTTCCTGGTTCTACACAATACAGGGTTATTACAAATGATTGAAGCGATTTCACAGCTCTACAATAACTTTATTATTTGAGATATTTTCACAATGCTTTGCACACACATACAAAAACTCAAAAAGTTTTTTTAGACATTCACAAATGTTCAATATGTGCCCCTTTAGTGATTCGGCAGACATCAAGCCGATAATCAAGTTCCTCCCACACTCGGCGCAGCATGTCACCATCAATGAGTTCGAAAGCATCGTTGATGCGAGCTCGCAGTTCTGGCACGTTTTTTGGTAGAGGAGGTTTAAACACTGCATCTTTCACATAACCCCACAGAAAGAAATCGCATGGGGTTAAGTCGGGAGAGCGTGGAGGCCATGAAGTGTGGTGTCACCGCCAGACACCACACTTGCTAGGTGGTAGCCTTTAAATCGGCCGCGGTCCGCTAGTATACGACTGACCCGCGTGTCGACACTGTCAGTGATTACAGACCGAGCACCGCCACACGGCAGGTCTAGAGACTTCCTAGCACTCGCCCCAGTTGTACAGCCGACTTTGCTAGAGATGGTTCACTGACAAATTACACTCTCATTTGCCGAGACGATAGTTAGCATAGCCTTCAGCTACGTCATTTGCTACGACCTAGCAAGCGCCATTATCATTTGCTATTTATCTTGTGATGCATGTACCGTCAGACCGATGTTCACCAATTCTGGATTAAAGTTAAGTATTCCAGAAGCTACATACTTATATTTACTAGACTCAATTCCCTTAACTGTTCCAGACCTCACGCCAGCCTGCGTGAGCTTAACGCGTGCCTTTCGGCTACCAATCATAGTGGCTTGGCTGTCTTGCCAAGTCACAACAACATGAATTGCTGATCATGATCTCCACCACGACCGATCCATCGGTTTTCCAATCTCCTGTTTAAGAAATGCCGAACATCATGATGGAAGTGCGGTGGAGCACCACCCTGTTGAAAGATGAAGTCGGCGCTGTCGGTCTCCAGTTCTGGCATGAGCCAATTTTCCGCGGGCTACGTGTGAAACTTGCCCACACACGTTCAACCGTTTCTTCGCTCACTGCTGGCCGACCCGTTGATTTCCCCTTACAGAGGTATCCAGAAGCTTTAAACTGCGCATACCATCGCCGAATGAAGTTAGCAGTTGGTGGATCTTTGTTGAACTTCATCCTGAAGTGTCGTTGCACTGTTATGACTGACTTATGTGAGTGCATTTCAAGCACAACATATGCTTTCTCGGCTCCTGTCGCCATTTTGTCTCACTGCGCTCTCGAGCACTCTGACGGCAGAAACCTGAAGTGCAGCTTCAGCCGAACAAAACTTTATGAGTTTTTCTACGTATCTGTAGTGTGCCGTGACCATATGTCAATGAATGGAGCTACGGTGAATTTATGAAATCGCTTCAATCATTTGTAATAGCCCTGTAGTTTAGTGGAGATGCCAGGTACCTTGGACATTATCGTTGTGGTTCCAGTGAGTCTCAACAAAACCACTGCCTTCATGATGAGAAATCCAAATACAAGCAGTACATCCCCTAGAAAAAGGTACCAGTGGATACAAAAATATTGGTTAGTGAGATGCACATCAAGCATTTAGCAGTGTTTCTGGGAGCTGCTGGCCAGGATCTGACTAAATGGCTATAATGGTTTGTCAGTAAATATAACAGTGGATGATGTAATGTCTTTGTTAATTTCCATATTTAGATTCTACGGTATGGCAAAGGTTCAAGGAGGAGGAAGACTCGAGAGCAGGTACAAATTCCAGGCTGAAATTGAAGACATTTGGTGATAACCGGCAGCATATCTGTGTATTCATAGTTAACAAAAGAACCGAGCCCAAAACTATGAGGTGACCACTCTGTGAATGTGAATCTGAATATGATGGAAGCAATGTGGTAGATGACATCTGTAAAGTGATCCTTTTGTAGGACTCACATGATGCTAGCACATGGAGACAATGCACCAGGAAATAAACACTGTTAGTCTACAGACTTCTGTGGTACGAATGGCAGTCGTGAAATACACAGAAAATACTCGGAAGAGATGTGACAGTTTACTACTGGTTTGAAAAGGTCCCGGGACGGAATAGAAAAACAGTACTTACAACACTGAAACTTTTTATATTTTTCAGTTTAGTCTTCTTGTAGATTAATGCACATGGTCCAATGATGTTCCAGTGCCTTGATACCATCTTGTAAATGAGTTGCCTCCAGGCCTGCAAAATAGTTGTCAACTCCGTCTATCACTTCTTCATTTGAAGTGAATCTTCATCCACCAAGAAAAATTTTCGGTTTAGGTAAGGGATGGAAGTCTGATGGAGCCATATCAGGTGAATAAGGCAGGTGTGGCAACAATTGGTACCTTAGTTCGTGTAATTTTGCCATAGTGATGGCACATGTGTGCGGGTGGGCATCAAGAGTTGCTGCACCCATCTTGCAGATAATTTTTTCATTTCCAATTCTTGACTTAAAATGTGATACACCCTGTCAGATGACATCTGGCAGCACGCGTGAGCAACTTAATGAACTTGCAGTCGGCGATCCTCCATGACCATTTTGTGCACTTTTGCAATGATTTCTGGAGCAGTGACACATCTTGGCTGACCACTTCGCGGATCATCGTCTAAGCTCTCCCGAACAAATTTAAATTCATTTGTCCACTTTGCAACAGTTGAATACGAAGGAAGAGAGTCACCCCGTGTATTCTGGAAATCGGCATGAATGACTTTTGCTTTCATACCTTTTTTCATGAAGTATTTAATCACTGCTCGAATGTCGTTTTTCGGCCGCCGCCCCCCCCCCCCCCCCCCCCATCTTCGCAAATCACTACATGGTAACAACATCAGAGCCATGTCACTACCACAGCTCTCTTCCAAGAGCACTGACGTGGCACGTGTTTACAGGTAACTGTCCAATGAGTATCTCGTGAACAACTCGTTGCGCCAGTTCTGACCTCTCTTGGTGATTCTGAGATCTTTCCAAAGCACCGTTGTAAATCTGTTAATGTTGTACCCATATAACCTGAAGTAGGCAGCATTGAATACTGAACACAACATGGAGGAGGTAGAGTCACTAACCCAAGAAGATAGTTGTTAAACACCAGCACCAATTTATATAAGATATGACCGAATTAATGAGTCAGATACTGTGAGTATAGGCTGACACAGTCACATAACGTGAAAGAATCTTGATTTCACAGACACATCTGCCTATCTTGCCAGTTTATTCACCCTGCAGGAAAAGCAACATTTGGAGAACGGAGAGCAAGTGATTTCTTGCCATATCATAGGTGTCAGCTGTAACTTAGATTCAAGTGCTTAAAATCTCTGAGTGACTAATTGTGATTTGTTCTTTGGACATGGCGACGAATAGTGCATCAATATTACATCATGAGCAGGTAAGCCAGGTGCAGAAATTTGATCAATACGAATTACTCTGTTTGGAGTCTGGGTCACGAAAATATCGATAGTGATATGATTGTATGCAGCAAGATGAGTTCGCGCAAGTGAAAGCAGTGTAAGTGAGTGGGAAAGTATACGCTTGAATTTTGAGACTGCAGGACTGCCATTTAGGAAACTTATGTTCACATCTCAGGCTACACTTATGTGTTCGTACAAGGATTCAAGACCTGAGAGTGAGGATTGAAACCTAGAGAGCTGTCCAGCTTTGGGTAGATTGTATACTACACGGAGAGGCTCTTTCTGTTGAGAGTCTTAATTTCAGTGAACATATATTCTGTCTGTTTGTCCTCGTTTTTGGACATATGACATTGAGAAGTAAGCATACATGTGTATATGCAACCACATTGCCACCTCTGCTATTATACCTGTCATGTCTCACATAGCCACTGAGGCTTATAGATCTGGAAGCGATAATCGGCTTATCTCTTCAATAGTAGTAGTAGGTGAAATCTGAGGTACTGAAATATACCTCCGAACTCAGTCAAATGGGTTGGTAACGACTGGACGTTTGTATGTGTTACCTGTAGCGTTTAGCCGTCGCAAATCGTTTCCGCTAAAATGCCGCAAGTAGGGACAGTGGCTGTCCTGGACTTGCATCGTGTGTGTGTGGGGGGGGGGGGGGGGGGGGGCAGGGGGAGACAGCGAGGAGTTCAAGGCAAGTTACACTTCCCTAGAACAAAGGGCGGAGGTCGGCAATGAACACAGATAAGCGGAAACCAGAGAGTATACAATGTGAGGGGGGGGGGGGGGAACTAACTATGTGCCCTGTGTATTAAAGGATGAAAAGTAGTTAAGTACACTGTACAGTTCAGGGTGGGGGAGAGAAGCAGATGACTTACAGGGGCGATGCTGACAGCAGTGAAAAATGGGTTTAATAACCAAAGAATTAATCCAGAAAGCTAACAATTAAATTAGAAACTACCAAAGTAACACTGACTGCGATTTTGTTCCTGGCAAGTTAATAAAAAAAGGTGAGTGAGCAATGTAACCAGGAAAAGAGTATTAATTACAGTACTGCTATTACATACAAGATAGAGAATTCTAATGCAAATAGTGTTAACAGTAAATAAAACTAATATTACTGTTAAGGGTAATATAGAAGTAATAAGTGAAGGCACTAGTACAAAGATAATTACAGAGTTGCGACTACGCAACAGAGTTAGCGAGTTGGTGAGAAGTGCATAACTAAGGTATGTCCACTCATTAACTGAGGGCGTTCACAGGCTCTCCATCTTGTGGAAAAATCTATGAGGGCTAGGAACAGGCAAAATTCAAACTGTAGCTGACCACCACTCTTTCCTGTTGATGACCTAAATGTGTATTGTGCCTACTCCACATCTCTACTGGACCACTGCATAAGGACACAAGCCATCGAATCCCATGAAGTATCTGCAGTGTGTATAAACGAAAAACTTGTCTGTAGCCGGTAAGCCTTAACACAGGGTAAGCCTTAACACAGTCAGGACATCAATTCATTCTGGAGCTGCAGGACATGACAGTATTACAATATAAATGATCAATTTCCTCATAGGTCCATTACAGTCGATAATAATGTATATTTTTAACCATTCTCTGATATCCAGCAACTTTTCAATGACCTTGGGAAAGGGGACTCATGTGAACCTCTACCCAAAATAGAATCTGCTCTAGAACATTATGACTACAGACCCATTTGCATTCTACCAGCATTACCTAAGACTTTAGAATACATAGATCACTATCAGCTTCCCAGTTACTTAACGTCAAATAGCCTTCTGGTTGAGTATCAGTCTGGTTCCCAGAAAAATTGCAGCATGACAATTGCTCTTAGAAAAGTGACTGACGAACTGAAACAAGCTATGGACAAAAAAAAGGCGCCTTTTGGATTTTAGCGAAGTTTTAACTGTGTCGACTTTGATATTCTACTTGCTAAACTCAAAACTTTTCTTCAAATGCCCTACAATGGTTCCACTCATACCTTACATACCCCCAACAGTGTGTAATGATTGGAACAAAGAGGGCACACTGGCAGAATGTAGTATCAGACGTCCCACAAGGACCAGTATTGGACCCATTACTTTTCTCATTATATGTTAATGATGTGTCGACTATTATTTCTCGTTGCAAATATCGTTTACACACTGATCATCCTTTTACAAGGACTTTTGTATGAGAGCTCATGTTGTTCGAAACTGGAGATGAATGATTGTGTGTGGTGAGTTTGTGATGTATGCTGTTTCGGCCATATCATTCCTGCCCGTTAACAATTATCATGCCTATGTGCCAATAAGCAAAGAGATTATAATACCTTGTGTTTGCTCTATTGTCTTCGCAATCATTACACTACTTCCTATTTATCTTCAACCCTTATGCTACTATCTGAACAACACAGTAGAAATACTCATTCTCAACAAAGTAAAATCCTCTCTGCACCATTACACAACTCTGCCATGTTCTCTAAATCTTTTGCTGTATCTGGAACCTGACAATAGAACAATATTCCTCAAAATATTAGAGAAATTAAAACCCTTTCAAACTTCAAAAGGCAGTTAACGACCCACCTTCTCTCACAATACCTATCTCTTCTTGCAGCTCTCTCTCATTACTCCTCTCCTTTCCTGGCAGTCATTTTTGTCCATTTTCTTTAATACTCTCCTCTTTCATTATTCCTACCACTTCTTCTGGTACCAAACAAGGCTTCAAAAGGCCTAAAATAATTAATATCCTTCTTAATGTCTCCATTATTTGTAATAATAATTACTTTTAGTACTATTATTATTGCACATTATTACTTTTTGTCAATAAACCAGGTAGTTATTATTGACTGTGGTATGTAAAAACTAATTAATATCATTATTAATTCCTACAATATTTCGCCTTATTGTTTCCAGTTATTACTTTAATTAATAATATAAACTATTATTATTGTGACTGTTATGTAATATTCTATTTCTAAGTGTAGTTTCAGGTCTGGTGTAAGAGATAACCCTAAAGCTCTAAAATGGTCAGATTAAATTAGCAATAAATAAATAAATAAATAAACTCTTCTTTGAAAGATTCTGACAGTAAAATGGGGCACCAGCTACCTCAACCCTCATTCCGCCTTCCTCACCAAAATCTTCGGCATGGGAACATATTTGCGCTCATTTAATGCGGAACATGCTAAATCCTTTTACCAGGTCACTCTTCATAATGAAGCCTTCATACCCAGCATCTCCCTGTCACTCCCATTGTCTCCTTTTTCTCCTATTGGCACTTTCTCCTATTGGCACTCCTTTGTGCCTCCCCCACTTCTTCTCTTCCATTGCCACTCACTGTCTCTTTGTTTCTCACCTATCATCTGCTGTCTTTTTCTTCAGTAACCAATGTCTGCTCTTCACACATTCCACTGTGGATGTTTTTCTCAGGATTTGGCCCCTAGGCAGGGAAACGTTAACTCATAGGTATTGGAAATGGGGAAAGGGTGCAAATGTTTTTGTGTTAGCACCTTGACTGGGCTGTTCCTTGCACTGCTATCTGGTGCTACCCATGTAGTTATTCCTGTGTCTCGCAGTACTTTCTTGCAGTGCAGCCTACTGTGAGGCATTTTGATGCATTTTCTCAAATTGAGTGATTGTAAGTTGTTAACAATTCGAAGCTTTTGGCAGAAGGTATGTATATTACGAAAATAAGCACATTACAATTGATTTATTTGGCCAACTGTCTCATGAAGCCTTTTTCTGGAGGAGCAAATGCACGCACAATACATTTCGGAAAATAGATGTTTCAAGAGTTTCTTTCCTTGAATAATACATTTCAAAATCAGGTTTCTGAACTATGTCTTGTAGGGATAACATTGTCAACAGAGAATAGAAATCTCAGTTGCTGGTTGCTATCCATCTGTGCACATGTGTTCATTGTTTCAGTGCACTCATCTTGAACTTACAAACTGTGCAGCATATTTGTTTGTCCCATTAATTGTTACTGCTAACAACCCGTCATCAGAAACAAATGTGAAAATTTCAAGTGGACTCTTGTGGCTGATCTGAAACTCTAGATACACTTTGTAAGGCATCCTGAATGTTGCCAACTGCAGGCTCAAGCTCTGTTCATTGAGCATGCAGTGCAGCGTTGCCAGCAGGCATCCCAAACTGTTGCGCACGGTCGAGGGGTTAAACTTCACCTATATGGGGCATCCAGACCCTCAAAGCCTAGCTATGGTTTCCAGTCATCTATCCTTCATCTCTCTTTGCTCCCACTGCTGCTATCTTCATCCATCTCTCTTTCTCTTTCACTTCCACTTTCTCCTGCCAGCACTGCCTCCTCTCTCTTCCACCCTCACTGTTTCTCTGCTACTCTATTTCAGTACAAAAAGGTGCGAATATGTTCGCATAGCCAAATTTATGGTGAGGAAGGTGGAATGAGAATTTAGGCAGCTAGTTCACCATTTTCCTGTCAGAGTCGTTTAAAGAGGAGCATATTCACCTTTTTGTGATCCGACAGGAGCATTTTTTAGCTGTATCACTTCTTTTCCCTGTTACAGCAGGGTGTGCTGCCTAGATACAACGAATTCTGTTGGTCAGCAACTTTTCGACACTTTGTTTATACACTGTGACATATTTTCATATTTTGACACATAAAAAACAAGAAGTACACATAATATAAGGGTAACAGGAAATCTCTACCCATCCACTGCAGTTTACTTTACACTGTTTTACAAAAAAATGTACAACATTTTTTAGGCTAAACCTACAGGTTATCAGTGCCAGTCCAAGATATAGTGGGCATTGCTGATAAGATAAAGACTTTCGGTGCCAGGTTACACACTTGGGAGACTTACATTTAAGGTCACTGCCAATCAGTTTTGTCTGGGAAACTACAGGCAAGTGATCAAGGTTATCCAGGGTAACTCTAAGCACCTTATGCAGCTGTATCAGTTACATTCAGAGTCATCTAGGGGAACCTCTACCCTAACCAAGCACCTTAGGCAAGTGGACTAAGTCATGATGTAATTCAACGCTTGTCAGGTGATATAAAATTGCTTGGAAACCCCTAGATCCAAGGGAGCACATGAAAATGGTGGGAAACTCCATGCACCAATAATATTCGAAAACTCCCTCTTCCCCTTTAATATCCATTATAACTAGCCCAGCTGTGTATTCCTCTTCATTTGAGGTCTGTGCAACACAGTGGCGGGGCCACCCGCATTGCCGCCCCCGCTAGTCCTACCCCACACACTATTCGTTCGTTTCTTCGTCAGTCGACTCGACTCGACTGAATCGAGTAGTTGTACTTTCCTAAGCAGCATGCGTGTCCGCGTCATTGTATTTTATACGTTTGTCTGGCATATAGATAGCTAACACGTACCTGCGCGAAAAGTCGCGACCTTTCTAATGATATCTATATGTTATTCTGCCTGGAATTTGTTGGAGAAAAGTCGCGAATATTCTACTGTT
This sequence comes from Schistocerca cancellata, assembly GCF_023864275.1. NCBI lineage: Eukaryota > Metazoa > Arthropoda > Insecta > Orthoptera > Acrididae > Schistocerca > Schistocerca cancellata. The sequence continues at coordinate 167,199,940 of NC_064627.1, read as the reverse complement.
TTCTTGTACAGAGAACCTTCGATAAGTAGTGTTATAAATACGGACTATTCGCTGAATAGGAAGCTAATTTACATTCAGAAGCAGAAATATTAAGACTGAAGAATGAATAAGTAAAAAGTCCTAGTTGTAGGAAGTGCAAGTTTGAAGATTAGTCAAAAGTGAGAATGATCAGTTGGTTGTGGAGTATTAATAATAGTAATTCATAGTAATTTCTCAGTAAAAATATTGTTACGAGACTCTGTTGAACACTCACCGTGACACTGATTGTCCTATTGACGATGTAATTAACCAATTTGCCAGGAAGAATAGGTGCACAGAATTCATCATCTAAGAAAGAGAACCACAACTGTAATTTTTTTATGTCATAAGATGGTATGATGCTACAGCCTCCCCGAAGATTATTATGAAGTGTCTGATACAACCTTTTTGATATGCATATTAAATATCAAATCGAGAAATTGAAGTAATAAGTGATTAGCAATAAATAACTAGAGACTTCAGAAAAGTTAGCATGAAAAATCAGTGCTTCTAATTAACAAAATGGTAATCTAAACCTCACTATCTTGAGAAACAGCTTAAAAGTTATTACCAAACAATGTATTTTCATTTGTTATCTATTATTGTGTCCTCCTCTGTAACTAATATTCTTTATAATTACATTTCTAATTAACTCTCCAATTGTTTACATCACACAGCTATCAGATTTCCAGAATTTGAGGCATTATTTGTGAATTTTACAAATGTAATGGGATAAAACACGAGCTCTGTACTGTCACTGAATGTTAGTAACCAAATCCAAACTGCAATTAAGTATGTAACTAAAATAATGCAAGAGACGTTATTGTAATTAAAGTTTAGAATGATTTTCATATTTAAAACTACATATGAAACCACAAAAATTATGTCATTTGATATTGTATTTTATACCTATTTCGCCTGTAACATCAGTTTCTTTACATTTTGTAAATTTTAATTGTTACATCTAAATTGTACAAAATTAATAATGGATTATTTTGAAATTCATTGTTAAAATTCTATATAAAGGAAAGCAGCACTGCTTATGGGGCTCAGCCTTTTGTCTCATTTTCAGTGTTTCGTCTCAGTGTGTTTTGCCTTGATGTGCTTTGGAAGGTCAGTCTTTAAGAATTCTGTTTATATCATGTGGAGAACAAATAAATGATGGCAAAATTGAAAATGCACCTGAATCTTTTATTCACATAGATTCCACATGCAAATCCAGATCCAGGCAAATTTCAAAAGAAGTGTTCGACAAGGTGCAAGCAGCAACAAAAACAACAGGTTATGTATTATTTTAGTGTAACTTCCACTCATCCCCTGTATTAATGACTTTTGGACATTTATTATTGATGTGAGGGTGGCGAGTTGCAATGGCATTGCCTTGTATACGTGTATAATAAGTTTAAATAAAACTTTCTTAAATCTTGTATGTGACTTGATTATTTTTTATTATGGTAAAAGTAAGGGTAGGTCAAGAGATCATTAGTGCCTGCTCCTCGAGGTTTTTCTGTATCCACCACTGGTGCATCATGGGAAAGAGGTTCAGGTTTGTTACACACGAATCATTATAAACAATAATACTCATAGGGTTTGGAAATAATAACAACGATGTAACGGATTAACTAATAGTTTTTTATGAAGTAGTTTTTTAATACATTACTTACAATACTATGCAGTTTTTCTTTTTTTCTCTTTACAGTGCTATTTTTTATACAAATAGTGTATTTTTTACTAACAGTTGTTTATTTGCAAGTTTATTTGTTAATTACACTGTGTTTTTTATGAATGTCTTTCCTTATATACAATAATTTTCAGTTTTTTGTTGGTGTATTTATACACACACACACACACACACACACACAGATATATAGGGCTTATTGACAAAGTATTTTTTTCTTAAGATTTATGATTATCAGGTACAAGAAGTCAGTCCATATACACACAAATTAATAATTTTCTTATCATCATTTTATATAGCCCTATATGGTATTTACATTTCAATCATTTCTTTCAATATGTACAATGTTTACATTTAATCAATGCCTTTTTCCTCTATGTGCAATATATACATGAGAAATGCGGCCTAGCAGCATGTAAAGGAACTTAATAGTTTTTTCTTATTGATAAATAGATAGTTATTTGACTCTCATACCAAAGATTAATGTGAAAAGTATTTGACACTGATGGACAAAAGAAGCTTTTACACTCTTCGTTTATTAGTTTGAGTATAAGATACCTTTCGTTGTTCTCCTGTCCTGGTGATAAGACGTGTTGTGTAATTTTAAAGTGAAATGGTGTTATGCAATGAAAGCTATTCACGCTCAATATGATTTTCTGATTTACGATACCATGGATCCCAGCTCCTGTAACTCTTGGAGATTATTATTATTTTAATTTTATATGGAGAATTTAGATGGAGGCGACAATATTCACGACGGCGCTGTTCAACAATAGAGGTATGTGAATGTGTTCATCTCTTTCCCTTCGTGGCCACCAATGTCGATTTCGATGTATTTGCCGCGACTTTTTGAATCTGCAATCTTTCTTTTCATTTAATTTGGATGTCTGATAATTTTCCTTCTTAGATGACTAAATGCAATTTAATCACAATTTTTTTTATCTAGGCCAGGGGGAATGATAGTACTTAGAATGTACGTGCCTCTATCCCAATCGTACGTTCGCATACAACTGAGTGTGTACCGACGGAACTATATTTATGACCCATTTCCTGTACGGCATATATTCTTATTTTGAACCACTCACTCACGAATGTACGTGCCTTCTTATTTTGTGGAGTCTATAATAACGTTACTTGTGGCTTAGTTTCCACAATTGACCTTTGCCTGTGTCGCAACAGCGCTTCACGTGAAATACTTATTACGCGACCACCATAACAACTCTCATTTCAAAATTACGACACCAGCTGACTGAGCTTCCAAGAATTTAACAGGGCAGTTACAAGCATCAGGTGATGAAAAGCAACATATACATACACTTAACCATGACAAATGGTTCATTGAACTATTCTACACATATTAGCACATACGCATCAACTATTTACAACCACACTCTCAATTACTTCAATGAATAGTGTGAATATGGTAGGGTTCCAACCTCATACCCACTGATGAACCATTTGCCACCTTGATGGGACAGCCCTACTTCAAGCTGCAGTACAGTATGTGCATGGCCTCTTGATAGAAATATTACCTGGTACACCATATGTGTTGCTGCGCCAGTGCCCTCATGGAGGCACCTCTTATAACCTCCAGTCATGAGAGCCTTAAGAGGCCACACGATGCACACCCGTAGCCAAACTCTCTGTGGCATCTGTATCTATATGGTATACGCACATCGTTGGTCTGAGCCTCACAAAGTCCACAGTCTGTGATCCTTTCACCTTGTCTTTTGTCAGAAAAATAACCACTTTGTTTTGAGGTGTTATACCAAAAGGATTATCAGCCACATATCCAGGCATGTTGATTGTACCTAATAACTTCATATAAATTGCAGCCTTTCACCCACTAGATGAAACTTTCTGTATCCATATAAAGTGAAATGAGATAGTTAAAATTTGGTTTTGCAAACTCATAGTAAAAGAATTACATATGGAGCTTGGAGATGACCAGAACACACATATCTATAGAAAGGCTCTATGAACTGCGCTGAAACCTTGAATGTCTCTACAGTGACTAGTCTCTCTGTGAAGATAGTGACCCATTTGAAATTTAATCTGGCAATGTGATCTCTTGCAGCATAACGCCCATCCCACTAGTAAAAAATTAAATTTTGCGGTACTCTCAAAAATTTTCCACAATTTTTCCACAAACTCTATTATTCATTAACTTAAAATAATCTTCTTCAAAGCCACACATTGCGATAGCCCTCTGTTTGGTGTTTGTATCAAAGTACTCCTTTAACCAGCAGTGCTGCTTGAATGAGATTCTGCAGGCGATACTAAAATGTTCCATCCCTAATCTGAGAGGGATGTTTCTGTAGTGCAGAATATAACGATGTTTGTTCCCAGTATTGTCAACAGCTCTGGGATGTATACACACATTTTGATGGCCTTAAACCGTAATTTTCATAAAAACTGTAATTAGGTTAATTAAAATATTTAATTATTAGTTATAAATAAGTAATGCAATATAGCCCAAAGAGAGTAAAGGAGTCAGAATACTCTAGATTAGATTTTGTTTGTTTGTATTAATTATAAGTAATAGAGACAATAGTGTCTCACTCTCATTATATTCTGATCTGTTATGTAAGAACCTTCTCCATTAGCACTAATCACTTCGATGTGATGTGTAATTGTGAACTGGAAGTTGGAATGATGTATCAGTATCATTACAATTTTGTTTTATTCGATTTTTTCCAAAAAAGTGACTTCGCCTCGTGGCCGGTATTGGTTCCAAAAATCAGGTGTTTTTCCCAAGTGTGATAAATCAGTTAAAGAAATAGAAAGGATTGTTTTCAGAGCTAGTTAAAGAGACTGAAACCATTAACAGGTAAAGACTATGGAAAGCGAACAGCACTGAACTGTTAATACTTTATATTTCTTTTCTGAAATTTGAAAGTAGTGAACGTTATACTAAGCAATACTCCATTTTCAGTAATCAGCCAATATTAACTATCACCCTAGCATCCCTGGTTGGTGTAGAAAGCAAGCATTGAAATCACTGCTACAAAAAGTAGTTTTAAAAATAACCAAAGTACATTCCAGTTTGCTTGGCCCTAAAGTATAAAACCAGATAAGTTCTGTTTTTTTCCACGTCCCTGAGATAAATCGATGTGTGCTTCATACTAAAATCTACTGCTAGAACTTAACAAGAGAGAAGCCACATAAGCACATCGAACTTGTAATACGACTATCAACAAAAAGAGCCAAGAGAAGACCATACTAAATTCACCGGCGCATGCCTCTGTGGGGCTAGACATCAAGAATATTTGGAGTCCTGCTCGAAACCAAAGAAAAGATATTGAAAATCCTGTAGCACAGTGGAGAATACATTGGTCCTAATCTTAACAAGCAGTAGAAACGGAATTCGACCCACTGCAGAGAAAAGGAAGAATTCAACACAACGACAGAGAAGAATTCGGAGTTCAGCCCACACTACGAGATGACTGGAATATACAATTAACGTAAAACAGCTAGGACTAAAACAATAAACACATAATTGGTAATTATTGTTTATTTGAAGTCACTATTATATGTAGAATCAAGAACAATCAGTGAAGTGTAATTATTTAATTGTGTGTATTGTAAATTTTATTGTAACTAATCTGTGATTCTTTTTTGTTCCCCGCTCCTCTCTTGCATTAATTTATGGCTTCAACATAACTTCACTCAGAGAATAATCAGTGAAGGTTTATCTGAATACTGAAGTACTGGTGGTGAAATATCTCACGAATACGATATTACCTATTTGAAAATTTTCTTTTTGCATAGTATTTTCATCTTGATTATTAGTAGTGCACTAATTTAGACTAGTAATTAATTCAAGGCAAGATATTTTGTAGTTAGTGCTAAGTATGTCAGAACAATGTGAATTTCCCCAGTTAGGTGTGTGTTAACAACGATAGGGAATAGATTTGGTGAGAGAATTTCTTGGGATTTTTGGTGATAGAACATTATAATTACCAGGAAGGTATCTAAGGCTATCATGTTCATATGGCAATGGTCAGGACCAGAAGAGAAAGGATGGATGCCGACAGACTTATAAATCTCCGATCACGAGAAAATTTAGGACCAGAAGAGGAAGGATGGATGCCCACAGACTTCGTTATCCACGATAACGAGAAAATTTAGCAGATTTTGACGATAATAAAACAGAAAGAATACATATACCAGCAGCTAACAGGGTGATTATCGAACGCATGTCCCATTGCCTCGATTATTAATCATTGTGAACCTAATTCGGAAACAGTTTTACCCGATAAGGTTGAGGAACACACAGAATCAGTTCCAAAATCAGGCGAAGTACCTGTCTGGCAGATGACTTCTGATACTTTTACGACTCTTCTAACGAGATTAGACGAAAAACAGGAAGAAAGGGATAAGTGGTTACCCGCTAAGTTAGCGGAGAAAGATAAAGAAAGGGATATTGAGACAGGAAGAACAGGGCAGAGGAAGGGAAGCGGGACGAGATAGAAAACTCGCGAAAGGGGATAAAAAGATCTTTGACGACTTACATCAGGAACTTAACGGGTTGGACGTACGAAAGTTTACCAACCTTAGTTGCTTAGTTAAAACTAGACGTAGAACGTGTCTAAGACACACAAATTAGATTGAAAAAACTGTCGAGTCAATGGCTAATAAGCTGTCGCACCTTGAAATAGAAACCAAGAAGAACGTAGATGAATATCTCGTAAAACAAAGTCGAGAGCGGGAAGATGAGATGTCAAAATGGTTCGAGAAAAAAACTGTTGAAATTAATACTAAAGTAAATTCCTTCTGCCATACAGTCAGCTAATAAAGATTCAGACAAGGATTCACAAGCCATGAACGAAGATTTCAAAGCCAATTTTCGGCAAATTAAAGACAAAGTAGTGCTTGAACTTCGTAAATGGCCGGACGAAATTCGAAACGTTGAATCACGCGAAAGCGACGTCTCAGTAACACCAAACAGCAGGGGATTTTTCCAACTAAGACGAAACTGAACGAAAATTAATCTCGTCATTACAGATACGGCATTGAACATATTACGCCGATACCGTATTGGGAAAGCATAGATGAGTCAAAAGGCTGCTGTTCGTCTCTGTCATTATTATAACCTGAATAGAGCATTATTAAAAATCGAAATTCCAGACTTATTCTTCAGAAAAGAATACCTCCACATCCGACTGTAATCATAAAAAAATTTAGGAACATCATTCCACGATCGTGGAACGAAGATCATACAGTTCGTTGTGTCGAGCATAATAATGCGATGCTGTCTTGCGGACAAATGAAGTTGTGGATTTGTGTGACACTATGGACACAGGTTCACTGCCGAATTTCGGTGTGTTAGCAAACAAGAAAAGTTGAGAACAGAGGTTTATAGTTCCCAGTACTACAATCCCCGGAAACGTAGCTTACGGAAATATTTCGAGCGCTACATTAATAAAATAGAGTATAGGGACGAACTTATCTCACCTTGAAAAATACTGTGAATATTAAAAGCCAAGTTACCTGTCAATGTTCGAGAAAAATTGGTTTACGTGACAAGATACCGACCTCAAATACTTTTTGTCAATAGCTGATTCCCTTGATTTCATTCAAGAGGACCTCAAACAAATGAATGGAAATGAGAATACGGCAATCAAAATTTTGGTGGGAATTCTAGGGAAAATAATCACAACCATAACAATGGACATAACCCGATTCGGAACAATAATAATTATAACCGAAATACACTCCTGGAAATTGAAATAAGAACACCGTGAATTCATTGTCCCAGGAAGGGGAAACTTTATTGACACATTCCTGGGGTCAGATACATCACATGATCACACTGACAGAACCACAGGCACATAGACACAGGCAACAGAGCATGCACAATGTCGGCACTAGTACAGTGTATATCCACCTTTCGCAGCAATGCAGGCTGCCATTCTCCCATGGAGACGATCGTAGAGATGCTGGATGTAGTCCTGTGGAACAGCTTGCCATACCATTTCCACCTGGCGCCTCAGTTGGACCAGCGTTCATGCTGGACGTGCAGACCGCGTGAGACGACGCTTCATCCAGTCCCAAACATGCTCAATGGGGGACAGATCAGGAGATCTTGCTGGCCAGGGTAGTTGACTTACACCTTCTAGAGCATGTTGGGTGGCACGGGATACATGCGGACGTGCATTGTCCTGTTGGAACAGCAAGTTCCCTTGCCGGTCTAGGAATGGTAGAACGATGGGTTCGATGACGGTTTGGATGTACCGTGCACTATTCAGTGTCCCCTCGACGATCACCAGTGGTGTACGGCCAGTGTAGGAGATCGCTCCCCACACCATGATGCCGGGTGTTGGCCCTGTGTGCCTCGGTCGTATGCAGTCCTGATTGTGGCGCTCACCTGCACGGCGCCAAACACGCATACGACCATCATTGGCACCAAGGCAGGAGCGACTCTCATCGCTGAAGACGACACGTCTGCATTCGTCCCTCCATTCACGCCTGTCGCGACACCACTGGAGGCGGGCTGCACAATGTTGGGGCGTGAGCGGAAGACGGCCTAACGGTGTGCGGGACCGTAGCCCAGCTTCATGGAGACGGTTGCGAATGGTCCTCGCCGATACCCCAGGAGCAATGATGCTGTAGTATACAGAGAAGTTGCAGCATTAGAAAATTGTAGCGAAATGCAGGAAGATCTGCAGCGGATAGGCACTTGGTGCAGGGAGTGGCAACTGACCCTTAACATAGACAAATGTAATGTGTTGCGAATACATAGAAAGAAGGATCCTTTATTGTATGATTATATGATAGCAGAACAAACACTGGTAGCAGTTACTTCTGTAAAATATCTGGGAGTATGCGTACGGAACGATTTGAAGTGGAATGATCATATAAAATTAATTGTTGGTAAGGTGGTTACCAGGTTGAGATTCATTGGGAGAGTCCTTAGAAAATGTAGTCCATCAACAAAGGAGGTGGCTTACGAAACACTCGTTCGACCTATACTTGAGTATTGCTCATCAGTGTGGGATCCGTACCAGATCGGGTTGACGGAGGAGATAGAGAAGATTCAAAGAAGAGCGGCGCGTTTCGTCACAGGGTTATTTGGTAACCGTGATAGCGTTACGGAGATGTTTAACAAACTCAAGTGGCAGACTCTGCAAGAGAGGCGCTCTGCATCGCGGTGTAGCTTGCTCGCCAGGTTTCGAGAGGGTGCGTTTCTGGATGAGGTATCGAATATATTGCTTCCCCCTACTTATACCTCCCGAGGAGATCACTAATGTAAAATTAGAGAGATTAGAGCGCGCACAGAGGCTTTCAGACAGTCGTTCTTCCCGCGAACCATACGCGACTGGAACAGGAAAGGGAGGTAATGACAGTGGCACGTAAAGTGCCCTCCGCCACACACCGTTGGGTGGCTTGCGGAGTATAAATGTAGATGTAGATGTAGATGTCCCTAATTTGCTGGGAAGTGGCTGTGCGGTCCCCTACGGCACTGCGTAGGATCCTACGGTCTTGGCGTGCATCCGTGCGTCGCTGCGGTCCGGTCCCAGGTCGACGGGCACGTGCACCTTCCGCTGACCACTGGCGACAACATCGATGTACTGTGGAGACCTCACGCCCCACGTGTTGAGCAATTCGGCGGTACGTCCACCCGGCCTCCCCCATGCCCACTATACGCCCTCGCTCAAAGTCCGTCAACTGCACATACGGTTCACGTCCACACTGTCGCGGCATGCTGCCAGTGTTAAAGACTACGATGGAGCTCCGTATGCCACGGCAAACTGGCTGACACTGACGGCGGCGGTGCACAAATGCTGCGCAGCTAGCGCCATTCGACGGCCAACACCGCGGTTCCTGGTGTGTCCGCTGTGCCGTGCGTGTGATCATTGCTTGTACAGCCCTCTCGCAGTGTCCGGAGCAAGTATGGTGGGTCTGACACACCGGTGTCAATGTGTTCTTTTTTCCATTTCCAGGAGTGTAGAAATGTCCATGGAAATGGAAGTGGGAACGGAAATGGTAACTTTGCTTATCTGCCAGCTCCACCCATTAATTTTAATGAGAATTTCCAGTCGATTCAGCAGCGATATTAACATTTTCTATCCCCAACTTACGACAATGCTGGAGATTTCTATAGTGCGGAATGTAACGCTGTTTGTTCTCCAGTATTATCAATAACTCCTGGATGGAACAATTTCGTGGGATAAGGCACTCCGGACACAGAAGCATGTCACTGTTCAAAGCACGCAAACAGGTGGAATATTCCAGTTCTATTTCCACGAAACATCGCTCACGAGCATCCCGAGACACATCACGGATCTTTTCCTTCAAACTGAGATTTCCTCGTCATGTAGGCATCGGAACACTCCAAATGGTAGACTTTGTTGTATGGTGTACCTACAGAGGTTGTTTACATTCAGGTAAAGAATGTAAATTAAATCGTCAGATGGCCTGTACTCGTCCTCGTCCACTCGTGGCTTAATCGCCTCGGTATGCCTGTCCACACACTGACCAAATCACTCACGAATCTCGTGCTAGAAGAAGGCGAGAGTGTCACCATCCATCAACAGTTTGTAGCTGACAAATCTCTCCCTTAACACCACATCTATGAAAGCCCTTGGATGGTGAAGCAGAAGGCAGGATCCAAAACCACACATCAAAAAAAGTTTTCCACCACCTCAGTTCCGAAAGTTACGGAACCTGTACAGAAAATTGGAATAGAGATCAACATAAACATAATTTCTGCCCTTTTTATTGCTCATGAAAACCACACGTTGCATGTTGTACCACCATACAGTGAGACCTTCAGAGATGATGGTCCAGATTGCTGTACACACTAGTACCTTTAATACCCAGTATCACGTCCTCTTGCATTGATTCATGCCTGTATTCGTCGTGACATACTGTCCACAAGCTAGTCAAGGCACTATTGGTCCAGATTGCCCACTCCTCAGCAGCGATTGTCTGCAGCTTGTGGTCGTGCAGTATCGTTCTCGCTTCCCACGCCCGGGTTCCCGGGTTCAGTTCCCAGTGGGGTCAGAAATTTTCTCTACCTCGTGATGACTGGGTGTTGTGTGCTGTCCTTAGGTTAGTTAGGTTTAAGTAGTTCTAAGTTCTAGGGGACTGATGACCACAGATGTTAAGTCCCATAGTGCTCAGAGCCATTTGAACCATTTTTTAACCATTCAGCAGCGATTCGGCGTAGATCCCTCAGATTGGTGTCTCACATCGTCCATAAACAGTCATTTTCAATCTATCCCAGGCATGTTCGATAGGGTTCATGTCTGGAGAACATGCTGGCCACTCTAGTTGAGCAATTTCGTTATCCTGTAGGAAGTCATTCACAAGATGTGCACGATGGGGGCGCGAATTGTCGTCCATGAAGACAAACGCCTCGTCAATACGCTGCCGATATGGTTGCAGTGGAGGATGGCATTCACGTATTGTACAGCCGTTACGGCGCATTCCATGACCACCTGCAACGTACGTCCGCCCCACATAATGCCTCCCCAAAACAACAGGGAACCTCCACCTTGATGCAATCGCTGGACAGTGTGTCTAAGGCGTTCAGCCTGAACGGGTTGCCTCCAATCACGTCTCCAACGGTTCTCTGGTTGAAGGCATATGCGACACTCATTGGTGAAGAGAACGTGATGCCAATCCTGAGCGGTCCACTTCCCAACTTGTTAGGCTCATCTGTAGGCGCTGCATGGTGTCGTGGTTGCAAATATGGACCTCGCCATGGACGTCAGGAGTGAATCTGGTCATCATGCAGCCTGTTGCACACAGTTCGAATCGTAATAAAACGTCCTGTGGCTGTACGAAAAGCATTATTCAACTTGGTAGCGTTACTGTCAGGGATCCTCTGAGCCATAATCCGTAGGTAGCTCTCATCCACTGTAGTAGTAACCCTTGGGCAGCCTAAACGAGGAATGTCATCGACAGTTCCTGTCTCTCTGTATCTTCTCCACGTCCGAATAACATCGCTTTTGTTCACTTCAAGATGCCTGGACACTTGCCTTGTTGAGAGCCCTTCCTGGCACAAAGTAATAATGCGGACGAGATCAAACCGCGGTATTGACCGTCTAGGCATGTTTGAACAACAGACAACACGAGCCATGTACCTCCTTCCTGGTAGAATTCAGTTGTTTCCCAGTCAGTGAATGTCGTAATATGCTGGAAATGGAAGAATTTGCCCCTGTCACAGCTCTGGATATATTTAAAAAAGAAGAGGAGGACAAGGAGTAAGTTATGGTGCCACCCTATTGCTAACACCAGACTGGAGTTAGGTGTATTTGTTTGTCTACTCCATGCAAACAAGACATTCCAAAGCAAACATTTGTCTTCACTGCAGGTCAGCAGGAAGCAACTCTTGAACATGGGTTATTTTGTATGGACAGCAATGCAGGATGTTTAGTAGGATTTAAATCTCCATCTCACAGGCATGTCCAAAGTTCAGGCACTTCTCCATACACTGAATGCTTGCACACCACCACTCGACCCCTCTTGCAATGCTGTGGCCACATCCTCAGTAGACATTGGATCAACTGATACTTTCTTCCCTCTCTCACATTGTTTTTCAAAAAAACCTGCATTTTCACGTTTTGTAATCTTTCTCCCCAAACCCTTAGGGCGTTTTTAGATGGGAGACTGCGAGAATGCTGTAGCGAATCAGTCATGACAACTCTGGGGCAGCTCACTGTAGCAAATCCAGCAGTTCATGCGACCCTCACCTCACGCTGCAGTTGTTTCCCAGCCAGTGATTCTCGTAACATGCTGGAAATGGAAGAATTTGCCGCTGTCACAGCTCTGGATATATCAAAAAAAGGAAGAGGAGTTTAAGGAGAAAGTTATGGTGCCACCCTATTACTAACACCAGACTGGAATTAGGTGTGTTTGTTTGTCTACTCCATGCAAACAAGACATACCAAAGCAAACATTTGACTTCAAGGCAGGTCAGCAGGAAGCAACTCATGAACATGGGTGATTTTGTATGGACAGAAATGCAGGATGTTTAGTAGCATTTTATAATTCGTCTCACAGGTATGTCCAACATTCAGGCACTTCTCCATGCACTGAATGCTAGCACACCACCATTCGACCCCTCCTGCAATGCTGTGGCCACATCCTCAGTAGACATTGAATCAACTGCTACTTTCTTCCCTCTGTCACATTGCACTTCAAAAGAACCTGTATTTTCGCATTTTGTAATCATTTTCCCCAGACCCTTAGGGCGTTTTTAGATGGGAGACTGCGAGAACGCTGTAGCGAATCAGTCATGACAACTCTGAGGCAGCTCACTGTAGCAAATCCAGCAGCTCATGCGACCCTCACCTCACGTTGCAGTTGTTTCCCAGTCAATGATTCTCCTAGATATGGAAGAATTTGCCGCTGTCACAGCTCTGGATGTTTTAAAAACATGAAGAGGAGGACAAGGAGAAAGTTATGGTGCCACCCTATTGCTAACGCCAGACTGGAATTAGGTATATTTGTTTGTCTACTCCATGCAAACAAGACATTCAAAAGCAAACATTTGTCTTCACGGCAGGTCAGCAGGAAGCAACTCTTGAACATGGGTGATTTTGTATGGACAGCAATGCAGGATGTTTAGTAGGATTTCATTCTCCATCTCACAGGCATGTCCAAAGTTCAGGCACTTCTCCATACACTGAATGCTTGCACACCACCACTCGACCCCTCCTGCAATGCTGTGGCCACATCCTCAGTAGACATTGGATCAACTGATACTTTCTTCCTTCTCTCACATTGCTTTTCAAAAGAACCTGTATTTTCGCAATTTGTAATCATTTTCCCCAGACTCTTAGGGCGTTTTTAGATGGGAGACTGCGAGAAAGCTGTAGCGAATCAGTCATGACAACTCTGGGGCAGCTCACTGTAGCAAATCCAGCAGTTCATGCGACCCTCACCTCACGCTGCAGTTGTTTCCCAACCAGTGATTCTCGTAACATGCTGGAAATGGAAGAATTTGCCGCTGTCACAGCTCTGGATATATCAAAAAAAGGAAGAGGAGTTTAAGGAGAAAGTTATGGTGCCACCCTATTACTAACACCAGACTGGAATTAGGTGTATTTGTTTATCTACGCCATGCAAACAAGACATTCCAAAGCAAACATTTGTCTTCAAGGCAGGTCAGAAGGAAGCAACTATTGAACATGGGTGATTTTGTATGGACAGCAATGCAGAATGTTTAGTAGGATTTTATACTCTGTCTCACAGGCATGTCCAACATTCAGGCACTTCTCCATGCACTGAATGCTAGCACACCATCACTCGACCCCTCCTGCAATGCTGTGGCCACATCTTCAATAGGCATTGGATCAACTGCTACTTTCTTCCCTCTCTCACATTGCTGTTCAAAATAACCTGTATTTTCCCATTTTGTAATCATTTTCCTCAGACCCTTAGGGCGTTTTTAGATGGGAGACTGCGAGAACGCTGTAGCGAGTCAGTTTTGGCAACTCTGGGGCAGCTCACTGTAGCTAATCCAGCAGTTCATGCGCCCCCCACCTCACACCGCAGTTGTTTCCCAGTCAGTGATGCTCGTAACATGCTGTAAATGGAAGAATTTGCCGCTGTCACAGCTCTGGGTACATTAAAAAATGGAAGAGGAGGACAAGGAGAAAGTTATGGTGCCACGCTATTGCTAACGTCAGATTGGAATTAGGTGTATTTGTTTGTATACATGACACTCTTCATAAAGATCCACAATTTCTTTTTAGTTTCTGTTGCATGTTAGTATGATCCTTTGACCAACTATTTGCTATTTTGAAACTCATTTCAATGTGCAAGACACCAGCATGAGAAAATGCACTTCTCTTGCGGAGAGTGTTGACTCTAAAGTAAGAAGAAAATAAAATAATGCACTGAAGTGTAAAAATGTTTATTGTTACTTCTTTTCTCCACATTGAGACAAAATACAGCCTTATTTATTGTATGTAATCTGCAATGTGCTGAGAAATCTATTCATACCAGTGATGTGACACAGCTGGTCTATGAGACAGAAGGACAAACAGATGGACTGTCCCATGATGTTTGTTTCTGGGACTGTGTTAATTGAGGAATGTTGAAACGTCCCCTTTGAACAATTATACAGGACTGTGCTTAAGGGGCTCCGGAACGCCCTATACTTGCAATGTTAAAATAATGCTTATAAATTACATCTTTCCTCACAAAGTATTTGAGGTAGGAAGTTGAACTTTTTACAGATTATTTATTGAAATATGGGCTACAACTGAACACAGGGATTTTACAGAATTTTAGTTCAGTTATTAAAGATGATTTTTTTTCAATTGTAATGAAAATTCACAACATTTTTTTGCAATTTTTTATTTATATATTCAAAAATATACAGTTTTTTTGGAAACAGGCTGTGTTAAATTATGCAGAAAGTACTGTGTAACATTTACTGAAAGTTTGAAACAAATATGTTTGGAAGATCCTTAGAAAACATGTAATTAGTATGAGAAAATAAAAGTTTTGGGAATCAAGCGACAAAGATTGGATTAACTTTTTAGTGCATTCCAGGTCCATAGGATGGATTATCTTCATCCTCTGCAAACTCCTCCTCCAGCTTCCTCTTGTTCCTCCTCCTGTTTACTCTTGCTTGTATTTCTAGACTCTTTACAGCCCTGTCTGCAGCCCGAAGGCGTTCCTCGTCTAAAGCAAGCATCGCTCGTACCATGTTAGAACCTATCTTCATTCCCATATTTCTAAATACCTTGCACCTTACAGTGTAGCCATCATTGAAAGTCGCAACAGCATCATACACACCAAAGTGAAGTGTTTCTATTCCAACAAATACAGTCTTGGGGATTCTCGACCATATAACACTATTTACACTTTCATTGGGGTTTTGAGTTTTTCCGTGAATACACTTTTTCAACAGTTCAGGTGCTGCTAAGTCTCTGAAAATAGGTTTTATCACCTCCATTATTGCATGAGGCAGACTATGTTATGAGTGTACACTTCACCAGTCAGCAATCCTTTGTTATATTTACACCAACTGTCTTCTTCTTTGGGACACAAGCTATGTTGGGGATTTTCATCGGTTGAAGAAGTATGAAAAAAAAGAGCCCAAACAGCCTTCTTCATTTCGTCGACAGTTTGTGTATTTTGCCTAATAGCCATTCCATAATAGTTCTGTATTTTGTCAATTACACTGTCAGTTAACCTTCCCTTCCCATCCAACCCTTTACCATCACTGAGTTTTTGTTTTTTGTATGAAGCTTTCAGTCGCCAAAGTCTTGTTCCCATTCGCTTCTGTACGTGTCCAATACACTCAAATTTCTGCACTACAACATCATCACCATAGGGCTTCAGTCCTTGAACATGTTTGAAACTTTTAGAATCACCGTCACCAAGGTAATTAACATATCGCACTTTATCACACGCCTCAGAATGCTGCCTCGTCTTTATTGTTTGCAGTAATAACACATACCTTTGGCTTTCCAAACATTTCTCCTTTTCTTAAAAGCCTTCAGAGGATTTCTAATAACTTTACTTTTACTCATTATTATACTTCAACAAAATAGAGACTCAAGAAACAGAATTAATTACGAATATTTTCGAGATAACGACAAAGTAAATAAACATGAAACAATCGACAATCACACCAGCGATATATATTGAACCATCACAGGTTAGCCACAACACATACTTTATCTCACATCACTAAAATGTACCTGATGAACACGGACGTTAATAATAACACCATTTGACAGCAGTTTAACAGCGCCACAGTGGGTCACGCCCATGTAGAACACATTTCAAAAAAAATTTAAAAGAGTTGTAGTCTTTGGAATTGAATAAATTATATATCTATTAAAAGGTAATAGTCTGCAGATTCAGAAAACGCAAAAAAGTAAAAATTGAACTTTTCATGATTTTTGAGCCTTTCCGGAGCCCCTTAAACTGACACACAATATTTTTAGCGCAACGCAATCTGACTTTCAAAAATCCCTACAAAAGAATGGCCCTGACTAACATTAACCTATAACTTTCACAAATCACTTACCTCACAAAAATCTTCATTACTCGAACTACTGCAATACAGCGAGCGCCACTACTGCCAGCTAAATAACAGATTCAAACTACGGAAGGCACTAACTACTGATAGGCATAGTTAGCAAATGAAAGATTTTTGTAGAGAACAAACAATGTATTTACCTTAATAGTCATAATATATATAGCAGTTCATGACATCCAGTCTAACAAATTTCAAAACTCCGCCATCTCTCTCCCCACATCCACCACTGCTGGCGGCTCACCTCCAACTGTGCAACACTACGCGCTGTTAACATCCAGCTGCCCAACACTACAATGGCAGACAACAATGCAAACTGGCACACAGAGCGCTACGTAATGTTGCCAATAAGAAAACATAAACAGCCTACTTACATAGCCCCCACGCTCCCCACAAAAAATTTTACAAATTGTTTTGGGCACTGGGCAATACATATTTGTTAAAATTTTTCATAATCGTAATTACAATAACAAAGAAATCAAATGCACACACTTATTGATACAATGTTGGTCAAAAGCTAAAATTTTCTCACAGTCCATAAAGACAGTCCAAATTGTTCATCACAGTAAAATTTCAGTGTTTTTTTTTTTCAAAGTTTGAGCAGTAAAAGAAAATGTACACGGAAGTAGTGGATTTCCATGCAGTCTTGAAGAAGTAGTGTTGTCCTTCCAACAGAAAGACAGTGCTGACTCTTGACATGCTGACAGGTAATGGGCCACAACAGAGCAAACCCACAGCAGAGTCATTCGACGTTTTGAAGAATATTGGTAGGTAGGTCACCACAGAGTAGACCCACTGTAGTCCTGGTAGAGATTACGATATTGGTGGGCCACCAGAGGTGCAGACCCACTGCAGTCCTTGTAGAAATAATGATATTGGTGAGTCATCAAAGATGCAGACCCACTGTAGTCCATGTAGAGATGGCCAGCAGCCATCTGTTGCGACTGTGCAGGTGCACATTCACCATCGAAGAGTCTTGCAGAGAAGATAGCAAGTCCATAAACCACCACTTGTGCACGCACAAAGTTTTTGGAATTGTCCTTAGAACCAGCAATGCTGTTATCCAGTCCCTTGCTGAATTAGTAACACACGTGCAAACACTAACAGTCCCAACTTCTCACATATTGTCCATATACTATGACCAACAAAAACGTGTGCAGTGAAATGTAACTTACAAGTTACTTAATTTGATGAACTGGTGTCAATTACAATTTTATAACATAAAAATACAATAACAAAGGTACAAAATACATCATTAAAGAACATAACAATACAGATAACATTTGTGGTACAGGCTTTACAAAAGAATCGAACTAACATATACATCAGTGTTACAGGAATTGTGACATAAGTAAATACAGAAAAGGTCAGAATAACTTTTGAAACATCAACTTTACACATGAGCTTTAAAACAAAACAGAATAAATAACGTCTAAACATCTTTACAAGGTAAATAACATATTATTAATGTCAGTTATATTTGAGGATAACAGTATTCCTTATCATAGTTCATGTAGCTGAGTATTAGAAAAATTCTACAACATAAGCCTTATCAGATAAACATATAAATACAGGAAAAAGACAAATCAACAAGGGTACACAAACACATAGCAGAATAACACAAAAGGAAAGGACAGGGTTCGTTTTCAGTGTAACATTTGGTACTGCAGTCCAACCCAAAACTTCATTCCATAGATCTTTCGTCTTATTTCAACATTTGTTTCCACCAAAAAAATCCTATTCAAGCATGCTTTCTGTATTTTTCTCGTATAACCTCTCAGTGCATTTCTTCAAATCCATCGCAACTCATTCCCTTATAGGCTACCCCCTCTTAAGCTAACTTAAATCTACTGAGCTCAGATGCTAAACTAAGGGACGAGGCAATGCAGCAGCACAAAACAATTAACATGAACAGCAATGACAAAAAAAATTCAAATTGGCAAAGTAAGCAACAATATTACAACTAATATAACGCAATGAGCAGCAAACAAGAAAAATAAATCAGTAGTAAACTGGCTTAGAAGAGTAACACAAAGTCAAATTCAGTAACACTATGCCTGGCAAACAGCAGCATCAAATGAAATAATTATATCTAAACATGACATAGCTCAAGCAGAAAAAAACATTACACTAAAGACAATAATGCAGACAAGGGAAATGTATATTCACATCTTAATGTCTATGTAATTAAAGTGGTGCACCACAACTTATTCTCCGAAAAATATTACCAAGTAGTGGAAAAGAAAATTATGTATGCAAGTCCTGTGAAGGGAAATGTCTTTTTGTGCTCCTTCGTTTTTTTAAAGTTATTGTTTACTGGATCTGTAGGCATAAAATATCTATATTAGTACATTCATAAAATTTTATTTTAAACAATGCTGCAGTGCAGCTAGAAACTAGATATTAAAGAAAATGAGCAAATATGTACAAAGGACGGCATGAAACATCATTCATTAGCCATATGGCATTTCATAAGGCAGTAAAAATTCTCTTAATTCTCGAGAAAGACGCTTGTCATAATCACGTGTGCAGATGTAAGTACCTTTCCAAGTAATGAGCGTGTCGTATTTGTGGTGCATTCTACAAAGGAATGTCAAGAGCGAGGATGATGGCCTCCCTTTTTTTTTCTTTTCTACCTGTGCCTCTGAAAAGGCCCTCACTAATGGCTTTTTTTTTCAGGCGTCTGACACAGCTGGGTGCCCAAGACGCATTACGTGCAGGTGGTCCGTTAACTTTCTTACGGAAATATTTACGACAGCAGTTTCCGCTACAGTGACAGTCTCATATTAAAATATTTCACAGGTCAAGAATTTGCGTTACAAAGCTGTAGAAACAAAATCCTATGAATATAACATTGTCCAAAAAATTTTCGTCGGCATTGTAATACATTCACGCATTTACATACATTTCATAACTCTTAAAGTACGATTCTTGGTTTCCAACATCCTTTTTCACAAGTTAGAGTCCCTAACCACTACTCCTTATTCCTTACCTTATTACACATATACATATTCATCAACACATCTTCAACAATTCATCATAATAAATACATATCATAATAAACATTCCTCAACAGCATAATACACATCGTAATAATAACATCATAACACCTCAGTCAAATCTCAAAAACGTCGTAGCTTCCTGCAATAATTTCAAAACCTAAAAAAATTCTCTGCTCATTTAAATAGCGTCATCTACCTCAAACGTACTTTAAAAATCGTGATCCTATACCAAATATATCATTCAAAGCTCTCATAATATCACAATGGGTCCGAAAAAGTATGAACAGTTCACAAAGTACAGACCAAATACAATTTCGTAAGTGTGAAGTAATCCAACTCTGTAATTGCGTAAACATGTGTCACTGACGTAGTAAAAAAGTTTGTCTCTCTCAGTTAAATGATCAGATAGCTGTGTAATTCTGTTTTAGAGGAATATGGTACCAATGTGTAAAGTTGTATGAGCAAATACCATATTAGCTAGGGCTCCTTGTGCTTGCCAAACACATGATACACAAAGTAGGCGTGTACCCCCCTGAGGATTAATGTAATTATACCCTCAGGTGTTACAGATTACAGCAATGGAATGAAATGTATCACGGAAAACCTTTGTGTCATTGTACTTCAAATACCTTTAAAAATAAATGTTTTAAGTATAAAATTAATCACTCAAATACGTGTACTGTAGCGCTAAACTGTGCGTCTTGTTGTAAGATAATCTCTGTGGAAGTGTCGTAGTTATCGTCCTCCGAAAGCTAAGTTATGCAGAAGTCAATGTACTTACCTCATGATAAACAAAAGTGAAATGCTTTGCGTATAGATATCTCAGTTATTACGCTTATTGTTGTGATGAAGAAAGTACTGTGCTGTAACGTATTGTTGTGCTACGGAAAAGGCTGTGTCATTGTAGCTATACCACAAAAGTTACTACTAACACATGTTTTACTTTCCAGAATAATACAGAAAAACTGTGCAGATATGAAACAGAAACACCGCAAACAGATTCTAAGTCTGACAAAGCATACTAGCAATGTGAAGTGAAAAGTTATATGGCAAAGACAAAGTTAAGGTGTAAACCTTTACTCTTCCTAGTACGCAGAGGTTCAACTTGAACGGAATTATCATGCAGTATACGTCGGTGAGGAAAGCTAAAAGCTTTCTCAAGATTAGCGTCTATGTTATTTTTCTCTGAGCCAGCCGGCGCACGCGGCTGCCTGCGGTGCGAGTCATTGTCTGTTCCTTTGTTGGCGCGCGTCGTTATTGGTATTAGGAGACCTAGCTTCTTCAAATTCACGTTGTCGAAAGTGCCCTGCTCTGTTTGAGTCCCGCCAGTTCTGATGCAATTCAGGTCTGTCGTTACGATTATCTCGTCTGTCGTCACATCGGTAGATTTCATAATTTCTTTCTTGTCGGTTAAGTGGTGGAGAATTTCTTCCTGAATCATAACTGCGCGCTGAACTGTTGCGTCTGAAGTTATTCTGTCTCCCTTGATAATAATTGTTTTGGTTCCCATATTGTCTGTTTCTAAGGTAATCTCTGTCATATTCATTACTATGGAAGTGCGATCTTTCTCTGTAACTATTATTACTCTGCCAGTGGTTGTCATATGGGTGGTGTCTGTTTTGGTCACGATTTGCGTTGTAAGAATAGACTTGTTGTGTCCAGTTATTG
Source organism: Schistocerca cancellata (assembly GCF_023864275.1). NCBI lineage: Eukaryota > Metazoa > Arthropoda > Insecta > Orthoptera > Acrididae > Schistocerca > Schistocerca cancellata. The sequence goes on along the minus strand of NC_064627.1, from coordinate 167,178,561 downwards.
TTTCTGTCGTCACGGAATTGTGACGGATGTGACCTGTAGTGATTGTTTTCCTGTTTTCGTATCCCGCGACTGTCTGTGTGAATTTCTAGTTCTTGTAACAGTCCCTGAAAAGCTTCAATGTCGTCTTTGCAACGTCCTGCTAAAATAATATGTCGTAAATGTTCAGGCAGTTTGATTAAGCAAATGCGGATGAGTTCTGAGGGGATGTATGGGTTTGACAGGTACTGATTCTTGTGCAACATGTCTTCAAAATATTTCACAAGACTGGAAAATTCAGATTGTTTGAAGTGTTTCATCATTATGATGCCATGTTTTACTCGGTCTTGTGTGGCTTGAGACCAGTACGCTGAGAGGAAGGCATGGTAAAATTCTCCTTCACTGTGACAATCGTGAATGACCGATCGCATTCTTACAGCTGGTTCATTCTCCAAGTAGCCACACATAAATTCTAACCTGTGCTCCAATGACCAGTTGGGAGGAAAACAATGAGAGAATTGATGGAGCCACGCTTGTGGATGAATGTCGTTGGCAGAATTCTTAAACGTTTTGAATTTACGTGTAGTAATATCGGTCATTGTTACGTCGTGTCGGCGGTTCCATCTCACAATTCGGTGTACCTTGCCAATTTCTATCATAATTTCCGAAGTGCCCTGAGTTATTATTTTGTGGCTGTTCCGTATTTCTATGTCCCTCTTCCCATATTGGAGCGCGAGTGGCCTCTGAAATATGTAATTCTTGTATTACCTGTGTCAGCTGATCTTGTACTTCCCGGATTTCTCTTTTGTACTGTGTATTGATTTGATTTTGATTTTGTTTGAATTTTCTAATTTGTTCATACTCTTCCGTGTCAGTGAAGGCTACAGGTCTTGTGTCATTCAGATCATCATCTACCTTTGCAGATAAGTTAGTGAACTGATCCGAAAGTTCGGCTACTTTCTCCGATAGTGTACTTATTTCCTCAGTGTGTTTTTCTGAACCAAGTTTCAGAGTGTCCATTTGTGTTGAAATCGTATCTACTGTGTCCTTTAAGTTTTCCTGAGTTTTTGCAAGTTGTGTAACCGAATCGGTAGATGCAACTGAGTCAATTTTAGCCCACAAGGTCTCATGATTTTCATGAACAATGGTTTGCAGTTCTTTTATGGCTGCTTCGTGATTCTGTAATGCATTTTCATGCCGCGAAAAAATAGGTTGAAAATGCTCACAAATTTGTGTTTTTACGTCATTACAGACTTTTTGACATTTCGATTCAATGTTATGTAACTCAGTAGTTAAATCTTCACGTGTTTGTTCAAGTGTGGTGTCTAACTTTTGAAGATTTTGTTCCATTGTGTCTAACTTTTTAAGATTTTGTTCCACTGTGTCTAACTTTTTAAGATTTTGTTCCATTGTGTCTAACTGTTGCTGTGTTTGTCTCTGGTGTTGTTCCATTGTGTCTAACTTTTGAAGATTTTGTCCCATTTGTCTCTGATTTTGTTCCATTTGTTGCATTAATTGCAATAATAATGTATTAGTGTCTGGAATCTGTTTCTCTATGCTTTTTGGCAGTGCATTTTCACCGGCAACATTCACATTTTGACAAGCAGAAAATGTGTCTTGACTCATTTGAGAAAACGGTGAGGACCCAAAACCTAAGTCTACAGTATTTGCAGTATTGTGTTCTGTCATTTCGGATTCCTGAGGCGAGCTGTTGCCGACCGATCGATCGATAATGCTTCCATGTTCACTACCTGTTTCACTGTCTACACCATTATTTGCCGCATGCTCCATTTCCCTATGCACAATTACCAAATTACTACTTCGAATGTCTGTTAATTCACTACACAGTGGTGCTGATAAGCTACGCTCTTCGTCACTATTATTTATCAGTTTACTTTGGAGCCTAGTGTTACGTTTTTCACACGCCATTATTGTCACAATATTTCACACGATAACACAGAAAAGCACAATTTGAAGAGCAAAAATAGGAGAACACATTAACATAGCACTGAAAATAATATTTAGTTAATTGCAAGCGCAGCTGCGAAATACTTGGTGCAAATCTACATGAATGCCACAACTGTTTTACTGTACAAGAATGAAAAACTACAACTACAAAGGAAATTCTCTCTACTATTACGCGCTAGCAATAAACAATAGCTACACTAATTACACAAACTACAAGAAAAAATCAGAAGATTCCAGTGAGATGTCCTTGGCTAAGGGTCGACATATGAAATGTCCCCTTAGAAAAATTATACATGACTGTGCTTTAACTGACACAATATTTTTAGCGCAACGCAATCTGACTTTCAAAAATCCCTACAAAAGAATGGCCCTGACTAACATTAACCTATACCTTTCACAAATCACTTACCTCACAAAAATCTTCATTACTCGAACTACTGCAATACAGCGAGCGCCACTACTGCCAGCTAAATAACAGATTCAAACTACAGAAGGCACTAACTACTGATAGGCATAGTTAGCAAATGAAAGATTTTTGTAGAGAACAAACAATGTATTTACCTTAATAGTCATAATATATATAGCAGTTCATGACATCCAGTCTAACAAATTTCAAAACACCGCCATCTCTCTCCCCACATCCACCACTGCTGGCGGCTCACCTCCAACTGTGCAACGCTACGCGCTGTTAACATCCAGCTGCCCAACACTACAATGGCAGACAACAATGCAAACTGGCACACAGAGCGCTACGTAATGTTGCCAATAAGAAAACATAAACAGCCTACTTACAATGTGATGATAGTGGTTTTGTAGTTCCTCAGTCTGGTGTACCGATTGTGGGTAATGAGCCTTTTAGTGTGGAACTTCTGGAACAAACACAATTTGATATGAATGAAACAGCTGAGTTGTGTATTGTGGAGTTTTTTGTCAAACTTGATTGGGAAGAAATGGTGTTGGTAAGTGGTGTGGATGTCTGTACTTAGCAAGTACGCTTGTTAGTTCTCATTTGGCTTGCAATTTCATATCTTTAGGGATATGTCTTAAGTCATTCAGTTAAAATAGTAAAAACAGTCTGCCCTCATCTGAAGAATGCACGTCTGAACGCTCTCATCTCTCAGTACTATTGTGTAGAACACACTGAGCTCGCAGGTAGAACATCAAAACGCTTATCGATACCAGACTGCTTTCCATTTGTACTGCTAGGATTCCATTTCTGCCGTGGTCCCTGTTCATTGGCAGCTTTGTCGTTCATGTCACTGATCTTCTTCACGTTCCCCTGCATCTTGTGACAAATCTTCACCATCAGAAATGTTTGATGCTGTTCTGGAACGAAAAGCATTAATTCATATTGCACAACTAAATTCAAAATCAAAAAAATTCTGCATCACCCCAGTTCCCAGAACTCCTGAGGACAGACGTTGACTGTGGACATTGTATCACAGACACAGTCCCTTCGACTGTTCAGAGATGTCACTAAACCCACCCAAAGATGTAAACAACCATGCATGAGCAATGCCTATTAGTCGGAGGGGGTCCGACAGTCGATCAGTCCCAGTCATTCCACCAGGAAGGAGGAACGTGGCTCGTGTTGTCTGTAGTTCAACCATGCCTAGACAGTCAGTACTGTGGTTCAATCGCGTCCACATTGTTACATTGTGCCAGGAAGGGCTCTCAATGAGGGAAGTGTCCGGCGTCTCGGAGTGAACCAAAACACTGGACTCTCATTCGGGAGGACGATGGTTAAGTCCCACATCCGGCCATCCTGATTTAGGTTTTCTGTGATTTCCCTAAATTGCTCTAGGCAAATACCGGGATGGTTCCCTTGAAAGGGCATGGCCGACTTCCTACCCCGTCCTTCCCTTATCCAATGAGACCGATGACCTCGCTGTCTGGTCTCCTTCCCCAAACAACCCAACTCCAACCCAACAGGTGTAACAGGTGCAGTGAACCAAAGCAATGATGTTCGGACATGGAGAAGATACAGAGAAACAGGAACCGTCGATGACACGCCTCGTTCAGGCCGCCCAAGGGCTACTACTACAGTGGATGACAGCTACCTACGGACTATGACTCGGAGGAACCCTGCCAGTAACGCTACCATGTTGAATAATGCTTTTCGTGCAGCCACAGGACGTTTTGTTACGACTCAAACTGTGCGCAGTAGGCTGCATGATGCGCAACTTCACTCCCAACGTCCATGGCGAGGTCTGTCTTTGAAACCATGACACCACGCCGCACGGTACAGATGGTCCCAACAACATGCCAAATGGACTGCCCAGGATTGACATCATATTCTCTTCACCAGTGGGTGTCGCATATGCCTTCAACCAGACAATCGTCGGAGACGTGTTTGGAGGCAACCCGGTCAGGCTGAACACCTTAGACACACTGTCCAACGAGTGCAATAAGGTGGAGGTTCCCTGCTGTTTTGGGGGGCATTATGTGGTGTCGATGTACGGTGCTAATGGTCATGGAAAGCGCCGTAACGTCTGTACGATATGTGAGTGCCATCCTTCAACCAATAGTACAACCATATCGGCAGCATATTGGCGAGGCATTTGTCTTCATGGACGACAATTCGCGCCCCCATCGTGCACATCTTGTGAATGACTTCCTTCAGAATAACGACACTGCTCGACTAGAATGGCTAGCATTTTCTCCAAACATGATCTCTATCGAACATGCCTGGGATAGATTGAAAAGGGCTGTTTATGGACGACATGACCCACCAACCACTCTGAGGGATCTACGACGAATCGCCGTTAAGGAGTGGGACAGTCTGGACCAACAGTGCCTTAATGAACTTGTGGATAGTACGTCACAACGGATACAGGCATGCATCAATACAAGAGGACGTCCCACTGGGTATTAGAGGTACCAGTCTGTACAGCAATCTGGACCACCATCTATGAAGGTCTCGCTATATGGTGGTACAACATGCGATGTGTGGTTTTCATGAGCAATAAAAAGGGCAGAAATGATGTTTATGTTGATCCGTACATGTTTCGCAACTCTTGGAACCGAGTTGATGCATAACTTCTTTTGATATGTATATTTGCTCAAATTATTTGTCTGTTATTTCCACAACGCTGTTGCACATTACTAACACGAATTTTACATAAAGAAAAAAACTTTCACACTTGCAAAGAAAAAAAAACAGCAACAATACTTCCTGTTTGTTTTAAAAATTGATAGGATATCAGCATACATATACACTCCTGGAAATTGAAATAAGAACACCGTGAATTCATTGTCCCAGGAAGGGGAAACTTTATTGACACATTCCTGGGGTCAGATACATCACATGATCACACTGACAGAACCACAGGCACATAGACACAGGCAACAGAGCATGCACAATGTCGGCACTAGTACAGTATATATCCACCTTTCGCAGCAATGCAGGCTGCTATTCTCCCATGGAGACGATCGTAGAGATGCTGGATGTAGTCCTGTGGAACGGCTTGCCATGCCATTTCCACCTGGCGCCTCAGTTGGACCAGCGTTCGTGCTGGACGTGCAGACCGCGTGAGACGACGCTTCATCCAGTCCCAAACATGCTCAATGGGGGACAGATCCGGAGATCTTGCTGGCCAGGGTAGTTGACTTACACCTTCTAGAGCACGTTGGGTGGCACGGGATACATGCGGACGTGCATTGTCCTATTGGAACAGCAAGTTCCCTTGCCGGTCTAGGAATGGTAGAACGATGGGTTCGATGACGGTTTGGATGTACCGTGCACTATTCAGTGTCCCCTCGACGATCACCAGTGGTGTACGGCCAGTGTAGGAGATCGCTCCCCACACCATGATGCCGGGTGTTGGCCCTGTGTGCCTCGGTCGTATGCAGTCCTGATTGTGGCGCTCACCTGCACGGCGCCAAACACGCATACGACCATCATTGGCACCAAGGCAGAAGCGACTCTCATCGCTGAAGACGACACGTCTCCATTCGTCCCTCCATTCACGCCTGTCGCGACACCACTGGAGGCGGGCTGCACGATGTTGGGGCGTGAGCGGAAGACGGCCTAACGGTGTGCGGGACCGTAGCCCAGCTTCATGGAGACGGTTGCGAATGGTCCTCGCCGATACCCCAGGAGCAACAGTGTCCCTAATTTGCTGGGAAGTGGCGGTGCAGTCCCCTACGGCACTGCGTAGGATCCTACGGTCTTGGCGTGCATCCGTGCGTCGCTGCGGTCCGGTCCCAGGTCGACGGGCACGTGCACCTTCCGCGACCACTGGCGACAACGTCGACGTACTGTGGAGACCTCACGCCCCACGTGTTGAGCAATTCGGCGGTACGTCCACCCGGCCTCCCGCATGCCCACTATACGCCCTCGCTCAAAGTCCGTCAACTGCACATACGGTTCACGTCCACGCTGTCGCGGCATGCTACCAGTGTTAAAGACTGCGATGGAGCTCCGTATGCCACAGCAAACTGGCTGACACTGACGGCGGCGGTGCACAAATGCTGCGCAGCTAGCGCCATTCGACGGCCAACACCGCGGTTCCTGGTGTGTCCGCTGTACCGTGCGTGTGATCATTGCTTGTACAGCCCTCTCGCAGTGTCCGGAGCAAGTATGGTGGGTCTGACACACCGGTGTCAATGTGTTCTTTTTTCCATTTCCAGGAGTGTATTTCGCTCTTCCATCTCCAACAGAATCTGATTTCGAATTTCAGGTATTATGAAAAATCTCTCACCAAAATATGTCTTACATTTTTCCATTTCTTTTGTAGCTCATATTCTGAAATTCAGTATAGTTAAAATATTAACAGAACAAAATCCTTAAATGTATTTCAATTTTAAAATTTTGTATTTATATCTTTACAGGTATCGTGGATCAGAATGTACCATAAGAAAATTGTGCTACAGGTTCAGATTTGGAATTACAACAATATCTGAAATAATAAACTACGTGTGCACCAAGATTTGGGGTCACTTGAGAGACTTCATAATGCTGACACGAAGTAACGAAATATGGAAAGAAATTGCAAATGGGTTTTTTTCCAGCACCTGATTTTCCAAGCTGTATTGGAGCAACAGACGGGAAACAGGTGGAAGTCATTCAACTCAAAGAGAGTGGCTTTTACAATTATAAAGGCTACTTTTCTATTGTTTTCCTCGCCGTCTGTGATTCTAATGATAGTTTTTTGGCCGCAGACATTGGCGGATATGGAAAAAGCTCTGATGCTTTTCTATTCAAAAATTCAGTTTTTGGTAGAAAACTTGAGAAAGCGACACTTATTCTGCCAAGTTCATGCATGCTGCCTGGGAGCTGATCCAAAAATGCCGTTAGTACTTATTGTAGATGGGCATTTGCCCTGTTGTAAGCGTATTGTCATATCGCTGGCTTAGTTGCGGAGTATCTTAGCGGGAAGCCGCGTCTTTAGTGAGTCGAGCACGGGACACGAAACTGTCATGTTGTGTAGTGTGTAGCTCTGCATGTAAGAAACATTGTTAGTATTCAGGTTGAAGTGTTGCTACAAGTTCTCCTCGATAAAGTGATCAAAAATGGAAGTAATCCAGAGGAAAGTGCGTCAAGATGTAATTAAAAATGAGCAGTGCTGCTGATAACGTATTTGTGTATCCTCTCGTTGAGTGTCGCACAGTATCAATCATCCTCTCCATGTTCGGTTTCCCAGAATGAACTGATGTGAATCAGTAGAAATTAGTTACCATAAAAGAGTGCAGTCAAGTGCCAGTGCCTTGTAGCGAGCGTGAGGACGTGCGTTCGATCATCGCGTTTCCGCATTATCAACAATCAGCCGCGCCGCGACGGTTACGCGCACGCTCGTACAAGTGTGAACTGAGAACTGAAAAATTAGCTTTACGAGCAGTGTTATATCATTACTAGTGACAAGGAGGACTATTACCAGATATCTGTATGTGTGACGAGCGTAAGAACTTTCGTTCGATCATTCGGCTTCCGCATCATCAACAATCGCCCGCGTCGTGTCGGTTACGCGTACGCTCGTCCGAAAGATCTTTTTGGACTGTTAATCATCAAGATTGTTAACTGGGATAAACATTTACGATTTAGAGTGTAAACAGTGCAACCTGTGGTTTCCATATCGTTCAAAATGGCTCTGAGCACTATGGGACTTAACATCTCAGGTCATCAGTCCCCTTCCATATCGTCTCAGAATATAGATGTTCATACCACACATAGGACAATGTTGTGTTTTAACGTTGAGTGGCTCCCCTAAACCCGCTTGCATATTTCGAAAGATAATTTCAGGCAAGCCAACAGCAGTGTGGAGCAGAACAGTACGACCGCCGCGGGATTATCAGGTACGTGGTCTGGATAGGGCGCACGGTCACGACAACCGAGAAGTCAGTATAAGGTGCCTCCACCCATTCATACTCCCGGTTGTGTTACACTGTCATGTAATGTAATGCGTCCGTTTGCAGATAGAGCTTTATCATGGGAAAAGGGAGTGTTCAGTTATTGATTGGTTAGAGCAAGACGATTTACAGAGTGTACTTTCGGATATCATGTAACAAACGACGGATTTTCCACCGGCCTTTGAACTTTTCATTTGATGTTGCAGAAAACATTGTGGAAGCCAGTGTCGTACTTTGCAACTTCGTTATAGTTCGTGACGGTTATCAATTGAAAGACATACTTGCTGTCAAAAGGTTTCAATGATTTCAACTGTGAAATGATTATGAACTACAGATCAAGCAAGTCTGTTGAATATTTCAACAGTGACAGTAGGGAACGTGCATGGCAGCACTTGTGTGTAAAACTTAAGGTGTACCTTATGTAGTGCTGAATAATCATCTAGCACAGCAGACTTGAAATTAGTACTGAAATTTTGTCACAATTTACAGAAACAAATACAACCATTTAAACTTTCGATACTTTTTAATCCAGTAGAACAAAGTAAAGCCGCATATAGTGGAAAGAATACTCATAGTCGTTATATAGTTAAAAATTTAAAATGCAACTTATACATAGCACTATTTTAGCTATTATGAAATAAAACTCATATGAAACCGTCCTACCAAGAAACGATGGAAGCAAGGAATCAAACTAATTTAAGTAAGTGCATGTTCCAAGGCTTCTTAGCAAACTATTTTATGAATTGTAAATAAAAACACACCGAATTTAAATAAAAACGCCCAAAGTGTTTGTGTGTTTTTACTTATAAAAGCACTAATTAATCTGCACAGAAGAAATGAAATTGTACTGTATGAGGAATATCACAAATGAGTTCTGTTGGGAAAAAAATGTTGTAAGCTATGCAAATGGAATTCTTATCTATCATTTTATATTCTTTCCGGGCAGTGTGTCATAGTTGGCTTTATTAACCCTGCATACTTCCTTCCATGCCTTAGCTTTCTTCTTTTTATTAGAATAAGCTGCTTTGCAGGAACCCCAAATTGCCGCTCTTGCCGGAATTTCGTATATAAATTATTCAACATCAAACACAGAAACTGGTTTCTCCATTTCTTTTCGGCTCGACAACAATGTTCCAGCTGAAGAACACAGAGTAACAATGGATGCCACGAGTCACCTGTTCGGCTCACACACACGCTCTCGTCTGCGTGCTAGTATTAGACTCTGTGTAATGTGAGTAGCAGGTGATTCGCTTTACAGCCGGCGTGTCAGCTGCAGAGAGCTGAAACACCCATTATGCACGCTAGTCTGAATGCTCTCACTTGACTCTGTGTTAAGTAAACTGCGTCAGCTCACTGCAGCCAGCTCTTGGTTAAAAAATGTACACCTAGAAACAAACGTGAACACATAAGGTTAGCAATTCATGCAAGCAATTTTCTTGGTTTTATTGTTGTAGAAGAAATAGAATAGAAAGAGCTACTGCTCAGGCATTCGCTCGTCGATGGCTGGCATCATCCCCTACTAACTAAAACTTGTGAAAGGGTTCACAGAATGCCGCTGCGTTAAAACTTTCGCCTGGAGTCCGTCATCGGTTTCGTAGAGCACACCTACAAACAGACAAGAACACATCTTACTGCAAGCATGCAATTTTGAGACGTATTATTAATACTGTAGAAGAAGAACAGACAGAACTGGTACTCATGTATGCGCCTCTCGACGACTGGTGTTATATCCCATTTCCTCATAGTGGAGAAAGATGTTGGCTCTAATATGGGGATCCCCAACACATCGCCACCATCATCATCCTCAAGTACTATGCGTGATCATGGTGACACTAAGTCAATAGTTATAGGACTCGGCTGTGGCATGGGATCCATCCCTATAGCTGTGAACTTGTGGAAGAATTCTGTAACAAGCAGAAACAAGACGTGTACTGTTAGATAACTGAATTATTTGTACAGAGTGAGGAAGACGGAGAAAGACCGAAATGGGTACTTATGTTCACATGAATCAGGATTTATCCATCCATCATCCTCTACAACCCCAAGTTGCCTCACAAGAGCACTGTCCCTCAGTAAGTGTGACGGTATTGTCCCAGACCAGCCCTGTGGGCTACTGATTGAGAATGGCATCATAGACTGTAGCATCAAATCTTCATCTATGTGAGGTGGCTGCCTCATTGTTCTCATCATGAAGGACATGGCTAGCCCTCACCCCCTGTTACATAGCTCCAGCCTCGTGATGTTTGGCATGATATATCTAAAAAAAGTAGAGAGAGATGGTTATGTTACTTATGCAAATCATAATCATCTGCAGCTGGCATGCACAGCTAGTCGACAAGGCATAGTCATGATATTTTGATGTACATCAATCTGGCTGAAATTTTGAATGATTTCAGCCTGATTGATGTACATCAAAATATTATGACTGTGCCTAGTCCACTAGCTGTGCATACCAGCTGCAGATGGTTATGATTTGTGTTAGTAACATAGCCATCACTTCTTTTATTTTTTAAAGAGATATCAAGCCAAACATCACAAGAGTGGAAGTTTGTGACACAGGTGAGGGGCAGCCATGTCCTTGACAATGAGGGCAATGAGACAGCAGTCTGAAATCATTCGAAGTTCTGGGGAAAAACAAGACAATACATTGTATGCAATCATAAATTATTTCATCAACACACACACCACACACTCCCACAGACTCAACCCCCCCTCCCCCCCACACATGTGCACACACACACACACACACACACACACACACACACACACAGACAGATACATAATTATATATATATATATATATATATATATATATATATATATATATATATATATATATATATATCCAGATGTATATATATTTCTATAGTTCCCAAACCACCCACCATCCTCAGGAACACCAATAACGTCCATCAGGGGGTTAACATTTCATTACCCATCAGTAGTGATGGTGTGCTGTCATCTGTAACATACAAAATTCATTAAATGAACAGTCATATAAGCACATGCATATATAATATCTAGATAGTAACATGGAATGACACCATCCAGGTGGCGGCGCCTACACACCGCATCACCAACAGCAGATACATCAAAGGAGTGCATCATAGCAGTTAATAGTCGGTCTAACACTGAAGTGAAATCAACTCGTGTGGCTGTGTCTTATATATATGGGGCATATGCAACTCAGCATCTCTTTGCTGGGGACTGTAGGAGGCTGTCTAAGCAAAAAGTCTTGGGGTATATGAGGTGTCTGGTAACAAAGGGGATGAGTGGGAGGGAGGGAGATCTGGGAACAATGCAGCCTCACCTGAAACATACACTGCCTCACTACTTGCTTGTTGATTGCAAAAAGCGATCGGACTCATAAAAGAAATCCACATGCCAGTGACGATCAAAAGCATTCTAGATGGTGGAGCACGACTTTGGATCACTAACTGTCATGAGCAGCTACAACTTCCCCCAAAAGGTAAGTGTGTAGGGACATTGAAACTAGTCCAGGAAAGAGCTTAGTGTCGAAAATTCGTGCATCGCTACCACTACAGACAAGTCAGGGGAGGAACCTCTTACTGAACTGCCAATAGCATGTCTTTCACAGAGTAACAGTGTTAACATGTGAGACTCGTTCTGCATCAGTTTTAGGACAGTTTCAAATCTGCAGTGGAGAAAAGACAGCCCAAGTGGTCCATGATAAAACACTGGGGATCATCGACCAGTTAGCCAGCACTCATATATTGTGTAGCCAAATGAACAACGAATAATCTGAGTAGAAATTGTGAAGATGACACCATTGATCTTTCAGGGAGTCCTTGGTCCTCTCCTGTCATCCTGTGAAGAAGAAGAATGACAGCACATGGCGTTTCTGCATCAAGTACCGACGAGTGAACAAAATCATGAAGAAAGGTGTGTGCCGGCTACAGCATTTTGACGACACGTTAGACAGCTGGAAAGGAGTAAAGCAGGGTCGGCCACGGCGTGCTGAACTTACCACGCGCTATGTGTGCAGGCCGCAGGCAGACCACAGCCCAGACTCTCACTCGACTTTGTTCGGTCCTTCTAGGAGGTACCCGGAACAGCGCGACATTGCTTTTTGCATTGCAGTGAGGCATTTTTCGGTCGGCACAACTCTCTGAGTTCGGCAGAATCGTACTGTCAGCGCTATTTTTCATGGTACGGAAGAAGTTCACCGGTCCATTGGCTGTTTGCACAAAGAGACAGTCTAGCGATCATCGTCGCGATCCTTTAAAACGAATGGGAATGATGGAGGAGAAGGATGAGAATTCTCAGTTCCTGTAACGACAGCTTATGCATATTTGCTATAAAGTGACATTACAATACCATGCATAAAGAATTTAAAAATTTATTTGACAGTGAAAGAGCAATTAAATTACAACAATCGACATATGGGATTCGTTGTTCTGCACATTAAAAAGCGCATTGTGCTAAATTTTCAGGGCTGGAGCACGTGAAGAAACTGGTTGCATGAACAGTAAACTTTCTGAAGTCGCACGCATTATACCACTGTCAGTTGCAGCAGCTTTCTATGCAATTGAATAAAGAGTATGGAGCTTTGTTGATTACAGCAAAGTACATTGGTTAACTTAAAGGTAATGCCTGAAACTATTTTCCGATTTAAAACCCGCTACTCTTGAATTTCTTTAGAAAAAAAACGAGTGCAGGAACGAAAATTAGAACATCCAGAATGGATTGCAGATCTCTGTATTTAAAGTGGGCCTAACTGCACATTGCCCACAGTAAAGGGGATATTATATGACGATTCGCCGTGGACGGTATTGGTCTAGCGCTACAACCATATAGCGGCAGACCAGGTGAAACTACGAAAGTTAGCAGGAGTGCTACTCCAGAGTAGGGAGCAGTTCTAAACTGCTGTCGAACCGCGCATGTGCACTAGGCAGCTATAACTTGTGCATGCGCAGAAGTGGATACCACAGTGCTTTCTGCTTGTTATTCGCTTTTTTTTTAGATGGCCAGTGGCTAATTTCAGATTTTCGTGTTGGGGATTTTCCGCATTTTTTTCAGTAAGTAGGTTTTCATAGACGCAGAAAAAAACTTTTTTTCCCACTCGGCAATCGTTTCTTTTTGAGTAAAATGCATATAATGTTACACGGTGGTTTTCAATTTGTACCGTAATGCGTTAGCTTGTGAAAGTTCATGCTTGATTTGATAGTATCTCTTGCTTTATTTCAGTGTGCCAGAAAAGAGAAACTGGCAGTGATAGGCGAGAAAATCTGTGCAGTTTGGCCCAGTGCGGTAGACGAGGACGGCAAAGCTCTGAGTAGTATATATATGCCAAACTCGGAAAAATTCACGCAAGTGTTGCAAATTTCAGTGTATACATCCACAAAAACTTTTGGAATGGTGGGCTGTGCTATTCTGTGCCTAAAAGCCAGACATGTAAAAGATTCCCCAGTCGCCAGGAAACGTAATGTTACAACCAGCCTGCATGATAACAGGGCATTTACCGGTATTTTATTCGTGATCTAGGCTGGTATGATCAGATAACTTATAAAGCATATGATTTAACTCTTACTTTCAAGAATGTGATACGGGCTCCCTCATAGCTGTCATATACAACAGCCTCTCGAAACAGGTCATGTCCATCTTTACGATGTTCCGAAATTCTTGCAGGTCTTTAGGCCTCATTTCTTTCATAAGCAGTGAATATAACCCCCCGCCTTCATCCCTTCTTTTCAGCCTGGGTCGAATACAACAAAGTCTTGCTTTTCGTTTTTGTCGTCGTTCTGCCCTAATCCGAAGATTTACTTTCACTGCTCCAAAAACAAATGGGTGCTCCATGTGCAAAATGTTGTTTAAATGTAAATTTAGATATACATATACCTGTGTAACCAAGTGTCGTAATATAAAAGTAGCAGTTGAGTCTGTAATTCAGAACAGTAGTAAACTACATAAGAGAATAACTATTAATACATAATTATAAAAAGCCATTTCTTATTAAACAGGCACCTTGAACTCATATAAATACACTCCTGGAAATTGAAATAAGAACACCGTGAATTCATTGTCCCAGGAAGGGGAAACTTTATTGACACATTCCTGGGGTCAGATACATCACATGATCACACTGACAGAACCACAGGCACATAGACACAGGCAACAGAGCATGCACAATGTTGGCAATAGTACAGTGTATATCCACCTTTCGCAGCAATGCAGGCTGCTATTCTCCCATGGAGACGATCGTAGAGATGCTGGATGTAGTCCTGTGGAACGGCTTGCCATGCCATTTCCACCTGGCACCTCAGTTGGACCGGCGTTCGTGCTGGACGTGCAGACCGCGTGAGACGACGCTTCATCCAGTCCCAAACATGCTCAATGGGGGACAGATCCGGAGATCTTGCTGGCCAGGGTAGTTGACTTACACCTACTAGAGCACGTTGGGTGGCACGGGATACATGCGGACGTGCATTGTCCTGTTGGAACAGCAAGTTCCCTTGCCGGTCTAGGAATGGTAGAACGATGGGTTCGATGACGGTTTGGATGTACCGTGCACTATTCAGAGTCCCCTCGACGATCACCAGTGGTGTACGGCCAGTGTAGGAGATCGCTCCCCACACCATGATGCCGGGTGTTGGCCCTGTGTGCCTCGGTCGTATGCAGTCCTGATTGTGGCGCTCACCTGCACGGCGCCAAACACGCATACGACCATCATTGGCACCAAAGCAGAAGCGACTCTCATCGCTGAAGACGACACGTCTCCATTCGTCCCTCCATTCACGCCTGTCGCGACACCACTGGAGGCGGGCTGCACGATGTTGGGGCGTGAGCGGAAGACGGCCTAACGGTGTGCGGGACCGTAGCCCAGCTTCATGGAGACGGTTGCGAATGGTCCTCGCCGATACCCCAGGAGCAACAGTGTCCCTAATTTGCTGGGAAGTGGCGGTGCGGTCCCCTACGGCACTGCGTAGGATCCTACGGTCTTGGCGTGCATCCGTGCGTCGCTGCGGTCCGGTCCCAGGCCGACGGGCACGTGCACCTTCCGCCGACCACTGGCGACAACATCGATGTACTGTGGAGACCTCACGCCCCACGTGTTGAGCAATTCGGCGGTACGTCCACCCGGCCTCCCGCATGCCCACTATACGCCCTCGCTCAAAGTCCGTCAGCTGCACATACGGTTCACGTGTACGCTGTCGCGGCATGCTACCAGTGTTAAAGACTGCGATGGAGCTCCGTATGCCACGGCAAACTGGCTGACACTGACGGCGGCGGTGCACAAATGCTGCGCAGCTAGCGCCATTCGACGGCCAACACCGCGGTTCCTGGTGTGTCCGCTGTGCCGTGCGTGTGATCATTGCTTGTACAGCCCTCTCGCAGTGTCCGGAGCAAGTATGGTGGGTCTGACACACCGGTGTCAATGTGTTCTTTTTTCCATTTCCAGGAGTGTAATTTGAACGAATGACGTTCCAAAATGTCACACGGTCCCCTTTGTGTTTCTCGTGGTAAAACGAACGATTTTACAAGAGATCAGGCAGTTCTATTTGCGTTTCGCGCGTTATTACCGTCTACTGCGCATGTGCGCAAGGTATATCGCAGGTGGGTGGTGTAACAGGTCTACGGGAACCAGCCTGTAGTCACAGATATGCACGCTTGGGGCGCTGGTGCATAGGAGTACAGTTTATGCACATCGTATAATAGGGGCTTAAGACGCTGCAAACTGAGAAACAACTTATTTCTGATGTGATGGAGATGCATTTTAAAAGAAAATCGCTTTATAGGAGGGACACATTCTGACAAAGTCAGTCCACTTCCCTAAGCTCACTGTCGTTAAAAAATTAAAAACAACAGACCATAGTCCATGCATCTGTGGTCAAATATGGTACAACAGGTTACCGAGCTCTATAAGGAGCCACAAAGGGAACTTATTCAAAGTGAAACTGAAACATTTCTTGATTGACAAGTGTTTATACTCTTTAAGTGAATATTAATATTAAACTATATATATATATATATATATATATATATATATATATATATATATATATATATACCTAAAAACAAAGATGACGTGACTTACCAAATGAAAGTGCTGGCAGGTCGACAGACACACAAACGAACACAAACATACACACAAAATTCAAGCTTTCGCAACAAACTGTTGTCTCATCAGGAAAGAGGGAAGGAGAGGGAAAGACAAAAGGATGTGGGTTTTATGGGAGAGGGTAAGGAGTCATTCCAGTCCCGGGAGCAGAAAGACTTACCTTAGGGGGAAAAAAGGACGGGTATACACTCGCACACACACACACATATCCATCCACACATATACAGACACAAGCAGATATATTTAAAGACAAAGAGTTTCTCTTTGTTTTTAGGTATATTTTTCCTTCGTGGAATGTTTCCTTCTATTATAACAACATATATATATATATATATATATATATATATATATATATATAGTACTAAACTTGTAAAAAAATGCTATGACGTTCGCAAAAGACACCAGTTGGTGTCTCCATGCAAAAAAAATGCAATAAATAAATAAATAAATTTGGAGGTTTGAATAAGTCATCCTGGCCTTGAATGAATTACTATGAGGATAGTTTTATAAAGCTTTTAAGGACAGTATCAACCTCACATCTGTGTCCATGCTTTTTGAGATCGTTTGCCGTTTCAGTTGAGAGCGCCCCTGTGCATATGCCAATGTAACATATTGACCTGCGAGGTAATTCCAGTTTTAAAGAGAAATCTTTTTACATTAAAACTGTCCAGGACGTTTACATTGCTTTCTGTTATAGAATTTCCAAGTCTCCATAATGAGGACGCAAAAGTGCTAAAATATTTCAATCGAAATTTTTATGTGGAAGACCTTTTTTCGATTATTAAAGTAAATGAGGCACAACTATGTGGCAACTTCAGTGAGAAACTCTTTGAAACTCTCCATCAGTCCATATGCCTACAGTTTGTACCAGATAAAAATTACATTATGTCTTCAGCATGCGAAAAATAATTAAATATTACTGAAAATTTGTTTTTTTTGTGATCTATGTTGTTGAGAAATGTGAGATATAAAACCAAATAGTCGCAGTACGACTGCACTGCCATTCAAATGCAGCATGTTCGTAGTTTTCCTCTCTTTCCCCTGCTCATGCTCAGACAGAGTGGCGGGGCAGTGGGGAAAATGTGAAGCGAGGTTGAGCTCTTTGGCACACATGCCCGAGCAAGGTCCACGAACCGAAATTTTGGCCATCTCTGGTGTAAAGTACTTCTCAACCATGAACATGCAGAGACGCTAATGGTAAATTTAGGTTTATGAGACTGGCCGATAAAAGAGTGCCTCCATAACTTTCAAAAGCTTCTCTTAGTTTAAAGTTATGCTGTTCGGACTGTGTAATGCTCTGGTCACATTCAAACCTATGATGAACAACCTGCTTCAACACCTTAAATGAACTATGTGTGTTTGTTGTCTGTATGACACTGTCGTTTTTCGAAGACATTTGAAGAACAAATAAGCCACCAGACAAGTACGTTGAAGTGAATTCAGACAGTTGGCCTCCGCCTGAATCCGAGAAAGTGTGTCTTTACTGCCCAAGAAATAGAAATCTTACGAGGGAGTTCTTCCCAATACAGATATAATAAGACCAGTCAGAGATTACTGACTCCTTGGCACATTTGTGATGTGAGGAGATTTCTCTGAAGGGGCTCGTACTACTGGCAGTACATAAAGGACTTCTGTACCAAGGTACATCCCTTGCGAAAACTATTTCAGGGAGCTGTCAAATTTTCATGGAGTGCAGGAAAGATTTTTCCTTGACCTTCAGGAGCCGGTAACATCTTCTCCAGCCCTAGCACTGTCTGATGAGAATGCAGAGACAAAACTTCACACCAACTCTAGCAGCCATGGGATAGGGGCAGTTCTAGTACAAATTTAGGAAACTACTCAAAAGATGATCGCTTGTGCTTCCAGACTGCTCTCCAAGTCCAAAATGAACTACTCCACAACGAAGAAAGAGCGCCCTGCAGTTGTTTGGGGCATCAACAACATCTTGAGGTATTTATTTGGCAAACCACTCACCAATATGACAGATGACCATTCAGTATGTTGGCTAACTAGCCTGAAGAATCTATTGGATTAACTGGTGGAGACAGGCACTAAGGTTTCAGGAGTACAGCATCCAGTGGCATACAAAAATGGACGCAAACACAAGGACACTGACTGCCTTTCAAGCAATTCTTTAGTAGAACACCACATTGTGGATGAAATGTCAGTCACCGCTGCATTAAATGACATTGCTGCTGAAGAGAGGGAAGATACAGCACTGCTAAAAATCATAGAAACGTTGAATAGTGGGGTACTGACCCAAGGAGAATTCCAATTAATAAATGGAGAATTGCATAAGGGGACAGAATTGGTTGATCTTCATCCCATCTCATTTATGGACAGCTATCTTGAAGTATTTCCATGATGATCCAACACCTCTGGTGGCCTCGGTTTCATGAAGACTCTAGACAGAATCAGATATAGATCTCTACTGATATTTTGCACACTATGTAAGCCACTGCAAGGATTATCAATGATGGAAGCATGTGCTGCAATTACTTCTGGGGGGGGGGGGGGAGGGAGGTCTGGTACCAGTCCTGTCTGTAGCAACACCCTTCCACTGAAATGGAGTCACCCCTTAGGGAAGTTTTCGAACTCGACAAATGGGAGTCGATGGATAATGTCTGCACTGACTACCTCACCCACTGTGCTGTTACCAAAGCTATACTGACAGCCAAAGCTCCAGAAATTACTAAGTTCCTTGTAGACGACATCATTCTGAAACATGGAGCTCCCCATGCGATTATTTCTGAGCATTGGAAAGTTTTTCATTTGAACCAGCTGATAGAATTACTATGTAAAATACCTCATCATGAGGATTGAAGGAGCAAGGCATACAGCTTGTGGACGCCCAGGAAAAAGACTGATAATACCAAGTACCCGAAAGTGAGGTACCGTCCGGGACGCATGGTATGGAGTATCACACCTGTGTGGAAAGTGAGACTACCAGAAAAGTTCATAAAGCATTACTTTGGGCTGTACAGTATCCTTCCTCTCTTGTAAGATAACACACATAAAGGCGAGGGTTATGACCCTTCACCAAAAAGACAAAAACGTAGAGAGCTCGTCCATGTCCTCCATATGAAAACCTGCTATAGCCCAGACGCACAGTTGACGATAAGAAGTTCAAGGAAACTGAAGACTTATTCGACGTTCATGAAGCTTCGAGAGGAGGGGCTACCTTCAATGTTCATCATAGTGAAGATGATGTGACAACACGGCCAGAACACGAGGATTCTCCAGCGCCACCAAACACAGGAATGTTAATAACATATAAATCCAGAGTGCTGTAACCGGCAGCTGTGAGAACTTCTCAAAGAGCGCGTTGCTGTTTCTCCAGGATACAGAGCACTACCGCGAGCTGTGGTACCAATGGTGTGGTGGTTAGCACTGCACTGCACGCCGTCAGTTCAAACCCGACCATCAGCAGTTATTTTGTTTTAGTTTTTATCGGTTCTGGTAGATTCTTGAATTATGTTATGTTTGTAATGTTTACATATTCTGGAATATTCGATGTAGGTACAAATACCTGAATTCTAGAATCCTCGAAGTTTGCATAAATAGCTGCACTCTCTGTCCAGGAGGTCAATGCTTTTCTGGCTGTACGTTGGTGTTAGTAATAAACGTGCTTTCAGTAATAAATGTGCTGTTTCAATGAAGATCCTACTTTCAGAGTTCGACTTGATTCTGGTTACGACGTGACGATATTATCATTTGCATGATTATTCAGTTTACCTGTTTTGTGTTATTTTGTATTTTTGGCTACACTGATTACTTGTACAGACGCTCAAAAATGACTGTAGTATATTATTTGCACTTAATGTTGCCTTAACTTTTTATACTGAGTCGTTATTTGCACTTAATGTTGCCTTAACTTTTTATACTGAGTCGGTGTTCTTGAATTTATGTTAAAAACAATCACTTCTTTTTCTATTGTTAGCAATATACTGGAAAGAAACTTTAAGTTCTTTCATAAGCAACTTTCCCTCTTCATTTGTTATGGTTTGGTGAGTCTTTCTTCCTTAATATTCTGGTTACTGTTTTTATTTCACATCATATGTATCCGCTTTTGAATTCAGAAACGCTCCTTGGGTTTTGCTAATGTCGTTTTGAAGCAATGAATTTCGATCAATGTTCAAGAACTGTTTGATTTTGTGTCGTATGTGGGTACTTTGTAATTGCTATAGAAGGCAGTGATTAATCAAGGATGTTACTTAACATCTCGATGTTCGATCTGTCCTAAAAACTGTGGAAGTTAATGGTTGAAATGGAATTGATATACAACTTTGAAATTTTTGTTTGTGCGATGAAAACCATTATTTGTAGACTGACACTACATCAAACAGAATGTTGATTGTAAACGTACAGTCCAGACCGTTTCAATGACCTGATTTTGAGTACTGAAATAAGGAAACAGACGTGACGGAAGTGCGATATTTTCCGGAAATCGAACAGTGAGGCAGGCGCTTAGGACGGCAAGACAAAGCGTTAGTTTATGAGTATGTTGGTGAGGCTTGGGTTAAAAGTCTTCAAGTGAATAGCATCTCGGAAAAGTATAGGACGCGAGATTTTGTAGGAAAGGACTGGCTATCAAAAATGCCGTAACATACTGTATTGATTACGCCTTCTTGTTACCGCAAACAAAACTGATGAAGATAACGCAAAAGTAATAGTAGTGTACATGAGACCTGACAGATTGAATAGTATGAAAATTTGCCCCGGATGAATTTTATCGTCTGGTTTTGAAGAACAGTGTTTGTGTTGAGATGCGTTCATTTGCCTCAATGTTAGTTGACACATCAAGTGAAAGCTAATATTATTTATTCTTTGAGAGGTGCAGTGATTTTTTTATGGGGTTATGCTTCTCTTGCAGAAAGTCGAGACTAGAAAGTTTAAAATCCGAACAGTTTTCCGCTTCTGCAACTCCACTCCATGTTTGCGTGGAAGAGCAAAAGGGACCAGAAATTGGTTCATCTTCTAAAGAGATCTGTCAGTACACAAAAATGGCTAACACAATCTCCAACATAAAAATGACTAATCCTGTAAGGATCCTTGTGAGTAAAAGGAGAAAACGATATACGCAGGATGGATTTAATTTGGATTTGACATGTATCCTTTACGTATGTTTCTAGGTTTTTGATTGATAAGAATAAAAAGCTCACTAAAATTAGTCTGCCAAATTTAGCCACAATTTTTTTTTTACAGCATCGCTACTAAGATTCCAGCATTTCTTTTCCATCACCTTTTAGTTTTACGCAATTGTACCATACGCGTCGGTGTCGTTCGCGAAGTGCAGTATGAATTACATACTGAATAATTTTCCGGGTAAAGCTAGACAGTCCATCCACATTTGTGAGCGAATCTTACAAAATAACAAATCTTTCATCCTTGGTAACCCTCAGATTTAGTAACTTGTTGACTGAGCGAGCAGCAGTTGGTTAAAAATAGGGGGTAGAACATCTTAACTGAAACTCTCAAAAATATCTTGGCTCTAGGAATATGCACCCTTGTGGTCATTGTAGGCACTAATGTTAGGCAATGGTTGTGGTATTCAGTATGTGATATGTCAATTGCTGTGGCTGGACTTGCACATTAGAGATATGCCTTTCGTGAAGATATATTATGGGTGAAATACCAGTAAATAATGAAGAAATATGTTATATTCCTGCAGTGGGTTGAATGCTGAGTTTTTAATTATTTTCCCTGTTTTTCTCAACCATTCTTTGTCAGTATGTACCTGGAGTTCCTTGTGAACATTATAGGTTATTTGCATTTGATTTTATAAGCTTGTGTTTCCTTTAAAGTATACATAATTAGTAAACAGCAGATGGGAATTTTCTAATTCTCCCTATGTAAAGCTTAGAATAGTTGTTCGAGGCACCAAATAAAAGTTGCAAATGCAGTACATATTTTCTCTCTCTCTCTCTCTCTCTCTCTCTCTCTCTCTCTCTCTCTGTCTCTCTCTGTCTGTGTGTGTGTGTGTGTGTGTGTGTGTGTGTGTGTGTGTGTGTGTGTGTGTGTTTGTGGGGGGGGGGGGTGTACGTGTACTAAATTCCACATTATGTACTGAAAGATCAGTTCTTCATTTGTCCAATTGACATACAGCTTATAAAATCACTCTGAAAATGGTTATTGGTGTTTAAATTGGCAGCAACAGTTTTTGCAGTACATACTTTCTCTTCCTGGATGAAAATAATGTTAGTTACTTGCGTACTCCTTTATGAAGTTATTTATGTAATTTATGGCATCTGTAGTTTAAGATTTGACTGGGTTGCATTCAGCACCTCAAAATATTTTGCTATCCTTGTTATAGCATAAACATTAGTTCTTTCGGATATTAAATGTAGTCAAATTATTCTGCTTGTTGTGCTGTCGTCGCAGTCATTGTTTGGGGGCTTAGCAAAGACAGAATTCATGGGAAGGAAGAGATTAAGTGGAGTAATGAAGATGATTATTTAGTGCTATTTCCCAGAAGTTATGTGACCAATAATTGAATTTTGTCTCATTTTTGAATGACATAATTTTTCTTAATCAACCATACAGACATTAAGAGCAATCTCATAGCAATGGGGTTTCCAGCTCAGAAGCTTGAAGGTGTGTACCGCAACCACATTGATGATGTTGTGAAATTTCTGGAGTCCAAACACAAAGACCACTACAAGATCTACAATCTGTAAGTTGTCATGGAATTTACTAATCAGTGACAGTCCAGTTTAATATGTTGCACTGAAAACTGTAAATTTAAGTGTGTGATTCTGTGGAGTTCCGAATTGACCCATAATCTAATACACGCTGCATCAATGGTGCAGAAGTTTCTTCTAGTAAATTATACCTGTTGTGCATAAGGTTGTGATGTTCATAATAAGATGTCATACATTTGTGTGACGGGCAGAGGAGTTAGTCAAATATTCAAAATGGAAAGTAAAAGTGCTATAAAAGTGATAAACCTTAAGAGTGCTAGCATTGTTGTAATACACAATTGAAGGACTGTGGAAAATATGATTGTCGTCTTACATGCAGAAGTTAGGCAAATATCTGGTCTGGAAAATATTGTGATATGAAAATTAATGCCTATATAGCTCAAGCAAAGTTGTCTAGACACCCATAACAAGGGAGATTTGCTTCTAGACGTTACTTGTTAATTTTCCACCGTGTAATTGTACTTCAGAAAATTTTGTTTACAACCAGTCACCGCAAGTTTGTGGAGTTAAAAATGTAGACATGAACTTTTAACTGAATGATAAGAAATGAAATTTAGAGTTTTACTGATGACATTGTAATTCTGTCGAAAATGGCAAAGGACTTGGAAGAGCAGTGGAATGGAAGGAATAACATTTTGAAAGCAGAATATATATGAGGAATGTCAACACAAATAAAATGAGTGAGGAAATAGAGTTAATCAGGTGATGCTGGTAGAATTAGATTGGGGAGTGAAACACTAAAAGTAGCAAAATAACTGATAGCAGTAGTAGAGAGGATATAAAATATATAGTCTGGCTGTAGCAAGAATTGCATCTGGAAAAGAGAAATTTGATAACATCAGATCTAAATTTAAGTATTGGGAAGGTTTTTATGAAGGTGTTTGTCTGGAGTGTAGCCTTATGAGGTAGTGAAACGTGTATTATAGACAGTTGAAATGAGGAGAGAATATAAACTTTTGAAATGTGGTGCTACAGAAGAATGCTGAAGATCAGAGTACTAATGTGTGGTAGTATTAAATCAAATTGTAAAGACATTAAATTTATGGCACAACTTGAGCAAAAGAAGGTATTAAGGAATCCTCAATTTGGTGATGGAGGGAAGTGTGTCAGGTAAATATTCGGGAAACTGAGGCTTGACTATATTCAACAGATTGAAATCAATGATGTGGAGTAGTTTCACAAATAAGAAGAAACTTAAATGGGAGAAACTGGTGTGGAGAGCTGCATCAAGCTAATCTTTGGACTGAAAACAGCAGTAGCATTGGCAGCAGCAGAAGCAACAACAATGGGTGGGCCAGAGTGTGATCTATAACCCCCCCTGAAGTCTTGGTAGTGGTGACAGTAATTTGTAGCATAGCCCGAGATCTAGGGGATAATTTGATTGAGAGTTGGTGAAACCATTGAATGTGACAGACCGATGTGTAGCTTAGTCTGTTTGGAGAAACTGGCACTGATATGATGGTTAAGTCATCACATTGTTTACTACATTTGTTGTGTTTCCTCCCTCACTGGTGAAAGCTCATAACTAATAGTGATCATTCCTCTTTGTCCATACAGTGTTATAACTTTATGGACAACATAAGTTTCATCACAGTGGTGGCTTTTCTGGAATTGCAATTGCTTATTGTGTCTGGGTTATTAAAGATATTTTTTGAATAACAACAAGTTTGTTCGGAATTTGGAAGTTGCCGCTTTTATTGACTTTCTCAGTAAGCACCAAATATGACTGAATCTTAGTTTTCAGTACAATCTGTAAATCTAAGAACCCAGAATTTAGTGTGATTAAATATTGCACTTTGTGGCCTCATTCAAACAGTAAATGTGTTCTTTTTTTCCAAACAAAAGCTTGATAAAATTAATTTTCATGTCTCTGGCATGAGGCTATATGCTTGCAATCCAGTGTTTCAATTGATCATTTTATCCATTTAACTTTCCCACAACTCATGGATTACATTATAGTGAAATAAGTTATCACATGCTTTACCATACTAATGGAACAGAGCCTGTGCTCTGTTGAGACTTTGGCCCTAAAATTTAGTTGGTCCTATAGTTTTTTATTCTTTCAAAGTATTGTGGCAAATTATCAGAAGTACATGTCTGATGTGTATGTAAACATATTTGATTGTGGTAGGATCAGTCACTGCCATACGCTGAGCATGCCAGCAATCTTTGGGGAGCTCCTTCCTTATACTCCACAAGTATCTTATCACTGTATTCCTCTTCAGTAATCTTGAACATTTGTAGCAGAAATAGCCCTATTAAAAAAAAAAAAAAAAATGTATCACAGCATTTTGATGGAGGCTGTGGATATTGATTTCTATGGCTAAACCTAAAACAACTTGTTAAAAACCATGTTTGGATATTTTTGATTGGATCTGCAAGTATTTGAGGTAAACAATTTTGGGGCTTCATATTCTGTAACATTTTTTAGAATTTGAGCTTCATTTTATGATATGTGCCATATTTATTTCACCTAAAAATAGAAGTTAGTTTCAGAAGTAGTTGGAAAGGTGGAATTAGGATGAGAATGGAAAGTCGGAAATTTTTTGTGTATTTGATGGATATAGTTACACAGGAAGTATGCACAAGGACGGGGTTTAATATAAAAGATATGGAGATACAGTTGTGCATCTGTTAAACACTTGCTAGATGAGATATAATAAGGAATAAGGTGAGTATAGAATTTATAGGGACTACCAAAGTATTGCTAACCCACGAACACAATTTTTACCATGTGTTATCTCCTTTAGCCTGCTTTACAGATGTGATTTATTGTCACTGATTAACGCAATTAAATATTTACATGTGGATTATGTAACATTTGTCATTTCCATTCAGCACGTAGTTAAATCTGTAGTGAAAGAGCAAGTATATTTCACTGTATTCTAAAAGAAAGCGCTGGCAGGTCGATAGACACACAAACATACACACAAAATTCTAGCTTTCGCAACCAACTGCTGCTTCGTCAGGAAAGAGGGAAGGAGAGTGAAAGACGAAAGGATGTGGGTTTTAAGGGAGAGGGTAAGGAGTCATTCCAATCCCGGGAGCGGAAAGACTTACCGTAGGTGGAAAAAAGGACAGGTATACACTCGAGCACACACACACACACACACACACACACACACACACACACACACACACACACACACACAAGCAGACATATTAAAAGGCCATTTAATATGTCTGCTTGTGTCTGTGTATGTGTGGATGGATATGTGTGTGTGTGTGCGTGCGTGTGTGTGTGTGTGTGTGTGTGTGTGTGTGTGTGTGTGTGTGTGTGCGCGCGAGTGTATACCCGTCCTTTTTTCTCCCTAAGGTAAGTCTTTCCGCTCCCGGGATTGGAATGACTCCTTACCCTCTCCCTTAAAACCCACATCCTTTCGTCTTTCCCTCTCCTTCCCTCTTTCCTGACGAAGCAGCCGTTGGTTGCGAAAGCTAGAATTTTGTGTGTATGTTTGTGTTTGTTTGTGTGTCTATCGACCTGCCAGCGCTTTCTTTTGGTAAGTCACATCATCTTTGTTTTTAGATATATTTTTCCCACATGGAATGTTTCCCTCTATTATATTCACTGTATTCTAAAATTGACAAGCAAGATAATATTATGTTTGTCATCGTTGAAGTAGAAGAAATGTTAAAATTAAACTGAATAGTTGTCGCACAACTCCCAGAGAAAACTAGAATTGTGAAATGGGCATTATCATTTTGGAAGATGGCTTCCTTGTGGAAAATAACTGTATAGTTTCATGTAGAATCATAGTTATAGTTTGTCCCTGTATAGTAACAGTAGCATGACTGGAATACTGCAAAAAGGTGATCCACATAATCGTGGCGTGCTCTACCTTTTATAAGGAGGCAGTAGCCAGCATAGTGGATAATCTACTAATTGACATCCATGATGTATAAACAATATCTGTTATTTTAAACAAATTTGAGAACGCCTCGCCAGACCTTATTACTAGCATTTGGGTCGTATTGCATGCAATGTTTGTATTATCACAGTAAATTTTTTGTTTCGCACTTAAAACAAACTTGGTGTTCAGAAATACTAAACAAGCTTAGGCACAACTTTTGTTGCTGTATGATTTTGGTGATAATATAGTCAATATTCCTAATACTAAAGATAGCTTTGGTGTACTTCTGATCTGTTTTGCAGTGGTGCCATGAGTCATGACATCTGTCATCATTTTAGATACCCTCACTTGTTATATTCTTTAGACTACCATACTGGTAGTGTTTTGTAAACTTACACCAACTATTCATACATGAACATTGCTCTCGTTGGAAGTCATAAGGGTGTCATATTTTGCTTCACGTTTTTTGTCAATAGAACAAATGAGTAAATAATATTTACTAGTGAATGCTAATTAAGTTCCTTTACTGCAACAACAAACACAGTGCTTCAATGATCAATGTTACTACCAAAGCCAAAGACACTGGGTAAAAGTACATATTTATGATATCAGCTTTTGTGTTGCATGCTGTAGATGGTAGCTATTTGTTTGGTGAATGATGGGAAATCAATAAGACAGATCATGAGTCGGATGATTAGGCAAGAAGGTGGAACTGAATAGAATACGGTGTTTGACAAATATCATCATGGTGAGAATGTATGAAATTACTGCTTTATGAAACAGAGCTACATTATAGATCAGTCCATCGCCACTGCTAGTTTTCCTGCAGTCACATTTGTTAGCTTTGCAATTCAGAATCAAACTATAACACCAGGATTCTAAACAATATTGCAAGAAATCTTGTCATATTGTGAGCAACATACAATACAAGAAGTAAATATGTAAAGCAGTAACCAACCTTTTTATCCATAATAGCCAGATTAATAATTGGCAGTTTTGCACTCTGCTTGTTGAAAACAAAAGTAATGAACTTATATCTTTCGCTAAAACAAGTAATTAGAATGAGTTATTCTCATTGGCTACCATATACAATCACCTGACAGGCTACAACCAACAGAAACGAATTGCCGACCACAGTATAAGTGCCAGAAATTGCAATCCACAGTGTAGGTATTTCTTGCAATCAGTTTCTGCTTGCAATCAGTTTCTGTTGTTTAAACTGTAAATAGAATAGTTTGATTGAAATCCATATTCAGTTTTGCTTTGTTATCTAGTGGATAATAGGGGTAGCTGAGGGTCTTTTGTGAAAGCTCAGTAGTTTATTCTTTCCTCACTACTTATTCAAACAAGTTTGAACTGTTTGAAAATATATTGTTCGACAACAAATCTTCACGAAGATGCAGCCAGTTATGTACATGTCACATACCAAATAAAACAATCGTCTTTAGATGTCTGTAACATCAGTTTATCTTTTTTAAGTACTTGTCTCTCTCTTTTTCCTTGGTAGTTTCCATCCATATCAGGATAGTTTTATGCTATTTCTCATCACAAAAAATAATTTGATGCTTTTTTTCACACTGCAATAGCCATTTAATATTTCTCTGAATATGGCTATTTTCTATGCCTATTTACAGTGTGGGAGGTTTTCTTCTATAAAATACTTATTATGGAATTATTTTTGGTTAATTTAATCCATTTTTATCAAGATACAGTTAATACATATGTAGAAGTAGCTTTTGCGACTTATTAGTTTCTTTCTTGAGGAGAAAAAGGGGTATGTTGGGAACGTTAAAAAAGGAAGGACAGGTGCCTCTGACATAAGGATTTCCTTTTTATTTTGACCAACCAACTTTCCTCCCTGAGAGAGGCTAGGATAGTTTTTTATACCCTCATGTGTGTATTGGCATTTCTCCTTCTGAAGGTAAGTACTGCCCAGCAATTCTGTCTCTCAACTTTGCAGTTTTGTCAGGGGAATTTTTCTTTTGATACTATATGCTGCCAATACATTTTGTTTTCTAAATTTATTTCTGCAAGAATGTTCTAGGACGGAAATTTCTATTTCATCTGATAGCAGCTTCGTATAATTTCACATTACTATTTTGTGTATACTTGGTCTCCAGTGTCACATATTCTGATGCAAGATAAGTGTGAGAGTAAAGCAGCCTGTGTGTTTACACTAGTCCCACATATTTTTTCTGTTAAAAAGTTAGTGTTCAGATCTGCTAGTGAAAATAGAAATTCTGGCAATACACTGTCAAAATTCTTTTTCGAGTATCTATGGCAGACTCATGGCACTGTGCAGATTTTTGTTAGCCTTAATTAATTTGAATTGCAGAAGGTAACTGCCTGGATGGCACAGTCACTTTCCTTCTTCATCATTGTCTGTTCAAGGTTTGAGCTTCATTCTCTAATGGCTTTGTGGTTGACAGGATTTTAATTCCTGATCTTCTATACTTCTGTATTTTTATTAGAGAGAGACTGTTCACACTTTGGCTCTTTTTGCGTTGGTTGAGTTACTTGAAATTTTTCCCCCATTTATATTTTTCCTTATTGCATAAACAAATTTTTTGGTTAAATTTTGAAGTGTAACAGTGAATATTTTCATTTTATTATTTTGTTGCAGGTGTTCTGAACGATCATATGATGTGAGCAAATTCCAACAGAGAGTGTCTGTTTACCCTTTTGATGATCACAACCCTCCCAAAATGGAACTGATTGGTCCATTCTGTGCTGATGTTCATGAGTGGCTATCTCAGGATCCCAGAAATGTTGCTGCTGTCCACTGCAAAGCTGGAAAGGTAATATGCACCTTCCCTTCAGTGTCACACATTGCCTCATACGTAAAATGCTGATAGTGTCTAAAAACTACAGAGATTGTAAAAATAATTGATGCTGTTCATCAAAGCATTGGGTGACCATAAGAACTACAGCATATTTGGTGTCGGGTATTACATTAAGTACATGTTATATGTATAGTTTGTCAATCCTGTGTAGTTTTAAGGCAGAGATGACTTGAAATAATTTCTTGTCAGTGAGTATGCTGAAAGTAACTGTCAAACTCAAATATGAATTCCAGTACTTTTTGCCTTTTATGTAGTATTTTTGTGACTCAGAAGTTAGATATTTCATAACACAATTGGTATTCTCTTGCCAAACCAGTTCATGATCTCATGTGGTGACTACACTGATGTAATGACATTTTTTCTGTTCTCCATTGGAAGATGCAGAATGGGTAGAAGGGGAGGGAAAAAATCAACAGCACTGACACTAATGTAGCTATGATGTCAATGTGTAGTTATAATTTTATAGTGATGTGGTTATTATTTCATGATTGAGCGTAATTGTGCATCACATTACAACTGTGGTGACATCATTACTCTTGTAGAAATTTACATGCTGCCTATTTCAGTCAAACCACCACTTTAAAATTCCCTTTCAGACGGTCAGTTTTCTTCTGCTTGCTGTATTCGCATGTGAAGTAAACCATCTGGGCACCACAACACTTTGAGACATTTCCTGATCACTTTGATGAAAAGAAATAAAAGGCACTGTGAAATGCAACACATAATACTGCTGATATTAAAATCAGAAGTATGTAATATGTTCCTCCTGATATGCATCTCTCACCCTATTCTGTGGAAGTTGAATTGAAGTGTACTGTTGTTTCTGATTTTTGATTTTGTGTAAATCCAAGGACACATATTGAGTATCACCTTTCAAGGGTACCTTTCAGACTGGCTGTCTTTGATTTCCTTCATACTTTTCACATTTGAGGGTTGGTGCACGGCATCAATCTCCTAAAGCAGTGTTATGCAAATAATAATAAAAAAAAGATAAATTAATTTTTGAAGATTGAAGTGTTTGAGTACAAATGTTCCAAGCTTATTAGTAGACTTTCTAGTAGCTGAGGAATTACTATGCAAGCTTTGTAATCACAGTTGCTTGTAAAGTGTCTCATTTGTAGCAACACTTTTCTTCCCTTTTGTTCAATTATATCTGTACTATCAAATGGAAATGTTAACCATGAAATAGTTAATAATAATTTTTTTTTATAAAATATCATCTTTTTATTTTTAATTATTAATCACATGAAGATAAATTAAAATGTGATAGACATATGAAATGCCATATTTTCGAATGAAAAAATTATACACAGCAGTAGCACCATTCAATCTCTAGAAACCAAATATGTTGTTTCATCTGATGCATTTTTATACAAAATTTGTTTTATTGTGAATACTCACATTTTCATTTGATTAGTTATTAAGAGGAAAAAATTATTTATATTAAAATGTTGTTATTCTGTATTTGTTAACTGACATTTACATTTGATAGTAAATATACAATTGAAGTAGAGATAAAAAAAAATATACTAAAAGTGAGAATCAAACCAACAACGTCACAACTGCGAAACTCTTTGTTATGATTCTGCTAGAATGAGTTTGAGATGTTACTGCTTACATTGATCAGAAATCTTGAAATACTATTTTTTCAAGTGTTTTTATTTTACTTTTTAAAGAATTGTGTTCTGCTTCAGGAAATTGGGAGAAAATTTAAGAGATTCCCTTGTTAGTAATAGTGAGTACCTATCTCATACCTGCACAGAGTTTGATTTTAAGCACATTTAAAGAATTTGTTACTGGTTCGGTAGTGCACTGATTGGACTGAATTTAGTATTTTTATGACTCTCTTATTTGTAATAGAAATTTTGCTAGACAAAAGTTCATTGTTCAGAATAATTTAAGCATTCGTTCATTTTGGTTGTGCAGGGCCGAACAGGTGTTATGGTTTGCTGCTATCTGTTGCACAGCAAGCTGTACTCGACAGCAAATGAAGCACTCAGTTACTATGCTGGAATGAGGACGCATGATAAAAAGGTGAATATTCAAAGCATTGAGAAATAAGTTACCTGTATGGAAAGCTGAAAAACTGTCTAAGTACTTGTTATGGAACCACATTAGATCTCTGAATATCTGATGTTTGTGATCCTTTGAGAGACTACACTCTCCACATCGTGTCTTGCATGAAGGTTTATGTTTTTCAGAAGTATTACTATGTCATTTATTTGTGAAGAATAAAAGTGCGTAATGTACAGTTTGGTTTTATGGCAAGTTTAATCAAGGCAAAACTTTTTGACTAGTTTCATTCTTGTGGGAGAACTCATTACTTGCATAACGTTGCAGGAAAACTCTATGCAGAATTGTTATAGAAATTTTTAAGTAAAAGTTTCCACAGCAGTGCTAAATACATTAACACATTGGAAGAAATATGTAATTTAGGCTGTGGTAAGATAGTCAGTGTCTGAAGAATGAGATGCATGTGGGATGTGGTAATGTAACCACATGTAAGTCTGTTAAACAAACAAATTTGCAAAAGAAATACTTTCATTGAATATACAGATACAGATATTTAATTCTTGTCACCTACAAAGAACTCCTCTCCTAGCAACGCTTCCGCTTCGTTATGCATTTCTGGAAAGTTTATCTAGATGTCTTGTTGGTGCTGCATTGTTCTCCACAATGATCCTTTCAATACAGTTTCAATTTTGGAAGGAAAAATTGGTAAATTTTGTCAGTGGTCAAGCGCACACTGTTTTTGTGTAAAAGGCTAGATCAGGTCCTGTGGTGTACTTAGGTGTTTTAGGCAGCAATGTTGTCAGCACTTGCCGTGATGTATGATTGGAATGAATGGGTGTGTCAGCTGCTGGGTCTATGCAGCCAATGAGCCAGCAGCTGACAAAGAGTATATTTCAAAGGAATAGTGTCACATACTCAATTTTGTGTATCATAATCTCTGAATTCCTAACACATTTAGAAGAAACAGGCAAATATTTTGACAGCCAATATTATTAATTTAATTTAAGCTGTGCTCTTATGTCCCAACCTAATAACAACCTCATAATTTGTGACATGTTTGGAAGAAACAAATATATGCAACAACAAAGGTTATTAATATATTTTTTGCAAATACAGTAAAACTGTCTTATACCAACATAACCTAAACCTGGAACTAAGCTACCGATCAGACTGTTACCACAACCAGGTTTTTTAGCGTTCACACTCATTGACTTTGTGAAATCGCAACCAAACTGCCACATTGCAACCTAGTCACAACCTCCTAATTAATAACATATTTCGTCAAAGTTAGCTATTTGTGAAAACAATGAAGAACTGTGGTTTCTATTTTGGTGCCAGAAATTCGCTGCCTCATTTGTCACCTCTCATCGGTTATCTGAAAGTATTACCCTGATGGACAGGCGAATGTGTCATGTTGCCAAGCTGTGAGTAGTAAAAATCACTGTGTCTGCTGCTGGTCCTGATCTCGACTTCGGCCCCGCACGTGCCTGTGATGTATATCACATATTGGTCATGCAACATTATGTCCCCACAATGAGATTTTCACTCTGCAGCGGAGTGTGCACTGATATTAAACTTCCTGGCAGATTAAAACTGTGTGCCGGACCGAGACTCAAACTCGGGACCTTTGCCTTTTGCGGGCAAGTGCTCTGCAAACTGATCTACCCAAGCACGACTCGTGCCCCGTCCTCAAAGCTTTACTTCCGCCAGTACCTCATCTCCTATCTTCCAAACTTTGCAGAAGCTCTCCTATGAACCTTGCAGGACTAGCACTCCAGAAAGAAAGGATATTGCGGAGACATGGCTTAGCCACAGCCTGGGGGATGTTTCCAGAATGAGAGTTCCGAGTTCGAGTCTTGGTCCGTCACACAGTTTTAATCTGCCAGGAAGTTTCATATCGGCACACTCCGCTGCAGAGTGAAAATCTCATTCTGGAAACATCCCCCAGGCCGTGGCTAAGCCATGTCTCCGCAGTATCCTTTCTTTGAGGAGTGCTAGTCCTGCAAGGTTCGTAGGAGAGCTTCTGCAAAGTTTGGAAGGTAGGAGATGAGGTATTGGCGGAAGTAAAGCTGTGAGGATGGGGCATGACTCGTGCTTGGGTAGCTCAGTTTGCAGAGCACTTGCCCGCGAAAAGCAAAGGTCCTGAGTTTGAATCTCTGTCTGGCACACAGTTTTAATCTGCCAGGAAGTTTCAAGTTTCAGCATTATGTCCGGTTGCAGGCTGCCAGTTAGAAGATAGTATATAGTAATTAAGAATCAGCTCTTAACCAGACGTCATCCATTTGCTGTAAGTATGGATTACTCATCTTCTTAGGGATGATCATCCTCTCATGTGCAGTGTTAACTTCCCACTGATGCTTGTCTTGTCAGTGTGTCTATAGTACTTCTGCACTTGTTATTGAAAATCTGTAATGTAGTCTGGGGTCTAATTTAGGTTGTGAGTTGCCATTTGGTTTAGTTGAGGAAGTAAGTGATTGTGAATATGAAATTGTATTCATATTCAACTCTGGTTGTGTTCATATATTGAGCTGTTAAGTAACATGAGACCCAAAGCAAAGGAAGCTTTGAGATAAGCTGCAAAATGTTACTAGAATTGTGCCTACTTGGGATAACTGTGTGCTGTCCACGTTATGTCTTAACTTATTTCTTAGGTGCTTGTATCTCTTTGCCACAGCCATATTTATCCCTGATAATACAAGGATGATTCAGAAAATAATCTCTGTTTGGCTGTAAATAAAAACCTACATGAAAAAAATTATTATATACATCTTAAAATTACAGCTTTTTGCCATTTTTCAACAGTTGCCATTTAAATTTAAGCATTATTCACGGCATTTCAATAATTTACACATTCCTACTTCATAAAATTCTGTTGGCGTGGTGTGTAGGCAGTGTTTCACAGCATTTTGAAGTTCTTTGTTGCCATTGAAGTGCTGCAACACAAGCCACTTCTTCATGTGTGCAAAGAGATGAAAATCAGTTGGCACCAAGTCTGCACTGTATGGAGGATGATAAAAAAAAGGTCCCGTTTGAATTGCTTCAAAATGTCTAGTATTTTGGACACTGTGAAGATGGGCATTGTCTTGCAAAAACCCAACACCAAATGTTGGCACACACTGACATCTTGTTTTGAATGTCTCACTTAAGTTTTTACATAGTTTCGCAATAGTCATCTGAAGTGATTATTGTTCCACACTTCATAGATTCAACTAGCAAAACTCCCTCCCGTAGCCATAACTTTCCTTCGTGACAAAATTTGGCCGGCTTTCTTCAGCTTGCATGTAGAATTGGTATGGTCCGAAGCCATAGACTTCTGTTTTATTTCGGCATTAACATATGCCACCCACGTTTCATCACAAGTTACAGTTTTCTCTCTCTTTTAAACCCCCCCCCCCCCTTCTGTGTCATAGCAGGAAAGTAAGTATAAGGCAGAAACCATTTGTTCGGTTGTGTGGACACCTGCCCCCCCCCCCCCCCCCCCCCCTCCCTCCATCAGTTTTGGTTCCCCCTGAGCATAGAACTTTCAGTAGCCTATGTTATCGGTGACAACCTCATGCAAAACCATATAGAAAGTTTGTGGGAAGTGTTCAGAAACATCTACATCTACATCCATACTCCGCAAGCCACTTGACGGTGTGTGGCATAGGGTACCTTGAGTACCTCTATCGGTTCTCCCTTCTATTCCAGTCTCATATTGTTCGTGGAAAGGAGGACTGTCAGTATGCTTCTGTGTGGACTCTAATCTCTCTGATTTTATCCCCATGGTCTCTTCGCGAGATATACGTAGGAGGGAGCAATATACTGCTTGACTCTTCGGTGAGGGTATGTTCTCGAAACTTCAACAAAAGCCTGTACCAAGCTACTGAGCGTCTCTCCTGCAGAGTCTTCCACTGCAGTTTATCTATCATCTCTGTAACGCTTTCGCGATTACTAAATGATCTTGTAACGAAGCGCGCTGCTCTCCGTTGGATCCTCTCTCTCTCTCTCTCTCTCTCTCTCTCTCTCTCTCTCTCTCTCTCTCTCTCTCTCTCTCATCAACCCTATCTGGTACAGATCCCACACTGCTGAGCAGTATTTAAGCAGTGGATGAACAAGCGTACTGTAACCTACTTCCTTTGTTTTTGGATTGCATTTTTTTAGGATTCTTCCAGTGAATCTCAGTCTGGCATCTGCTTTACCCACGATCAACTTTATATGATCATTCCCCTAATGCGTACTCCCAGATAATTTATGGAATTAACTTCTTCCAGTTGCTGACCTGCTATTTTGTAACTAAATGATAAGGGATCTATCTTTCTATGTATCCGCAGCACATTACACTTGTCTACATTGAGATTCAATTGCCATTCCCTGCACCATGCGTCAATTCGCTGCAGGTCCTCTTGCATTTCAGTACAATTTTCCATTGTTACAACCTCTCGATATACCACAGCATCATCCGCAAAAAGCATCAGTGAACTTCCAATATCATCCACAAGGTCATTTATGTATATTGTGAATAGCAACGGTCCTACGACACTCCCCTGCGGCACACCTGAAATCACTTTACTTTGGAAGACTTCTCTCCATTGAGAATGACATGCTGCATTCTCTTATCTAGGAACTCTTCAATCCTATCACATAACTGGTCTGATAGTCCATATGCTCGTACTTTGTTCATTAAACGACTGTGGGGAACTGTATCGAACGGCTTGCGGAAGTCAAGAAATATGGCATCCACCTGCGAACCCGTGTCTATGGCCCTCTGAGTCTCGTGGACGAATAGTGCGAGCTGGGTTTCACACGATCGTCTTTTTCGAAACCCATGCTGATTTCTACAGAGTAGAATTCTAGTCTCCAGAAAAGTCATTTTACTCGAACATAATACGTGTTCCAAAATTCTACAACTGATCGACGTTAGAGATATAGGTCTATAGTTCTGCACATCTGTTTGACATCCCTTCTTGAAAACGGGATGACCTGTGCCCTTTTCCAATCCTTTGGAATGCTACGCTCTTCTAGAGACCTACGGTACACCGCTGTAAGAAGGGGGGGGGGGGCGGCAAGTTCCTTCGCGTACTCTGTGTAAAATCGAACTGGTATCCCATCAGGTCCAGCAGCCTTTCCTCTTTTGAGTGATTTTAATTGTTTCTCTATCCCTCTGTCGTCTATTTCGATATCTACCATTTTGTCATCTGTGCGACAATCTAGAGAAGAAACTACAGTGCAGTCTTCCTCTGTGAAACAGCTTTGGAAAAAGACATTTAGTATTTCGGCCTTTAGTCTGTCATCCTCTGTTTCAGTACCATTTTGGTCACAGAGTGTCTGGACATTTTGTTTTGATCCACCTACCGCTTTGACATAAGACCAAAATTTCTTAGTATTTTCTGCCAAGTCAGTACATAGAACTTTACTTTCGAATTCATTGAACGCTTCTCGCATAGCCCTCCTCACACTACATTTCGCTTCGCTTAATTTTTGTTTGTCTGCAAGGCTTTGGCTATGTTTATGTTTGCTGTGAAGTTCCCTTTGCTTCCGTAGCTGTTTTCTAACTCTGTTGTTGTACCACGGTGGCTCTTTTCCACGTCTTACGATCTTGCTTGGCACATACTCATCTAACGCATATTGTATGATGGTTTTGAACTTTGTCCACTGATCCTCAACACTATCTGTACGTGAGACAAAACTTTTGTGTTGGGCCGTCAGGTACTCTGTAATCTGCTTTCTGTCACTGTTGCTAAACAGAAAATCTTCCTACCTTTTTTAATATTTCTATTTACGGCTGAAATTATTAATGCAGTAACCGCTTTATAATCGCTGATTCCCTGTTCTGCGTTAAATGTTTCAAATAGTTCGGGTCTGTTTGTCACCAGAAGGTCTAATGTGTTATCGCCACGAAGTCAGTTCTCTGTTTAACTGCTCAAGGTAGTTTTCAGGTAAAGCACTTAAAAAAAATTTCACTGGATTCTTTGTCCCTGCCACCCGTTATGAACGTTTGAGTCTCACAGTCTATATCCGGCAAATTAAAATCTCCACCCAGAACTATAACATGGTGGGGAAATCTACTCGAAATATTTTCCAAATTATCCTTCAGGTGCTCAGCCACAACAGCTGCTGAGCCAGGGGGCCTATAGAGACATCCAGTTACCATGTATGAGCCTGCTTTAACCGTGAAAGTTCAGAGATGGTGCATAATTGATTTTCATGAACTGTTTTGTCAGTTTTGTTGACAAGATTATTATTCACAACCGAAGGCCTGCCACTCCTCCATTCATCATGAATGTTCGAAGACTTTTAAAAAATCTGACTGATTGCTGGGCAGCACCTTCACTCATAACATTTGGACCTATGCAATATGAAGGGAGACGAAAATTTAATAGTCATGGGTGACTGGAATTCTTCAGTAGGAAAAGGGAGAGAAGGAAACATAGTAGGTGAATATGGATTTCGGGGAAGGAATGAAAGAGGAAGCTGCCTTGTAGAATTTTGCACAGAGCATAACTTAATCTTAGCCAACACTTGGTTCAAGAATCATAAAAGAAGGTTGTATACCTGGAAGAATCCTGGAGATACTAAAAGGTATCAGATAGATTATATAATGGTAAGACAGAGATTTAGGAACCAGATTTTAAATTGTAAGACCTTTGGAGAGAAGAGAACCACTTGTATGAATATCAAGAGCTCAGATGGCAACCCAGTTCTAAGCAAAGAAGGGAAGGCAGAAAGGTGGAAGGAGTATATAGAGGGTTTATACAAGGGCGATGTACTTGAGGACAATATTATGGAAATGGAAGAGGATGTAGATGAAGACGAAATGGGAGATAAGATACTGCGTGAAGAGTTTGACAGAGCACTGAAAGACCTGAGTCGAAACAAGGCCCCGGGAGTAGACAACATTCCATTTGAACTACTGATGGCCTCGGGAGAGCCAGTCATGACAAAACTCTACCATCTCGTGAGTACGATGTATGAGACAGGTGAAATACCCTCAGACTTCAAGAAGAATATAATAATTCCAATCCCAAAGAAAGCAGGTGTTGACAGATGTGAAAATTACCGAACTATCAGTTTAATAAGTCACAGCTGCAAAATACTAACGCGAATTCTTTACAGACGAATGGAAAAACTGGTAGAAGCCGACCTCGGGGAAGATCAGTTTGGATTCCGTAGAAATGTTGGAACACGTGAGGCAATACTGACCTTACGACTTATCTTAGGAGAAAGATTAAGAAAAGGCAAACCTACGTTTCTAGCATTTGTAGACTTAGAGAAAGCTTTTGACAATGTTAACTGGAATACTCTCTTTCAAATTCTGAAGGTGGCAGGGGTAAAATACAGGGAGCGAAAGGCTATTTACAGTTTGTACAGAAACCAGATGGCAATTATAAGAGTCGAGGGGCATGAAAGGGAAGCAGTGGTTGGGAAAGGAGTAAGACAGGGTTGTAGCCTCTCCCCGATGTTATTCAATCTGTATATTGAGCAAGCAGTAAAGGAAACAAAAGAAAAATTCGGAGTAGGTATTAAAATTCATGGAGAAGAAGTAAAAACTTTGAGGTTCGCCGATGACATTGTAATTCTGTCAGAGACAGCAAAGGACTTGGAAGAACAGTTGAATGGAATGGACAGTGTCTTGAAAGGAGGATATAAGATGAACATCAACAAAAGCAAAACGAGGATAATGGAATGTAGTCGAATTAAGTCGGGTGATGCTGCGGGAATTAGATTAGGAAATGAGACACTTAAAGTAGTAAATGAGTTTTGCTATTTAGGGAGTAAAATAACTGATGATGGTCGAAGTAGAGAGGATATAAAATGTAGACTGGCAATGGCAAGGAAAGCGTTTCTCAAGAAGAGGAATTTGTTAACATCGAGTATAGATTTAAGTGTCAGGAAGTCGTTTCTGAAAGTATTTGTATGGAGTGTAGCCATGTATGGAAGTGAAACATGGACAATAACTAGTTTGGACAAGAAGAGAATAGAAGCTTTCGAAATGTGGTGCTACAGAAGAATGCTGAAGGTAAGGTGGGTAGATCACGTAACTAATGAGGAGGTATTGAATAGGATTGGGGAGAAGAGAAGTTTGTGGCACAACTTGACTAGAAGAAGGGATCGGTTGGTAGGACATGTTTTGAGGCATCAAGGGATCACAAATTTAGCATTGGAGGGCAGTGTGGAGGGTAAAAATCGTAGAGGGAGACCAAGAGATGAATACACTAAGCAGATTCAGAAGGATGTAGGTTGCAGTAGATACTGGGAGATGAAGAAGCTTGCACAGGATAGAGTAGCATGGAGAGCTGCATCAAACCAGTCTCGGGACTGAAGACCACAACAACAACAACATGGCAAAAATAGACGTGACCTCTTCGAAGATGTCCACATCTAAACTGATATCCGTGACCATGATGTGTTTGTGGCAGCAGTGATTACCAAAGTAAAAGGGACATCTAAAACAAGAAGAAAGATATGTGTTCAGTAAAATAGATAAAAAATCAGTAGGGTCATATTTCAGTGAGGAACTTGAAACTTTCAGTACAGGGCAGGAGCATGTAAAGCAACTATAGCTCAGGTTTAAAAGAATAGTTGACCACACACTGGATAGATATACACTAAGTTATCAAAAGTATCTGGACACCACCAAAAACATAAGTTTTTCATATTAGGTGCATTGTGCTGCCACCTTCTGTCAGGTACTCCATATCAGCAACCTCAGTAGTCATTAAGACATCTTGAGAGAGCAGAATGGGGTGCTCTGCGGAACTCACGGACTTTGAACGTGGCACGGACTTTGAACGTAGTTGGGTGATTGGGTGTCACTTGTGTTGTATGTCCGTATGTGAAATTTCCACACTCCTAAACATCCCTAGGTCCACTGTTTCTGATGTGATAGTGACATGAAAACATGAAGGGACACATACAGCACAAAAGTGTATAGGCCAACCTCTTCTGTTGACTGACAGAGACAGTTGAAGAGGGTTGTAATGTGTAATAGGCAGACATCAGTCCAGATCATCACACGAGAATTCCAAACTGCATCAGGATCCTCTGAGTGGAGTGACAAATCGCAGTACACAATGTGGTGATCCAATGGCAGGGTGTGGGGATGGCGAATGCCTGGTGAACATCATCTGCCAGCGTGTGTAGTGCCAACAGTAAAATTCGGAGGCGGTGGTATTATGGTGTGGTCGTGTTTTTCGTGGAGGGGGCTTGCACCCTTTGTTGTTTTGCATGGCACTATCACAGCACAGGCCTACATTGATGTTTGAAGCACCTTCTTGCCTCCCATTGTTGAAGAACAATTCGGGGATCGTGATTGCATCTTTCAACATGATCGAGCACCTGTTCATAATGCATGGCCTGTGGCATAGTGGTTACATGACAATAACATCCTTGTAAAGGACTGGCCTGCACAGAGTCCTGACCTGAATCCTATAGAACCTTTGGGATGTTTTGGAACGCTGACTTCGTGCCAGGCCTCACTGACCATCATCGATACCTCTCCTCAGTCAGCACTCTGTGAAGAATGGGCTACCATTCCCCAATAAACATTCCAGAACCAGATTCATCATATGCCTGCGAGAGTGGAAGCTGTCATCAAGGCTAAGGGTGGGCCAACACCATATTGAATTCCAGCTTTGCTGATGGAGGGTGCCACAAACTTGTAAGTCATTTTCAGCCAGGTGTCCAGATACTATTTATCACATAGTGTATACCCAGTAGAACAGTCCATAATGGGAGGAAACCTCGATGTTATATGGTCACTGCAAAGCAACTTCTGAAGAAACAGACGCGTGTTGCCCTCAATGACTACCATAGCGGAATATTGTCACATGATCTTTCACAGAAATTCTGGTAAAGGCTGTAGTGGTTCCATGTTAGTGTGCAGTCCCTAGTGAATGAGAAAGGAACTGAAATTGAGGTTAACAAAACAGGAGCCGAAATGCTTAACTCCGTTTTCATACATTCCTTCACACAGGAAAATCCAGGAAAATTGCCCCAATTTAATCCTTGTATCACTGAAAAGATTAATGAAATAAGTATTAGTGTCAGTAGTGTAGAGAAACAACTGAAGTCGTTAAAAATGAACAAAGCTCCAGGGCCTGACAGAATCCCTGTCATATTCTGTACTGAATTTGTGTCTGAGTTGGCTCCTCTTCTGAG
The DNA here is from genome assembly GCF_023864275.1 of Schistocerca cancellata. Taxonomy (NCBI): domain Eukaryota; kingdom Metazoa; phylum Arthropoda; class Insecta; order Orthoptera; family Acrididae; genus Schistocerca; species Schistocerca cancellata. The sequence goes on along the minus strand of NC_064627.1, from coordinate 167,136,644 downwards.
TATAATCTATCATAGATCTCTCAAACAAAAAACCATGCCTGGTTCAAAAAGCACATGTTACACCTGTATACAAGAAGGGCAGTAGAAGTGATCCACGGAACTACCATCCAATGTTCTTGACGTCTATTTATTGTAGAATGTTAGAACATATTCTGAGCTCAAACATAATGAGGTTTCGTGAGCAGAATGACCTCCTCAATGCCAACCAGAATGGATATCAAAAGCATCGATCCTGTGGAACCCAATTCACACTTTTCTCACGTGAGACACTTAAAGCTTTGGATCAAGGTGATCAGGTAGATGCAGTATTTCCTGATTTATTAAAATCATTTGACTCAGTACCACACCTATGCTTATTGTCAAAAGTACAATCATATAGTGTATCAAGTGAAACTTGTGAGTGGATTGAGGACTTTTTGGTAGGGAAGATCCAACATGTTATCCAGGCTGGAGAGTTATCAGATGTAGAAGTATCTTCGGGTGTGCCCCAGGGAAGTGTGTTGGGACGCTTGCTGTTTATATTGTATATTAATGACCTTGCAGGCAATATTAATAGTGAAATCAGGCTTTTTTCAGGTGATGCTGTTATCTGTAATGCAGTACTATCCGAAAGAAGCTGCATAAATATTCAGTCAGATCTTGATAAGATTTCAACGTTGTGCAAAGATGGCAAGTTGCTGGAAATGTTTAGATATGTAAAATCATGCACTTCACAAAATGAAAAAATATAGTATCCTATAATATCAGTGAGTCACTGTTGGGATTGAACAACTCAGACAAATGCCTGGGTGTAACACTTTGAAGTGATATTAAAGCAGGTGGTAGGCTTCAGTTTATTGGTAGAATACTGGGGAAGTGCTATTGAAGTACAAAGGAGATTGCTTACAAATCACTTGTGCGACCCATCCTAGAATATTGCCCAAGTGTGGGGGCTAGTATCAAATAGGAGTAGCAGGGGTTATTGAGCATATACATAGAAGGGCAACACAAATGATGACAGGTTTATGTAATCTGTGAGAGTGTGTCATGGAGATACAGAAGGAACTGACCTGGAAGACTCTTGAACATAGACATAAATTACCCCAAGAAAGTGTATTAATGAAGTTTCAAGAAACAGCTTGAAATGATGAATCTAGGAATATACTACAATCCTTTAAGTGTTGCCCACATAGGGATCCTGAGGATGAGATTAGAATAATTACTGCAAGCACAGAGGCTTTCAAATGGTCATTCTCCCCGTGCTCCAAACATGAATGGAACAGAAGGACATCCTAATAACTGGTGCCATGCGCCTCATGGTGATTTGCAGAGTATAGATGTAAATGTAAATTACATAATAATATAGTATGTATACATTACATATTTAATGGAAAGCAGAAGACGGAGGAAAAATCGGTAACCTAATGGAGTAGGATGGTAGCAAACGGAATATGTAATTCCACTGTGCTGCCTTTCACACAGTTAAGAAGCAGCTTCGTTGCCATATAAGAAACTTGTTACTTTTTGAACAGTAAGTCAATATGAAAACTGGGCAATGGAGTGTGCTGCCTTGCCCATAATTGTTTTGAAGAGGGCCTTAATTTAAATGATCCTTGTGCACATTAAATGGAAAATCTGTGTGTGTGTGTGTGTGTGTGTGTGTGTGTGTGTGTGTGTGTGTGTGTGTGTGGGGGTGGGTGGGTGCGTGCACGCTGAAAACATTTAATTTGTTACTTACTATTCTGCAACTTATGCTGCTTTAAAACTTATGCTGCTTTAAAACTTATGCTGCTTTAAAACTTATGCTGCTTTAAAACTTATGCTGCTTTAAAACTTATGCTGCTTTAAAACTTATGCTGCTTTAAAACTTATGCTGCTTTAAAACTTATGCTGCTGAATTTAATAGATGTGAGGAGTTCGATTTAAAATTGGCCATTGTTATGTCGTGAGCGTACAATATGCTTATAAATTGTGGCTCACGTAGTTTCATGTGAGTGATATGCCTTGCCTATATTAGTAATGGAGAAATGTATGCAAAGCAAAGTGTCGATGTTTAGTCATGATATGTCATGATTACCATTTAACCACTTGGACTGCATGAAAATTTGTTTGTAGGACTTTTTTGTTTTGATGTGAACTTGTGCAAATGTAGTCAAAACTAGTTTACTATTAACTTTTTAGGGTGTTACAATACCTAGCCAACGCCGGTACGTTGGATATTATGCAACATTAGTACAAGAAGAATTAAAGTATCATCCTGTTGTGCTGCTCCTTAAGGAGCTTCGTATAGAACCCTTGCCAAACCTAAATGGAGGACAATGTAGTAAGTATCACCGATCAATTTGTTGATTGCAAATGTGTAAGCTACTTAATTTTCTGTACCGTTTTGAGTACTAATTGTATTATTGTATGCAACTCTTTTGTAGGTCTCCAGGTAGTGATCTCAGATTCAAACAAATTGATATTTACGTCACCTGTGTATGAAGTCAAGAAAGGTAGTCCATCTTTCTGCATACCTTTAGACCAGAGTGTTCGGCTGGAAGGGGACATAAAAGTGCAGTTTTTTAACAAACCAAAAATGAAACGAAAGGTATTAAATCTTGGATATAAATGTGTAATCAATTTGTTTAATTGGTGTTCTGGGCTTTACAAGTGTTTTTATTTTTTATGTCCCAAATGCCAAACAACCTGTAAGATTCCATTCCTTAACATTTCACACTCCTCACTCACTATGTATTTGATTGAGGCCTTCAGTTATTCCTTACTCACTTTTTGTATTTCTTCCATTCCTGGAATTGTTTTCATTAGCTACTGCAGACATCTATCAATTGTCTGAATAAGAGTCTGCTGTGTATGAGTCCCCGTGACGAGCTAATTTGCGCTATCAGTTCCGACATTGTAGATTATGGTGGGTCTGTCATTATTTTGTAATGATGGGATGTTGTGTGCTGTAAGCTCTCGTTGTTTTGCTAATGAAGAAGATTTTTGTCTATGATAATTAACTAAAAAATTGCTCTCAAATGATAAACAAAGTGCTGGAGATATTAATAAATGTTGGTGTGGAAGTTTTGGAGCATATGTCAATTTTCTGTTTTGGGGAAAAAAAAAAAGTTGGGTCTGTCTAAGTGGGCTTGAAGTTTCTCAGTTACTCATTGGTGAATTAGTGAAGCTTGTAGTAATGATTGCGACAAACAGATAGTTGAGGAAAGTGTTCCAACCATGGGAGTCAGTCGTGAGGGGTGAGAGGGACATGCAACAAACAGTTTAAAGCATGTGAAATGAGTGACGCAAGTTGTGGCAAAGGTTATAGGCAGTGAGATGTGATTCTAGAGTGAACAGAGAAGGAAGAAAGAGCATAATCTATTTCCTTATCTACGGGCAGTTCCTAATTTTATACTATTATCTAAAGTGGTTTAGATGTTTGAGAGATCAGTGAGCTGCAGCAAAATTGAAGAATGACTAGATAATTTTCAAAAAATTTGGTGGCAGAGTTGGATGATTGAGAATAAAAGTTCTCTGTTCGGGAGAAGCTAACTGAGAAGTGTGATGTAATGCGGTAGAGAATGGTAGGAAGAAGAGCGGTAGATCATGTAAGATGAGTTTGGTTGTGCTTTTGTCATAGATCAAAAGAATCATTGTAGAGGATTTGCAGATACTGAAATTTTGAATGAATGCAACAAAGAAAATGGTTGGGAAAATAATTCGGACAGTAAATATATGTTTAATGCAGTGTCCTAGCTGTATTTAACTTACATCTCTGTGCTTCCTCAGGCTGCAGGCCACTTGGTTGCTGATTTCAAAGAGTGCTAGTTTCTGCAATGTAACAAATATCAGTGCTTTCTATGCTAACCCAACCAAATTTTGATGTCACTGCTGAGCCACTGGCTTAAATTTCTATAATTTAGCATATTATATTGCTTTATTTATACGTTTTGATTTTGTTGGTTTACACAACTTACTGTATAAAGCAAGAGAGAGAGAGAGAGAGAGAGAGAGAGAGAGAGAGAGAGAGAGAGAGAGTAGGCCTAATGTGGGTATTACTCAACTGATCTGTTGAGGTTTCATTGTGGAACACTTCTTACTAACCAAATTCAGCAACAAACACTTAACGTTGTTTTATTCTGTTGCAGGAGAAGATGTTTCATTTTTGGTTCAATACCTTTTTTGTTCGTGAGGAGATTCAAGTACCTGATACCCCTGCCAATGGGAATGAGGATGGGGATGTAATCCCACCTCCTGATAGGTCTAGTAGAGCAATGAGTTGTGATGGACAGTCTCACGTATCGCAACTTCCACTCAGGCATTCAAGGTAAAGTGATTACGTTCTATTTGTATGGATTGGTTACATACTCCCATCTTCTTTTGAGAAATTGTTTCCTTTGAGTATAGAACACACTATGTTGACAATAGCATTATTTAGAAAGTAATTTAAGTTTTATTTGAAGCTAAGTTATATAGTTTTTGCAGTGGTTTTAGTTTTTTTACTTCTGACTTATAATGCACAGTCTGTAAATTAGTAAGGAACTATGCATGATGAGTGAGTGAGTTAGTTCTCAAAATTGTCATGCTCATCATTTGTAAGTACAAATTATTGTAATCACTCACATTTATTCTACTTCTCAGTATGTGTTTTGGAGGAACATATCTCTGTTATCAGATGAAATTTATTTCAATAAATAACACATGTATGTAAAACTTTTTTGTGGCCAACCTGTGGACCTGTCGTTCAGTGGCCACAAGCTGTTTTTTCAGCTGATGATTACTGAATATACTTGACTGTAAGCTGCATTTTTCTCTGAAAAAAATGACCCTGCAGCTTAGAATAGAGTGCAAAGCAAATGGAAGTTCTGAAAAATGGCACTAGGAGCCACCACAACTAACTTTTGCTGTCGAATAGAAGCAGCACTAGACAGGCATGCTTTGCAAGTGCAAAGATAAATATGGGTGCCAGATTTCTGCGCTAGTAAATGTGTAAATAAAGTTTTAGGATAAATCTGCCCCCCCCCCCCCGGCGTGTCAACCATTGAATTGTAATACATCTTCCAACGAAGGAAATTCTGTATTACTCATCTTCAAATATAACAGCCTTTCAAATATTCATACACAAAAAGTAAATTTCTTTATGTAAATACCAAAATGCGTAACGTGCAGGTTTGCATAAGGCGCCAGCAGAGGTCGGCTTGGTGCCACTGTTTCTACAGCACTGCCACTTCACTACAGATCTACTATGAAAAGCCTGTTGGCAAACCTGTGTTTCATGATTATGTCAATATGGCCAACCTTTCGTCAGTACATCTTTGATGCTTTCCTACCAGTGACAGGAAATCATAAATCACATACTATCTGTGACATAAGAATAATACAGGGTGTATATTCCCCGGAAAAAACCTAGGAATTTTTTCATCTGAGAGAAAACTGGGAAAAACCTGAGAATTTTTCATAATTCCGGGAATTTTTCATTGTTTTAGTTTTCATTTAAATTTTTGTAATTTTGACTGGTAAAACCTGGTAGTCTAACAAAGAATATTACAGTATCCCACTACTGCCAAATGATACTGCTGCAGTAAAACATAAACTGGAGGAAACAGAAACAAAATAAAACTTTAGTTGCAAAGGAAATGCACACCGTGCACACACAAGTGTCTGCCAACAGCAAAACGTGTCAAAGGTCTTAGGACGAAGACTATGCAATACTTCGTAATAACAAACTACTTCTGATCTACATCTACATCTACATTTATACTCCGCAAGCCACCCAACGGTGTGTGGCGGAGGGCACTTTACGTGCCACTGTCATTACCTCCCTTTCCTGTTCCAGTTGCGTATGGTTCACGGGAAGAATGACTGTCTGAAAGCCTCCGTGCGTGCTCTAATCTCTCTAATTTTACATTCGTGATCTCCTCGGGAGGTATAAGTAGGGGGAAGCAATATATTAGATACCTCATCCAGAAATGCACCCTCTCAAAACCTGGCGAGCAAGCTACACCGCGATGCAGAGCGCCTCTCTTGCAGAGTCTGCCCCTTGAGTTTGTTAAACATCTCCGTAACGCTATCACGGTTACCAAATAACCCTGTGACGAAACGCGCCGCTCTTCTTTGGATCTTCTCTATCTCCTCTGTCAACCCGATCTGGTACGGATCCCACACTGATGAGCAATACTCAAGTATACGTCGAACAAGTGTTTTGTAAGCCACCTCCTTTGTTGATGGACTACATTTTCTAAGGACTCTCCCAATGAATCTCAACCTGGTACCCGCCTTACCAACAAATAATTTTATATGATCATTCCACTTCAAATCGTTCCGCACGCATACTCCCAGATATTTTACAGAAGTAACTGCTACCAGTGTTTGTTCCGCTATCATATAATCATACAATAAAGGATCCTTCTTTCTATGTATTTGCAATACATTACATTTGTCTATGTTAAGGGTCAGTTGCCACTCCCTGCACCAAGTGCCTATCCGCTGCAGATCTTCCTGCATTTTGCTACAACTTTCTAATGCTGCAACTTCTCTGTATACTACAGCATCATCCGCGAAAAGCCGCATGGAACTTCCGACACTATCTACTAGGTCATTTATATATATTGTGAAAAGCAATGGTCCCATAACACTCCCCTGTGGCACGCCAGAAGTTACTTTAACGTCTGTAGACGTCTCTCCATTGAGAACAACATGCTGTGTTCTGTTTGCTAAAAACTCTTCAATCCAGCCACACAGCTGGTCTGATATTCCGTAGGCTCTTACTTTATCAGGCGACAGTGCGGAACTGTATCGAACGCCTTCCGGAAGTCAAGAAAAATAGCATCTACCTGGGAGCCTGTATCTAATATTTTCTGGGTCTCGTGAACAAATAAAGCGAGTTGGGTCTCACACGATCGCTGTTTCCAGAATCCATGTTGATTCCTACAGAGTAGATTCTGGGTTTCCAAAAACGACATGATACTCTAGCAAGAAACATGTTCTAAAATTCTACAACAGATCGACGTCAGAGATATAGGTCTATAGTTTTGCGCATCTGCTCGATGACCCTTCTTGAAGACTGGGACTACCTGTGCTCTTCTCCAATCATTTGGTACCTTCCGTTCCTCTAGAGACTTGCGGTACACGGCTGTTAGAAGGGGGGCAAGTTCTTTCGCGTACTCTGTGTAGAATCGAATTGGTATCCCGTCAGGTCCAGTGGACTTTGCTCTGTTGAGTGATTCCAGTTGCTTTTCTATTCCTTGGACACTTATTTCGATGTCAGCCATTTTTTCGTTTGTGCGAGGATTTAGAGAAGGAACTGCAGTGCGGTCTTCCTCTGTGAAACAGCTTTGGAAAAAGGTGTTTAGTATTTCAGCTTTACGTGCGTCATCCTCTGTTTCAATGCCATCATCCCGGAGTGTCTGGATATGCTGTTTCAAGCCACTTACTGATTTAACATAAGACCAGAACTTCCTAGGATTTTCTGTCAAGTCGGTACATAGAATTTTACTTTCAAATTCACTGAACGCTTCATGCATAGCCCTCCTTACGCTAACTTTGACATCGTTTAGCTTCTGTCTGTCTGAGAGGTTTTGGCTGCGTTTAAACTTGGAGTGAAGCTCTGTTTGCTTTCGCAGTACTTTCCTAACTTTGTTGTTGTACCACGATGGGTTTTTCCCGTCCCTCTCAGTTTTACTCGGCACATACCTGTCTAAAACGCATTTTACGATTGCCTTGAACTTTTTCCATGAACACTCAACATTGGCAGTGTCGGAACAGAAATTTTCGTTTTGATCTGTTAGGTAGACTGAAATCTGCCTTCTATTACTCTTGCTAAACAGATAAACCTTCCTCCCTTTTTTAATATTCCTATTAACTTCCATATTCAGGGATGCTGCAACGGCCTTATGATCACTGATTCCCTGTTCTGCACTTAGTCGAAAAGTTCGGGTATGTTTGTTATCAGTAGGTCCAAGATGTTATCTCCACGAGTCGGTTCTCTGTTTAATTGCTCGAGGTAATTTTTGGATAGTGCACTCAGTATAATGTCACTCGATGCTCTGTCCCTACCACCCATCCTAAACATCTGAGTGTCCCAGTCTATATCTGGTAAATTGAAATCTCCACCTAAGACTATAACATGCTGAGAAAATTTATGTGAAATGTATTCCAAATTTTCTCTCAGTTGTTCTGCCACTAATGCTGCTGAGTCGGGAGGTCGGTAAAAGGAGCCAATTATTAACCTAGCTCGGTTGTTGAGTGTAACCTCCACCCATAATAATTCACAGGAACTATCCACTTCTACTTCACTACAGGATAAACTACTACTAACAGCGATGAACACTCCACCACCGGTTGCATGCAATCTGTCCTTTGTAAACACCGTCTGTACCTTTGTAAAAATTTCGGCAGAATTTATCTCTGGCTTCAGCCAGCTTTCTGTACCTATAAAGATTTCAGCTTCGGTGCTTTCTATCAGCGCTTGAAGTTCTGGTACTTTACCAACTCAGCTTCGACAGTTTACAATTACAGTACCGATTGCTGCATGAGGTCACAACCGTTTACATTAGTTTCGTTTGAGCAGTTGCCAGCGGGCTCCATGCGCATGCGCATTTCAGTTACACTTGAGCAATACGTTCTCCCACTTCTGGCAACTACGGGCAAGCTGAATGCTAACCAGAAAAAATTTTCTGGTGCACCCAAGCTACCAGATTCATGCATGTAGTGGGGAAGGAGGTATTCTCTTACTATATTTTTCTCGGTTTCGTTTTCTAAAGTGGCGGCGGGAAGATCTATGTCAGTGTATAAAACGTTAACCATTCAGTCAAAGGACTAATAAGTTTTAGAGTTCCGTGGGAAAGTATACTGTCACTTAATACGGAAAAAGTGTATTTTCACCCAGGAAAAAGTCTATTTTTTAACCGGGAAGTCCAGGAAAGTTCCAGGAATTTTTTCCTTGTCCATTTAGACACCCTGTAATACGAATGTAAACATTATGCCATGTAGCCTTTTATTTTTCCATGTTATCTGTTACTTCATTTAAATCCTGGTTCCCTAGCAGACTTGAGTGAGACGGTGGTAAATGCCGACGAATATACATATCATGTATTGTTTACATTCATCTTATTCTTCTGATGAATAGTGATACAGTCAGAAGTGAAACAAGGCAGCTGATTTTCAAATCATCTAAGACTATAAATTCTGTGCTCACAAGTTAGGTCATTTTAAATGTTTTAAAGAGTAAATTAATGTACAAAATAACCTTATGTAAGATTGACTGCTCAGCTAATGAATCGAACCGAACTACTGTAGCTGTAACTTCATCCATTCCATCTAACTTGTGTCTCTTGTTAGACTGAACCTACTTCGTTGCAATTTTGAAGTGCGGTCCCTTTTTCTATTTAGTTTCTCATTTCTGGGTGAGGCTTAGATTCGGATACTATTTTTTTCCTTGAATTTTGAGTCTCATTTTTTGGGTGCAGCTTGGATTCGGGTAAATAAGGTACATCACAAATGCTTTCTGTAAACTGAAAAAACCAAAGATCTCGGGTACATTTTACTCTCTTTTTTTTTCCTTTCCCATATATTTTTTGTACACATGGTAGTAATCTAGGAACTGTAGATTTGTGCAGCGCTTTTTCAAAGAACTGAGAAATGTAAGTGCCTGAGAATACTTTTAACACCCACAGTTATCTATTTATTTTCATTAGCTGCTGCTGTAGAAGGGGCTTCTTTTGGAAATATGTCATCAAAAATTAATTTAAACCATGTACAGAACGTAGAGTATGTAGCAACTTTATTGTTTTCTGTATATACTTCATCCCAGGATTGATTTGCTAACATCATAGAAAAAGAATGTATTTTATGTACCAAGAAGATCCTTTTGTAGGTCTGCAGTTTTTGGGTTTTTAATCAAGCTCATCTTCAGCTTTATTATCTAAGAGTAATGATCAGAAAGGCTAACATCTCTTATGAATACTTAACAATTTTCCCTGTGTAAGTACATGACCTAAGACTGATGCTGAACTTTTTGATTCCCTTGTAGCGGAGTTCACCATTTGTGCCTTGCCAAAAGTGCTCAAAATGACTAGAAAATTATTACTAATTTCACCCTCAAGATCTGTGCATATTCACATCTCCACATATTATCATCTTAGTTTTGGGGATAAGACACCTTCCAGGAATTGGTTAATTTGTTAAAGAAAATGTCCATATTACCGGTAGGTGAACGGTACACACACAGAATAATTAACTTCCTACAAGTGTCTAGCTCTGTTAGTTCAATGGCAGCTAATTCAAAACGTTTGCCCACACTAATTGTAATCAGATCATCTCTAGCTTTAAAATGTGTGTCACCTCTGATATAATTACATGATCCCCCTCTCTTTAGCGTAGTTCTGCAATAGCGACTAGCAGATTCATATGACAATAACACTATTCTTCTTTTTCTTGTGCCTTTTCCCCACATCTGCACAGTGTTGGCATGGTTATTGACAGATTTTGCTTGGTTAATTTAGGGGGTGGCTGAATGCCCTCTGTTGCGACTGTGTAACCCTGGGACAGAGTATGTGTACCTCAACTATCTGTGTAGTGTGATTCATGAGAAAGTGTTTTAGTAAATGTTTGGGCATTGTTTAACAGTGGCAGGACTTTGGTACTAGCCTGGTATTCACCTAGTCTGATGTGGGAAACCACATAATAACCTCATTCAGGCTGGCTGGTACACTGACCCATCTCATTAATCTCGGGCACACAGTGAAGAAATCTCTTAAACTGGTTGAGATGCTTACAAGGCAGGGGAACCTGTTCTCGTTGTAATATCAAGGCAGGACAGCCTCTTTTGCATAAGAATCACCCTATATCACTGTTTCAGGCAATTTGTAATGCCTTAGGCAAGTGGTTGAGGGTGGATTGTACATGTGGGAGGAAAAACACTACATTTATATTACTTAGCTGTGACTTGTCTTGGGGATAAGATGCTCACTGGTCAATAAACAAGAGAATTTTTCCTATTTCTACCACCCAGCCTTGCACCTCAGGCTCACAAGAATTGTGAGAATGTAATAGTTGTTATTCATGCATTCATGTTAGACATTTTATGTGGGGAGTGCCACTCATTTTTGAAGCATCGTCGTGGGCTCTTCATCTTTCCAGTTGTTAGTGGCACCAACTTTTCTGTTCCACTTGCATTATAAGATAATGCAACAATTAGCCTCTCTTTACTTAATTTTCCACCATGCCATTTTTTTCCTCTGAACTGAAGGTGAAAAACTAAGACTGTTCCGTCTGCATCAAAACCATCATTTACCGCTAGTGACAGTACCATCAAATGTAATACTTGAATCACAAGCCTGTTTTATCCACTTCACTAGCATGTTTTTAAGATCTGGAAACTGAAGAGTCAGACATTCCATTTTGTTTGCAATTTCCTACTTCCAAACATTCTGCTTCACTTGTTTTTCATTTGCTCATTGTTGTATTATATGTGATGGAGGTGCATTATCATGTTTGTATGTTTGCCAACTTGCTGAATAATGTTCCACTTCGTTTAACTGCAGCACTGTCATTTTATTCATGATGTATAGGTATACTGTTTAACACAAAATCTCACAGATAGTCAGTCAAATGCTAAACATGAACAAAGAACACCAGAAACTGAGTTATGCACTATTTGGTTTATTGTTTGGCCATTATAGAAGTCAAGAGTCATTGGAGCTATTGCTAACCTGTACAAACGCTTCCCTGCTTTATTTCTACCACAGCAAATGATCTGTGTGACTTGCAAAGTTGCTGACACTAAATCACACTGCCTCACTGCATTTTTCTGCACACTGAGGCTGCAAATGTCCACTTCCCACCACTCTCATAAATCTCAACAGCCAACATTGCAATGGCCAAACAGTACAAATACTGTCAAATCTGAATGTGCTAAGCAAGGAGGGAGGATGTGCAAATCATTATTTTTAAGAGGAGTTCAATGCAATTGGGATTGGAACTTCCAAAAATGATGTTCTATGCAAGAAAACACAGCAATGAGGAACATACTGATGAGATTCCACTGTATTATGGGCATAGTACTCTTTCAAGTATTAAAGAATGCAAAATAGTGATCTCCCTTTACCTAGTCGATATACTTTTGTATTAGACAAATAATAATCCGTAGAATCTGTGAAACAAACTCTCAAGAATATGGAAAGAAGTCAAAGATGTGCAGTTTAAGTACAATACAATAGACTGTATTACTTTGATAAAATTAATTACATTTAACTATATATTTTAATATTAAAAGTCTCTATGAAGAAACACTTCAGTGCAGTAGGAATAGGTGCCCAACAGATACATATTTCATTTGCCCCTCATCTTCATTGTAATCTTCCCCACTGTGATTGTCACTGTTGTCAGCCGTTTGACATCCACTGCTAGATAAAGACCTGCTTCATACGTGTCCTTACATTACATTCTTATGCTGCATGCATCCCTGCAATTCCTGCATGTTTTATGTCATCTACGCACCTTTTATTACACTGATGTGTGAATCTTTCCTTATGTCGTGGTATCCAGCATAGAATTTCCTTGTTCCAACTACCATTCATTTGTCTGACCACGTGCCCTACCCACTATCGTTTTTATCTTTGTTATGGTTGTGCTCCTGTCTTCTGTTTCAATCTGTTTCCTGATCAGTTTGTTTTTCTGCCTGTCCTATTCTCAACATGCATCTCTTTGTTGCTCACTGAGCAATCCTGTTTCACATTTAAGATCCATCCGTCACTGTCATAATTCATTAGTAATTTTATTATTAATTTGTAACTTTGTTTCTTTTGAAGTGTTCATTATGCATCATTTCAGTCTTATTTACTGGACTTGCAGGTCTGGTTTCAAACTCACTGTTCTAGTTCTTCCGTTAGTAGCTGAAGTCATCTGGAAGAAAGACAAATGATGTGGTGTCATCAGCAACAATAATGTTTACAATTTGTTTCACTAATACGTATGCCTTCTTTTTCTGAGTTGAAGGACCAGGAAACAGCTGTTAGGGCTGCTAATAGTATTTTTGGTGTTATAAAATCTCTTTGTGATTCAGTTTTCAATTCTAAATTTCCCAGTGTTCTGATGATGAATTCTAATAGAAGCTGTAGTGCTTATGTACATGTTTATAAAATACAGTAACACAGGTTGAATTAGTGCCTTGTTTCTCAAGGGCTGGGGGTACATATTTTACTGAAACTTAGTCAAAAACCTTGAAATCTATGAATCTGAAAGTGGTAAGTCACACTTATTTATGTTTTCTATAATTTAATTTACAACTTGCAAAGGGTCCATTATAGTGAGTCAGTAGCTAGAGCCAAATTATTCCTTACCTGATTAACTTTAATATTTGTTTCTGTGCCATTTTTGATAATTTTGGTGACTAGTTCTTATGTTAGAGTGGGGACTGATATATGTCAGGAGGTGTTTTATGTAATGTCCGTCTGTCTTGTAAAATAGAAAAATTGTGATATTGTTTCAATTTATGGAAACTATCTTCTCTTGCAGGCAATTTGTACCCTCTTATTTTACCTTGCCTCCAGCATAATCTTTTTTATTGCAACACCATCACTCGACACACATTTCATTCTTCTTACCTAGAGTAGCTTTAACTACCTAACCTAGAATTGCTCCCAAAATGCTATTGTTTTCATTATGAACTATCTTTGTTTCCGAGTCATCACTTGAACTACACACACACACACACACACACACACACACACACACACAAAACCCCTCTGAATGCTTGTACAGCTTTCTCTCTCTCTCTCTCTCTCTCTGTGTGTGTGTGTGTGTGTGTGTGTGTGTGTGTGTGTGTGTGGTGTTGAGTCATCTGCCATTTTAAATGATCAAATTTGGTGTCTAACTGACAAACTGTTTTTTCAGACTCCTGTTGGTTCCAGTTGTTTCTGTTACTTGTCTTGTCTTCTGACATTACCTCAAATATAATTTCAAATGGATTAGTTAAATTCAGTATATTATTTAAGTTCACTATCACAGTTCTTTGGTATAGTACTTGCCTTGTTCCATTTGAGATTTCCGTTTGTAAGTATCAGAATGTAGAATATTGAGCATTAATTACAGTATTGTATTTCTTATATAAGTTCGCTCACATTTGGGTCTCATGATGAAATACTGCAAACAACTGTTGTTATTCTGCATCAGCTTTATGGCCATGAAACATGGATAATAGTTGGTTGTATTAGGTTGACAGTTAGGTGGAAGAAATTTAATATGCTAATCTGCTTCATCTTAAAATGTGCTAGGGTGTTTTAATCCCTACTCCCTGATGTTATTCATCATATTTGTTTGGAGACCTTTATTTCTCTATTCTTCTTTCTTTCCTTGGATTTTAACCAACCAAAGTGGATCAGTGGTTAAGTCAGGGGACTCTCAATCAGGAAGACTGTGATACAAATCCTTAAATCAAGGATGCTTCCTTGGAAAGGCTAATTTCCTGCCATATCCTTCGCCAATCTGAGCTTTGCTCTGTGTCTAATGACTTCACTATAAAACTTCCTGGCAGCGTAAAACTGTGTGCCGGACTGAGACTCGAACTTGGGACCTTTGTCTTTTGCGGGCAAGTGCTCTACCAACTGAGCTACCCAAGCACAACTCATGCCCCATCCTCATAGCTTCACTTCTGCCAGTACCTCATCTCCTACCTTCCAGACTTTACAGAAGCTCTCCTGTGAGGTACTGGCAGAAGTGAAGCTGTGAGGATGCGGTGTGAGTCATGCTTGGGTAGCTCAGTTGGCAGAGCACTTGCCTGTGAAAGGCAAAGGTTCCAAGTCCTAGTCTCGGTCCGGTACACAGTTTTAATCTGCCACAAAGTCTCATATCAGTGCACACTCCTCTGCAGAGTGAAAATCTCATTCTGGACTTCACTATAGATGGGATGTTAAAGTGCAGTCTTCTGTCCTTCCTAGATTTATTTTATTCTCCCTTTTTCTTTCTTTATCTTCCTTCTTTTCATCTTCTTTATTCTAAATTTACTGCTCGCCCTGTTACATTTTTGCTAATTATTTCCTTTTCTGTTCTATTTTAGTTACAGCTCAGCTTCTGCTACATGTTACATTTGAGTGACTTCCTTCAACTAGCACTTAATTAAGAAACTGGTCATTTCTGTTGCACTCTCTTACCCTGTTCTATGTCAGCCTGCACCATGTGTTACTGTACTGACCCCAGTTTTTAAGTGTGTGTATAATCAAGTCTGAAGTTACTTCTGCTATAGTGCATAAAGTTCTTGTTACTATTTCTTCCAGAACAGTGTCACTTGTTTCTTTGGAGCC
This sequence comes from Schistocerca cancellata, assembly GCF_023864275.1. Classification (NCBI taxonomy): domain Eukaryota; kingdom Metazoa; phylum Arthropoda; class Insecta; order Orthoptera; family Acrididae; genus Schistocerca; species Schistocerca cancellata. The sequence goes on along the minus strand of NC_064627.1, from coordinate 167,121,384 downwards.
TGACATGAAAATGTTGGTGTTGAGGCTGAACAAATGGGCAATCGATGAGGCTCATAAAGATAAACAAAACAAGTTGTACAGTCCAGATTTTGAGGTAAGTCTCAGTAGTTTTGTGTAGTTGCCTCTAGAAAAGAGATACCTTTATCTAGTATAAATACTTTCATAAATTTCTACTGCCACATATTTAAATAGTTAACTTTGTTGTAATACAGATGCGAGGAACATAGTTGGAAATTGAATTTGAGATGAGTTCAAGACAGATAATACATATGTGAATGCAGGGTTGCTGGTGCATATTATTGATGAAAAGGTTTTGCATTTTCAGCCAGCTGGCAGTGTTGAAAAATCATGATATTCATACTCTTCTGGAAAAGTGCCAAGATGTTGATAATGTACCCCTGTTTACTGTTATAAGTAAGGACTAGTGACTATCTTGTCAACAGAGGCAAGGGCTACAGCTTAGCTTTGAATGGGATCCACTGTTAGCGGCTATGTACTAGTAGTGTGTCCAGTAATAGTAGACTTGCCAGCTTATCCAGAATGGCTACAGAAGGATTCAAACACAGTTTTGATTTCTGCCTCAGTGCTTCCTGGACTATAGAATCTTCATTCAGAGAAAGAGGTCACTCCCTCATTATTAAGCGACATTTACAGTGCCTCTACACAGCACCAGAAGATGAATGTGTCACTCTGAAATGTCAGTTTATCAGCTCTGCTTTTCATTAGATAAAACATTGTACTTGCATGTAGTTTCACGACTGATATCTCTCTCTCAACATGTGTTTTTGAACAGTTTTCTGATTGTGGATTCCAGAGGAAATAGCAGGCCCTGGTCATTGCTTAGTTCTATAATTTATTTCATAACAAGCAAATGGTCCAATGTTTTATATTCGCTTATTGTACGTTATGGGGAGGGGGTAATAAATCATTTGGTTTTTGGTCTTGCCTATATTTTTGTGTGGAGTGGAAACAACTTTTATGACATGATTGGCTGGAAGTCCCTTGAGAGGTATGTAGCGCTTGGTGCAACTCTTCCAAATGGATGCCATCTTGATAACTTGCATGTCCCTAATACGACCCAGTAATTGTGGTGAAAGGGGACCTACAGTTTAAGGTGTAATCCAAACCATGTGTCATTCCTGGCATACCTTCACATCATTGAGAGGGGAAGTCTAGGATAAAGGCAGATGGAAAAATTTCGAAGTGTGCCGAGATTTGATATGTGATTTAATTTCAGTTTGCTTTTCTGATTTATTTTTTTCACTGTACAAACGATGGAGGTTGAAGTTGTATGTATCTTATTAATTTATTTTGTATTCTGAGTAAATGTTTCACTTCACAGCAGCATGTGTGTTGTGAAACTCCCTGGCAGATTTGTGCATCTCCCTAGCAGATCAAACCTGTGTTGTGGACAGAGTGTTGAACCCAAACCCTTGCTTTCCATTTACGGCTCAAAGGATTTGTGTGTGTGTGTGTGTGTGTGTGTGTGTGTGTGTGTGTGAATTTTTTCTGCTCTACATGATGTTTGTATAACACATACAAATATTTCCTTAAAGGGGTTTGTATTAACTGTTCGACCCCATTCACTTTTTTTTCTATATGAAAATAATTTTTTTCCTCAGTAGCTCATCTTGATGGTCAGCAGTTCAAAGACTTCTTTGCTGCATCTTTCCAAGCTAGTCTATCGTGTGCATGCCTATTTATACTTGCATAACTACTGCAGCCGACATCCATTTGGATCTGCCTGCTTAGTAAAACCTTGATCTCACTTATTTGGTGGTTCAGGAGGTCTCCAATCAATCAAGCTCTTCTATTCATCAGGCGGGCGTGATGGTCTAGCAGCAAAGCACTTGACAGGAAACCAAGAGGTCACGGGGTTGAATCCTGGTTGGACATTGGATTTTTTCAGTCTGCATTTTAACCTAGCTTCCACCTCGCAACGATGTGAGGCGTCATGAGAAACAACGCATGGTTTGGATTCCATGTTAAAGTGTAGATTCCCTTTCGCTGGTTGTATAACTGAGGTAGATTAGGAACATGCAGGTTGCCAAAGTGGCGTCCAGTTGAAAGGCTTGCACCTGGCCAGTGAACCACATGAAGTCACTATTATATTCCTGAAATTGTGCTGTAAATTTTTCACTCTGATTCCATTCAGTGCCTCTTCATTAGTTATCCAATCTACTTATCTGATCTTCAGCATTTTTCTTAAACAGTAAAACTCCTTATTAATGAACCCACTCTTAAGGAATTAACAGTTTTTCATGAATATTTCTGTTGTTTCCTGTGAACTTCTGATAGTAACAACGTTACCAAAATTCAATTTTAACAATTTTGTTTCAAGAAAAGGTCTGATTGTAAAGAATAATTATTAAATAGTTAACAAATTGAAAATCGACTATTATAAAACCCCTAACATTTTATAGTATTCACAGTTGATCCTTTCATTTTCGAATGAGTTGCGTTAAATTTATGCTGGAGTAAAAGTTAATAATTCAATTAATTCTTATTATCTTTTGGTAGTTCATAGCTTTTGGGCAGTAATTTTGAACAAGTACTGATTTCCACATACAGGTTATGTAATCTGATGTTGCAAAAATCATTGCCACTGTGAGTCCAAGTGCACAGATTGATTGCATTGTGTTATTTATTTAAGTGTTGACTCCTGTTCTGTGAAAATTTTGTGTAGTTGTGGCCCTTCACATTACAGAGAGAGAACATTTGTCCCTCATTGTTTCAAGGAGCATAAACATCGTCAGTTGAACTGCACAGTTGTCTATTGAAGTCTAGATCTGTACAGTAATGTGAACTGGATGTAAGTCGGCTACATTCATTCCCCTCAGTTCTGGCATTTGTAGTATTCATGATGCCGGCCAGAGTGACCGAGCGATTCTAGGCGCTACAGTCTGGAACCGTGCGACCGCTATGGTCGTAGGTTCGAATCCTGCCTAGGGCATGGATGTGTGTGATGTCCTTAGGTTAGTTAGGTTTAAGTAGTGCTAAGTTCTAGGGGACTGGTGACCTCAGATGTTAAGTCCCATAGTGCTCAGAGCCATTTGAGTATTCATGACGATAAACTGGCAGTGGGGTACGGAGAAAGGAGAGCTGTGGTTTTTTGTTGTGTACTTGCAGCTGTGTTGCTTCTTCAATGCTTTCCAAGCAGTAGATTGAAGGTTGTTTATTTTGCACTCTACTTCATCACAAGTGACCAGGCTCTCGAAATTTTTGGTTTTTATGTTAACACATTGTATGTCACCTTTTTTTTCCCACTTGAGACTGTAGCCTTCATTACACACAGTAATTGTAAAATAGCCCCTAAACAAACACTCTACTGAAACAGTTGAATCTAAACAAAGCAGTGAGCCGTAGATAGCAATGTTGAAAACTTGTTTGGCTCTTAGGAGGACAATGTGTGAAGCTTTCAATGACTACCACAGCAGAATGTTATTGAAAGATCTTTCTCAAAGTCCAAATAAAGTCTGGTCAAATGTAAAGATTGTTAGTGGTACAAAATTTGGTGTCCAGATACTCTTGGACGAGACAGAATTGAAATTGAGGGTAGCAGAGCAAAAGCAGAAATGTTGAACTACATTTTCAAATGTCCCTTCACAAAGGAAAATTTGGTGATATTGCTCCAACTTAATCTCGCACCACTGCAAAGATGAGTGTTATAGATATTATTGTCAATGGCCTTGAAAAACAACTGCATTGTTAAAACTTTTGCAATTGAGTTAGCCCCTTTTTATCCCTAAAATACTGTGTGTGTGTGTGTGTGTGTGTGTGTGTGTGTGTGTGTCTAAAAAGGGGCTAACTAAATTGCAAAAGTTTTAGTAGTCCAGTACTGGGAAAATAAATAGGATACAGCCATCTTCAAGAAGGGGAGCAGAAGCAATCCACAAAAGATAGTCCAATATCCTTGACATAGATGTGTTGTATAATTAATTTTGTACTCAAGCATAATAAGGTACTTCAAATAGAATTACCTGTCAAATAGAATTACATATCAACCAGCATGGATTCTGAAAACACTGATCATGTGAAATCCAACTCTCACTTTCCTCATGTGACATCCTGAAAGCCATGGATCAAGGAAGTCAGCTAGATTCAGTATTTCTTGGTGTAAGAAAAGAATTTGACTCAGTACCACCTATATTTTTCTTCTCAAAAGTATGATCATACAGTATATTAAGTGAAATTTGTAACTAGCTGGAGGATTTTGTGGTAGGGAGGAATCAATATGTTATCAAGGATGTCGAGTCATTGGCAGATGTAGAAGTATCTTCAGGTGTGTCAGGGAAATGTGTTAGGATCCTTTCTGTTCATGTTGTGTGTTTGTGTGTCAATGACCTTGTGGACAGTATTAACAGTAACCTCCAATTTTTCAAAGATGGTGCAGTTATCTATACTGAAGTACGGTCTGAAAATAGCTGAACAAGTATCCAGCCACATCTTGATAGAATTTCAAAACGGCCCAAAGACTGTTAGCTTGCATTAAATGTTCACAAAAGTGAAATTGTGTAATTCACAAAATGGAGAAATGTAATAAGCCATGACTACAATATCAAAGAGTCACCATTCGAATCTGTCAACTCATAAAAACAAATGGGTGTAACAATTTGTAGAGATAAGAAATAGAAAGATCATTCAGGAATACAGTATTATGAGAAGGAAAGTTGCTACTCACCATATCGCGGAGATGCCAAGTCGCAGATAGGCACAACAAAATGACTTTCACAATTGTAGCTTTCGTCCATTAAGGCCTTTGTCAACAATAGACACACATTCACACAAATGCAACTCGCACACATGACTGCAGTCTCAAGTGATTGAAACCACGCTGTTTTCCCATTGTTTGAAAGATCATGTAGGCTCATTTATAAGTAAAATAGATGTTGTTGTTGTTGTTGTCTTCAGTCCCGAGACTGGTTTGATGCAGCTCTCCATGCTACTCTATCCTGTGCAAGCTTCATCTCCCAGTGCCTACTGCAACCTACATCCTTCTGAATCTGCTTAGTGTATTCATCTCTTGGTCTCCCCCTACGATTTTTACCCTCCACGCTGCCTTCCAATACTAAATTGGTGATCCCTTGATGCCTCAGAACATGTCCTACCAACCGATCCCTTCTTCTGGTCAAGTTGTGCCACAAACTTCTCTTCTCCCCAATCCTATTCAATACTTCCTCATTAGTTATGTGATCTACCCATCTAATCTTCAGCATTCTTCTGTAGCACCACATTTCAAAAGCTTCTATTCTCTTCTTGTCCAAACTATTTACCGTCCATGTTTCACTTCCATACATGGCTACACTCCATACAAATACTTTCAGAAATGACTTCCTGACACTTAAATCTATACTCGATGTTAACAAATTTCTCTTCTTCAGAAACGCTTTCCTTGCCATTGCCAGTCTACATTTTATATCCTCTCTACTTCGACCATCATCAGTTATTTTGCTCCCCAAATAGCAAAACTCATTTACTACTTTAAGTGTCTCATTTCCTAATCTAATACCCTCAGCATCACCCGACTTAATTCGACTACATTCCATTATCCTCGTTTTGCTTTTGTTGATGTTCATCTTATATCCTCCCTTCAAGATACCATCCATTCCATTCAACTGCTCTTCCAAGTCCTTTGCTGTCTCTGACAGAATTACAATGTCATCGGCGAACCTCAAAGTTTTTATTTTATTTCTTCTCCATGGATTTTAATACCTACTCCAAATTTTTCTTTTGTTTCCTTTACTGCTTGCTCAATATACAGATTGAATAACATTGGGGAGAGGTTGCAACCCTGTCTCACTCCCTTCCCAACCGCTGCTTCCCTCTCATGCCCCTCGACTCTTATAACTGCCATCTGGTTTCTGTACAAATTGTAAATAGCCTTTCGCTTCCTGTATTTTACCCCTGCCACCTTTAGAATTTGAAAGAGAGTATTCCAGTCAACATTGGCAAAAAGCTTTCTCTAAGTCTACAAATGCTAGAAACGTAGGTTTGCCTTTCCTTAATCTTTCTTCTAAGATAAGTCGTAAGGTCAGTATTGCCTCACTTGTTCCAGTATTTCTACGGAATCCAAACTGATCTTTCCCGAGGTCGGCTTCTACAAGTTTTTCCATTCGTCTGTAAAGAATTCGTGTTAGTATTTTGCAGCTGTGGCTTATTAAACTGATTGTTCGGTAATTTTCACATCTGTCAACACCTGCTTTCTTTCCCCCCAGGGGGTCCACAACTCTTTTGTGGATACGTGCGTAGCGAGCATGGGACCCCGAGCTAATGTGGCCTTCCTTCCTTTCTGGGCTGCATACCTTCCCTTTCCGCATCCTTCCCCATCCCCTATCTTCACCCCTCCTCCCCTCACCTCTGGCTCTTTCCTTCCCTTTCTCCCCATCTGGGAGTATGGTTTGTGCCTACGTCCGGAGACGGACGCTCGAAAATGTAACGCATTCTTCGCCTTCTTTGCTTGTATGTTTTCTTCCTTCCTTTGTCCTTCTCTTTTCCTTACCTCTTCTCTTTACCCTTTTCTCTGCTGCGGCGTTTGAGACTTCTCTTCTTTCCTTTCCTTTCTCTTTCTTCCTCCCTGTGCGTGTCTGAAGGCCGACCCACGCCTTTTTGTGCGAAGCCGGTGACGGGGTAACGCGTAATTCCCCGCCCTGGGTAGACAGGTAGGACACGTACGTACCCCCTGGTAACGGCCAGGCCCAGGGAGGGGTGATTACCCGAGCTGATACCTTCCGAAAGTGCCGATTGGTCCCTCCGTCCGTTTGTCGGGAGGTGTGACCTGAGGTGTGAACAATCACCTAAGGCGGGAGTGCCCTCAGAGAGGGCCCCCACAAGGGAGGAGCGCGCCATAGGAGACGCCGGTAATCATGGGGGATTCTTCCGCAATGGTTTCCTCACCTTCCACTATGTCTGCTCACAAGCGTAAGTATACTGAGTCTCAGCCACAGACGGTTCTTCCATCGTTGCCACAGTTCCTTGTTGTTTCTCGGTCTGACGAAGGTCACGACTTCTCCACGGTCAACCCTTTCATTATTCAGAAAGGTGTCGACGCAATTGCAGGTCCTGTAAAGTCTTGTTCCAGATTACGGAATGGCACCTTGTTAGAAACAGTCAGTGCCCTCCAGGCAAAAAAATTGCTGCGTGCTTCACTGCTCCACACCTTCCCTGTCCGGGTTGAAGCGCACCGCACTTTAAATTCCTCGCGTGGAGTCGTTTATACACGCTCCCTCGATGGATTGTCTGACGAAGAAATTCAGCACTACCTGTCTGACCAGGGCATAACGGCTGTTCATAGAGTTATGAAAAGGGTTGACACGAACATCATTCCCACCCGCACTGTCTTCTTGACATTTGACAAAGTTCAACTCCCATCGAAAATCAAAGCAGGCTATGAGATAATTTCCGTTCGCCATTACGTCCCAAACCCTACGCGTTGTTATCGGTGTCAGCGGTTCAATCACACCAGCCAGTCCAGTTCCAATCCGGCCAAATGTGTTACGTGTGGCAAGGATGCCCATGAGGGTGCTTGCCCACCTCCATCCCCTCGCTGCATCAACTGTATGGGTGACCACGCTGCTTCCTCTCGAGATTGCCCCGTTTTTAAGGACGAAAAGCTCATCCAGGAAATCAGAGTGTAGGAAAAGGTGTCGACCTTTGCTGCTCGAAAATTATTCGCCAGTCGACAGCCCACCGTGCCTCAGACAGGAAAATACAGCACTGTCCTTGCTTCTCCTCGGCCAACAAAGGAGGCGGCCACGCAGACTTGCGACCTCACCTTTAGTGCCACGGTCGTCAGATCGGCCAGCGCAAAGATCGCCTGTTCAACCTCACCTCTTTCGCCTGCCCACTCTATGGCTCACCCTTCATCAGGTTCTGCTAAATCTTGAGCCCAAAAGTCCGACACCAAGACTTCGAAAAAAGAGCATACTCGTGAAGATTTTTTACATACCTCAACTTCACAACCATCGGTTCCTCCTTCATCTAAACATCATAATTCCAAGAAGGCTACAAAGAAACCCAGTTCATCTCCTCCTCCGCCAAGGCGTGTCCCATCTACAGCACCACCTGGCGGAAATCGCCCTCGGCCGTCTTCTGTGTCGCCGAGGCGCACTGCTGGTGGCCGGTCAACCGGCCGATCGCTGGTGGCAGGAGCTGCTCCTGACCAACCTATGGATCAGGATCTTCTGCCTTCGGCTGAATGCCGTTCCATGCTGTTGGTCGCTAGCTCCGAGCAGTCTTTGAGTTGACAGCAACTTTGGTCACACTACTCCATTTTCTGTTCACCCCATGTCCATTATCCACTGGAATATCCGCGGCATTCGAGCCAATAGGGATGAATTGTCGATCCTCTTACGATCCTACTCGCCGGTCATCTTCTGTCTTCAGGAAACAAAGCTGCGTCCCCATGACCGCTTTGTTCTCCCTCATTTTCTGTCCGTCCGATATGATCTCCCCTCTGTTGAAGGCACTCCAGCCCATGGAGGACTCATGATTCTTCTCCATGATACTCTCCATTATCACCCAATCCCCTTAAACACTTCCTTCCAAGCTGTCGCCGTCCGTCTTTCTCTTTCCGGATACACGTTCTCTCTTTGTACTGTATACATTCCATCGTCCACACCAATGGCACGAGCTGATCTCCTTCATCTTCTTGGTCAGCTTCCACCCCCCTATTTGCTGGTTGGGGACTTCAATGCCCACCACCCGCTTTGGGGATCTTCACATCCTTGTCCACGTGGCTCACTATTGCTAGACGTCTTCCACCAAGCGGATCTAGTTTGCCTCAACACTGTGGTCCCTACCTTTTTGTCTGCCTCCACGACACATTTATCCCATTTGGACCTTGCGGTCGGTACTGTTCCGCTGGCTCGGCGCTTCGAATGGTTCGCCCTTGATGATACACACTCAAGTGACCACTTTCCATGTGTCCTTAGACTGCAGCCTCAACTGCCATATATGCGTCCGAGACGCTGGAAGTTTGCCCAGGCCGACTGGACACTTTATTCGTCTCTAGCGACATTCGATGACCGTCACTTTCCCAGTGTTGACGATGAGGTCACACACGTTACCGACATTATTCTTACAGCTGCGGAACGTTCAATACCACGCACCTCCGAATTGCCCCGGCGCCCCCCAGTTCCTTGGTGGAACGAGGCATGCCGTGACGCAATACGTGAGCGGCGACGTGCTCTTCGCATTTTCCGTCACCACCCTACTTTGGCCAACTGTATCCGCTATAAGCAGTTCCGTGCGCGATGCCGTCGCGTCATCCGCGATAGCAAGAAGGCAAGCTGGAAATTCTTTATTAGCTCATTTAACACCTTCACTCCCTCCTCGGAAGTTTGGAGTCGGCTTCGACGGTTCTCAGGCGCGCCTAGTTTCTCCCCGGTCTCTGGGCTCACTGTCGCGCATGAGACATTCGTGGACCCCGTCGCAATTTCTAACTCGTTGGGTCAGCACTTTGCTGAGATTTTGAGCTCTTCCAATTACCCGCCAGCGTTTCTCCCGAAGAAACGTGCAGCGGAAGTGCGACCTCTTGCTTTCTCCTCTCAAAATCGCGAAAGCTATAATACTGTTTTCTCCATGCAGGAACTCCAACATGCACTCTCTTCTTCTCGCTCCTCCGCCCCAGGACCGGATGGTATCCATGTCCAAATGTTGCTGCATTTATCAACCCATAGTCTGCGTTACCTCCTTCGCCTTTATAATCGAATTTGGACCGACAGTACTTTTCCCAGACGATGGCGGGAAGCTATCGTCGTTCCCGTTCCGAAACCTGGAAAGGACAAACATCTCCCTTCTAGCTATCGCCCCATTTCTCTCACGAGTAGTGTCTGTAAGATTTTGGAGCGTATGGTGAATTACCGTTTAGCTTGGTGGCTGGAATCCCGCAGTCTTTTAACACCTGCCCAATGCGGATTCCGAAAGCATCGTTCGGCAGTTGACCATCTTGTTGCTCTCTCCACTTATATCATGAACAATTTTCTCCGGCAACGCCAAACGGTAGCAATATTTTTTGATCTGGAGAGGGCATACGATACCTGTTGGAGGACAGGCATCCTCTGCACACTGTTCTCTTGGGGCTTTCGAGGTCGGCTGCCCCTTTTTCTTTGCGAATTTATGTCGGAGCGCACATTTAGGGTGCGGGTGAACACTACTCTCTCCCGTACTTTCTCCCAAGAAAACGGGGTACCCCAGGGCTCCGTGTTGAGTGTTGTACTGTTTGCCATAGCTATAAAACCAATTATGGATTGTCTCCTTCCTGATGTCTCGGGCTCCCTCTTTGTGGACGATTTTGCGATCTACTACAGCTCTCAACGGACCAGCCTTCTTGAACGACGTCTTCAAGGATGTCTCGATCGCCTCCGCTCTTGGAGCATCGAAACCGGCTTCCGTTTCTCTCCCAGTAAGACCGTTTGTGTTAATTTTTGGCGACGTAAGGAGTTTCTTCCACCCTCATTACATCTAGGACCTGTCAACCTTCCGTTTTCGGACGTCGCTAAATTCTTGGGTCTTATGTTTGACAGAAAACTGTGCTGGTCCTCCCACGTTTCCTATCTTTCGGCTCGCTGTCTGCGATCGCTTAACACCCTCCGTGTCCTGAATGGTACCTCCTGGGGAGTGGACCGAGTGGTCCTTCTCCGCCTCTATCGCGCCTTAGTGCGCTCGAAATTGGATTATGGAAGCATAGTCTACTCCTCTGCTCGGCCGTCTATTCTTCGGCGTCTCGACTCTATCCACCACCGTGGATTATGTTTAGTGTCTGGAGCTTTTTACACTAGCCCTGTGGAAAGCCTTTATGCTGAGACTGCTGAACCTCCGCTGTCCAATCGGCGAGCAGTCCTTCTGAGTCGTTATGCTAGCCGTCTGTCTTCCATGCCTGCTAATCCAGCCCATGACCTTTTTTTCGACGCTCCCTTTGATGTAGGGTATGCAGGCCGCCCCTCCTCCCTACTACCACCGGGAGTCCGCTTCCGTCAACTGCTCCATTCTCTTTCCTTCCGCTTTACAAAAACCTTCTTGACAACTTGGGGTACAGCACCGCCTTAGCTCCATCCCCGGATCTGCCTGCTCCGTGACCTTTGTCGATTTCCCAAGGATGGTACCCCTTCACTTGTTTATCGTCGGGCATTTGCTGCTCTATGTGCACAAATGACGGACGCCACATTTATTTACACTGACGGCTCGAAAACATCGTTAGGTGTAGGGAGTGCCTATATTGTTGGCGACACCCCAAATCAATTTCGGCTTCCCGACCAGTGTTCGGTGTATACTGCGGAGCTTTACGCTGTTCTCCAGGCTGTCCACTACATCCGCCGCCATCAGCGGATACAGTACGTTATCTGCTCAGATTCCCTCAGCTCTCTCCTCAGTCTCCAAGCTCTTTACCCTGTGCACCCTCTGGTCCACCGGATTCAGGACTGTCTGCGCTTGCTCCACCTGGGGGGCGTCTCGGTGGCGTTCCTCTGGCTCCCGGGACACGATGGTATCTGTGGGAATGAGGCGGCCGATATAGCGGCCAAGACTGCAGTCTCTCTTCCTTGGCCAGCTATTCAGTCGCTTCCCTTCACCGATCTATGGAGCGGTTTATGTCGCAAAGTTGCTCAATTATGGCGTGCGCATTGGTCAACACTTCCCCATAATAAATTGCGGGAAGTGAAAGCCCTTCCTTGCGCTTGGACCTCTTCCTCCCGAACGCGTCGTCGGGAGGAGGTAATTTTAGCTAGACTCCGGATAGGGCACTGTCTTTTTAGCCATCGACGTCTTTTAAGCGGCGATCCTCCCCCACTCTGTCCCCACTGCTCTCAGCTGTGGACGGTAAGACACCTTTTAATTGAATGCCCCTATTTTAATCCGTTACGCTCCCGTCTACAGCTATCGCCTGATCTATCGTCGATTTTAGCAGATGACACGCGCTCAGCCGACCGCGTTCTCCAGTTTATTAGTGACAGTGAAATGACGTCAGTCATTTGAAGCTTTTTTTTTGGGACAACCAACCCCTTTCTGTAGTGGATTTTTAAGCATTCCTTCTGCTTTTAGTTTCTACAATTTTATGGCTTTGTTCCCATTGCTGCTGGTTTTAAATTTCGATTTTTTACTGTTTCCTAAGTCACGGGTTGGCCGCTAATGACCATAGAAGTTTTGCGCCATAAAACCAAAAACAAAAACAAAAACAAAAAAAAACCTGCTTTCTTTGGGATTGGAATCATTATATTCTTCTTGAAGTCTGAGGGTATTTCGCCTGTTTCATACATCTTGCTCACCAGATGGTAGAGTTTTGTCAGGACTGGCTCTCCCAAGGCCGTCAGTAGTTCTACTGGAATGTTTTCTACTCCGGGGGCCTTGTTTTGACTCAGGTCTTTCAGTGCTCTGTCAAACTCTTCACGCAGTATCGTATCTCCCATTTCATCTTCATCTACATCCTCTTCCATTTCCATAATATTGTCCTCAAGTACATCGCCCTTGTATAGACCCTCTATATACTCCTTCCACCTTTCTGCTTTCCCTTCTTTGCTTAGAACTGGGTTTCCATCTGAGCTCTTGATGTTCATACAAGTGGTTCTCTTATCTCCAAAGGTCTCTTTAATTTTCCTGTAGGCAGTATCTATCTTACCCCTAGTGAGATAAGCCTCTACATCCTTACATTTGTCCTCTAGCCATCCCTGCTTAGCCATTCTGCACTTCCTGTCGATCTCATTTTTGAGACATTTGTATTCCTTTTTGCCTGCTTCATTTAGTGCATTTTTATATTTTCTCCTTTCATCAATTAAATTCAATATTTCTTCTGTTACCCAAGGATTTCTACTAGCCCTCGTCTTTTTACCTACTTGATCCTCTGCTGCCTTCACTACTTCATCCCTCAGAGCTACCCATTCTTCTTCTACTGTATTTCTTTCCCCCATTCCTGTCAATTGTTCCCTGATGCTCTCCCTGAAACTCTGTATAACCTCTGGTTTAGTCAGTTTATCCAGGTCCCATCTCCTTAAATTCCCACCTTATTGCAGTTTCTTCAGTTTTAATCTACAGGTCATAACCAATAGATTGTGGTCAGAGTCCACATCTGCCCCTGGAAATGTCTTACAATTTAAAACCTGGTTCCTAAATCTCTGTCTTACCATTATATAATCTATCTGATACCTTTTAGTATCTCCAGGGTTCTTCCATGTATACAACCTTCTATCATGATTCTTAAACCAAGTGTTAGCTATGATTAAGTTGTGCTCTGTGCAAAATTCTACCAGGCAGCTTCCTCTTTCATTTCTTAGCCCCAATCCATATTCACCTACTACGTTTCCTTCTCTCCCTTTTCCTACATTCGAATTCCAGTCACCCATGACTATTAAATTTTCGTCTTCATTCACTATCTGAATAATTTCTTTTATTTCATCATACATTTCTTCAATTTCTTCGTCATCTGCAGAGCTAGTTGGCATATAAACTTGTACTACTGTAGTAGGTGTGGGCTTCGTATCTATCTTGGCCACAATAATGCGTTCACTATGCTGTTTGTAGTAGCTTACCCGCATTCCTATTTTCCTATTCATTATTAAACCTACTCCTGCATTACCCCCTATTTGACTTTGTGTTTATAACCCTGTAGTCACCTGACCAGAAGTCTTGTTCCTCCTGCCACCGAACTTCACTAATTCCCACTATATCTAACTTTAACCTATCCATTTCCCTTTTTAAATTTTCTAACCTACCTGCCCGATTAAGGGATCTGACATTCCACGTTCCGATCCGTAGAATGCCAGTTTTCTTTCTCCTGATAACGACATCCTCTTGAGTAGTCCCCGCCCGGAGATCCGAATGGGGGACTATTTTACCTCCGGAATATTTTACCCAAGAAGACGCCATCATCATTTAATCATACAGTAAAGCTGCATGCCCTCGGGGAAAAATTACGGCCGTAGTTTCCCCTTGCTTTCAGCCGTTCGCAGTACCAGCACAGCAAGGCCGTTTTGGTTATTATTACAAGGCCAGATCAGTCAATCATCCAGACTGTTGCCCCTGCAACTACTGAAAAGGCTGCTGCCCCTCTTCAGGAACCACACGTTTGTCTGGCCTCTCAACAGATACCCCTCCGTTGTGGTTGTACCTACGGTATGGCTATCTGTATCGCTGAGGCACGCAAGCCTCCCCACCAACGGCAAGGTCCATGGTTCATGGGGGGGGGGGGGGGGGGGGGGGATCTAAAAAGAAAGATGATGAGACTTACCAAACAAAAGCGCTGGCAGGTCGATAGACACACAAACAAACACAAACATACACACAAAATTTAAGCTTTCGCAACCAACGGTTGCCTCATCAGGAAAGAGGCCTGCTGAGGCAACCGTTGGCTGCGAAAGCTTGAATTTTGTGTGTATGTTTGTGTTTGTTTGTGTGTCTATCGACCTGCCAGCGCTTTTGTTTGGTAAGTCTCATCATCTTTCTTTTTATATATATTTTTCCCACGTGGAATGTTTCCCTCTATTATATTCATATCATTAAAATAGATGATAGATGGAATACTAGGGAAATGCATTCAATTTACAAAGCAGAGCAGATTGCTTACAAAACACTGGTGCAATCCATTTGAGAATGTTGCTCAAGTGAGTGGGATCTGTTCCAAATAGGATTAAGAGAAGTTAGTCTGCATGTGTAGAGGACAGCGCAAATGATGACAGATTTGTTGGACCCGTGGGAGATCGTTGCAGAGGTGCTGAAGAAACTGAACTGGCAGATGCTTGAAGATAGGTGCAAATTATCCTGAGAAAGGTAACGTAAAAAGCATAAGAAACTAGCTGTAAGCAGTGAATTTGGGGATGTACTGCAGTCTCCTACATATCGCTGCCATAGGGACTGTGTGCCATAGGGACTGTGAGGACAAGATTAGACTAATTATTGCGTATGGAGGCATCTTAAGCAATCTTTCTTCTTGTGCTATATATTTGACTAGAAACAGCAGCAGCCCTAATAATGGGTATAATGGGAAGTACCCTCAGCCATGCACTTCAGTGGTTTGCTGGGTGTAGGTTTAGGTGTAAATGTGAATCGAATTCTATATCTCAGTGTTCTATAAGATTCCAGAAGTCATCAATAATATCCATAAGTGTATCCTTTTTTCCATGGCAGTAATGATAGTAACAGATAGTAACAGGTGACTTGCAACAGTAAACCTGTGAAAACTGTAAAATTACTGGAGGAAACAGCACAATTGATAGTCTCTGAACTCTCTTGAGAAAGTGAATGGCTTGTCTAAAACGCACAGTTACTTACAGTAATTGTGTAGTTTCACTCACACACATCACACATAACAAGACATGTAACTAAACTGAATTCATATATGTCCTGTAATGACTTAACCAATCTCTTACTATAAAATGACTTCATGAAATGAAAGTGAAAATATTCCCATATATGGAAATTTATTATGAGAGAAGGTCTGAGAAACTGCCTCGAAACTCTGGGATTGCCGATTTCAGTGCATGAATGACTGGCAGGATAGCTTTGCCTACTGAAACAGTAGGTGGGGAAAGTATTAGAAATGGGTGGGTAGAAAAGTTTGGCATAGTTAGTAACTGAGTTGAGCCCAGAAACTTTTTCATTGCTCATGGAACTGAAATATTTTCTAATTTACTTCCCTAAAAAAAGGGTCTGCTCTTTTTTTCAGGGTACAAAATGTTGCAGAGGTACAGAGCAAAGAAAGCATGACTCACTTGCTGTGTGTGAATAATGATAGCAGTGGAAAGTAGCCATCATTAATTATAAGAAACTTTTAAACTATCAGATGATTTGAAAATATAGGTAAACACCGTGCACCTTCAATTTTATAACCATTAGCTGGGTGCTTTCTGAAACTTGTACAAAGTTTCTTAGTAGTTTAGATGACAAGATGGCTGCAGCAGGATGCAAGATCATTATTGACAGATGCCCTGGACACTCATACATAACGACATTACTCAGGAACGTTGATGTTATGTTTCTTTCTGTAAAATTTAAAGGTCGCATGCAGTCTGTAGGCCTGAGCATAATTCATCAGCTGATGAAAGCTAAATATGGAATGGCTATTTTGCAGAGGTCAAATTCTTTCCACAGAAGAAAGGACAGAGTGATAATGAATGTTTTACAGGCTGTGCACATTTGTTGTTGCCTGAAATGCTGTACTCAGTTTTATAAAAATTGACTGTAGGTCAGTGTCAGTTGCTGCAGATGATGATGATTTCCATAAATGCTGTATGATATTGTGGTGACATTTTTGGATTTTGTTGTGATGATATCATGACCTATTTCCCGAAGTTAGATGTAACTGCTTGATACATACATACATACATACATACACACACACACATTAATTCTTGTTCCATAGATCATGAATACGACATTTTGTAATGATGTGGAAAGTGTTACTTTAACATAAGTCTTCTTTACACAAAATGATATTTTAAATGTTGTTTGGCTACCTGCCAGAATTTTAATGCTATTTGGCAAATGACCATAGATTTTTGTGGCAGCTGTGCCAAAGTCAGATTTAACCCAAAATAGTGAAAATCGCCCTTTCTTCTAGTATCGTAGCTATGCACTTCGCTGTTATTTTTGAATTGGGATGTGTTATTAATAAAAAATTTCAGAAGTGAATATATGTATTGTGAAGGTACTGTGAATATACTGAGTTCCTTAAATAAATGTCTGCAAGGTGATCTTGTGTGGGCTGCAGCTATTATTCTGATTACACACTTTTGTGCAATGAATACTTTTCCTCTTAATGATTAATTACCCCAAAATATGATGCCATATGAAAACAGTGAATGAAAATAGGCATAGTAGGCTAATTTATTGATATGTTTATCACCAATTGCAATAATTCCAACACTGTAAGTAGCTGAACCTAACCGTTTCAGCAGATCATAAACGTATTTCTTCCAATTTAATTTCTCATCAGTGCACACACCCAGAAACTTTGAATATTCTGACTTAGCATCAGACTTCTGTTCATAGTCTACATTTATCAGTGGTGTTGTGCCATTTACTGTACAGAATTGTATATATTGTGTTTTCTCAAAATTTAGCGAAATACCCTCAGACTTCAAGAAGAATATAATAATTCCAATCCCAAAAAAAGCAGGTGTTGACAGATGTGAAAATTACTGAACTATCAGTTTAATAAGTCACAGCTGCAAAATACTAACACGAATTCTTTATAGACGAATGGATAAACTGGTAGAAGCTGACCTCGGGGAAGATCAGTTTGGATTCCGTAGAAATATTGAAACACGTGTGGCAATACTGATCTTATGACGTAACTTAGAAGAAAGATTAAGGAAAGGCAAACCTACGTTTCTAGCATTTGTAGACTTAGAGAAAGCTTTTGACAAAGTTGACTGGAATACTCTCTTTCAAATTCTAAAGGTGGCAGGGGTAAAATACAGGGAGCGAAAGGCTATTTACAATTTGTACAGAAACCAGATGGCACTTGTAAGAGTCGAGGGACATGAAAGGGAAGCAGTGGTTGGGAAGGGAGTGAGACAGGGTTGTAGCCTCTCCCCGAAGTTATTCAATCTGTATATTGAGCAAGCAGTAAAGGAAACAAAAGAAAAGTTCGGAGTAGGTATTAAAATCCATGGAGAAGAAATAAAAACTTTGAGGTTCGCTGATGACATTGTAATTCTGTCAGAGACAGCAAAGGACTTGGAAGAGCAGTTGAATGGAATGGACAGTGTCTTGAGAGGAGGATATAAGATGAACATCAACAAAAGCAAAACGAGGATAATGGAATGTAGTCGAATTAAGTCGGGTGATGCTGAGGGAATTAGATTAGGAAATGAGACACTTAAAGTAGTAAATGAGTTTTGCTATTTGGGGAGCAAAATAACTGATGATGGTCAAAGTAGAGAGGATATAAAATGTAGACTGGCAATGGCAAGGAAAGCGTTTCTCAAGAAGAGGAATTTGTTAACATCGAGTATAGATTTAAGTGTCAGGAAGTCGTTTCTGAAAGTATTTGTATGGAGTGTAGCCATGTATGGAAGTGAAACATGGATGATAAATAGTTTGGACAAGAAGAGAATAGGAGCTTTCGAATTGTGGTGCTGCAGAAGAATGCTGAATATTAGATGGGTAGATCACATAACTAATGATGAAGTATTGAATAGAATTGGGCAGAAGAGGAGTTTGTGGCACAACTTGACAAAAAGAAGGGACCGGTTAGTAGGACATGTTCTGAGGCATCAAGGCATCAAGGGATCACAAATTTAGCATTGGAGGGCAGCATGGAGGGTAAAAATCGTAGAGGGAGACCAAGAGATGAATACACTAAGCAGATTCAGAAGGATGTATGTTGCAGTAAGTACTGGGAGATGAAGCAGCTTGCACAGGATAGGGTAGCATGGAGAGCTGCATCAAACCAGTCTCAGGACTGAAGACCTCAACAACAACAGTGAGTCCATTTGCGGAGAACCACCCAATAATTTCTGAAAGACATTATTTACAATTTCCTTAGCTGATTCTTTTTGTTGGGTATGATTATGATATTTGCATCATCAGCAAAAAGAACTAGTTTGCCTCTTCATGAATATAGAGTGGGAAGTCATTAATATATATTAAGAACAATACGGGGCCCAAGACTAAACCCTATGGGATACCATTCTTGATACTTCACCAGTTTGGAGTCTGTTGATTTTTTGCAGACTATCTGTACTGTTAATTTCACCCTTTCCATTCTTCCAGTTAAATATGAATTAAACCATTTGTGCACTGTCCAGCTCAGACCACAATACTTAAGCTAAACTAGAAGAATTTCATGATTCACACAATCAAAAGCCTTTGAGAGATTACAAAATATCCGTATTGGTGATGTTTGGTTATTCAATGAATTTAAAATATTTGATAAGTGAAAGCAGGATAAATGCCCTTACCAGTGAGCTATTACATATGTGGCTGAGAATCCTACTTATCTGTTGGAAACAAGCTTTTAGTACTCTGGGTGGAAATGCCATTCCACGTGAGGTTTTACTTTTGAGTGAAGTTCATTAGGAGAGGTGGGTTGAATTTCAGTGTTATTGATTATTAAAAAGGTTTTCTACTTCTGACTTCTTATTAACAAACTTTTCACAGAGTTTGATAGAAATACAGTCTTCCTGTGTTCTCGGTTGCCCTGTTTCTCTTCTATCAATATTCCAAATTGTTTTATTTTTTATTATCTGATGTGCTAATCTCAGATATAATGCATATACTTCTGGGCTTTTAATAACTTTTCTTAATACAGTGCAGTAGTTTTTATAATGTTTCAGTTTCTGGGTAATTCCTCCTCCTGCCGGCCGCGGTGGTCTAGCGGTTCTAGGCGCTCAGTCCGGAACCGTGCGACTGCTACGGTCGCAGGTTCGAATCCTGCCTCGGGCATGGATGTGTGTGATGTCCTTAGATTAGTTAGGTTTAAGTAGTTCTAAGTTCTAGGGGACTGATGACCACAGATGTTAAGTCCCAAAGTCCCATAGTGCTCAGAGCCATTTGAACCAATTCCTCCTCCTGGTTGTAAGATACATTTCACTTTTCTGTTTACAAGATATTTTTATCCCTTTAGTGTGCTACGGCTTTTTAGATGGTTTCTTTCAACTATATTTCACTGTTTTCTTAGGGTAACTATTTTCAAATATACTCACAAGGGTATCATGAAACAGGTTAAATTTTAAATTAGCATCAGGTTCCCTGTACACCTCACCCCAGTCTAATTTTTGCAAGCTTTCCCTAAAATTTTCAGTTAAATTGTTAATTGAATGCAATATTTTGGAGGATTGCTTTTCATTACTGTATGGAGCTATGTCATACACTGTAAGTAGCTGTGCATCCTGATCAGATAGACCATTCTTAGCAGGAAAAGTTTTTATTTGATTAAATTTATCGGTGTGCTGCTTTCGTGTTCCACCCGAGTAGGAAAATCAGTAACTGACATCAAATTGAAAGAACCAAGTAATACTTCAAGGTCAAGCTTTCTGTCAGACTCTTTCAGAAAATCTACATTGAAATCCCCCACAATCAATAATTTGCTTCCCTCTGTCTGACAGATAGCACAACTAAGAATCCAAGATTTTCAAAAATAGCTAAAAATTTCGCAGTGGGTACCTAATACACGGCTACAATTATAAAAGTATCATTGTTTAGTTTAAGCTCACACGCACATGCTTCTATATGTTGCTCTACACAAATTGTTTTAGTTTCCAAGTTTTTCACACTATGACAGATTTTAACATTTATGGCAACTCCTCCTCTCTCCATAGTATCTCTACTTACATGTGCTAAAAGCTTATAGCCACTTACATTTACCATTCCCATACCTGTGACTATATGATGTTCAGACAGGATTTTTCTAAATCTTCTAAATAAACAAGAACCTCATCTACTTTTTTTTAAATCCCCTGATATTTTGTTGCAATGTACTAAATTATTTTTCACTGTACTGTTAAAAGAAGTACTCCCATGAGAATCAGTGCCCCCCCCCCCCCTCTCCCCAAAGATTTTGCTATCATCTTAGCCAATTTACCCTCCCCTTTCCTACTGAGATGCAGGCCCTGTCTTGTGAAGTCCCACCTACCAGTACCATCAAAAGAAACTAAACCTATGCCTGACAAAGTAGCAACCCAAAGCAGCTAATCTAGCTCCATGTTGACCTTACTGACAGAGCTGTTCAGTTGGGGCTGATCATACCGCAAGAAAGCAGGAACCAAGCCAACATTTGTATGATTTTTCTGCAGATGCTATTTTTACCAGGTCACTTCAGTGTTGTAGCCCTAATCCCTACAATATTGAGTGGTAAGCTTTTGTAAAGAACTGAGCAGAGCTGAATGAAAGTGGTGGGTACGTTGGAGAGATGATTATCAGGAGGACAAGAATTAAGCTGCATTAAGTTTTACTGCGACTCTTTGAAACTATTTTTCCTAATTAAGCATTATAACGAGCACCTGTGATTGTTTCACATTTTCACCTCATAGTACACGATGCCAAGCTGGTCCCACCAAATGCAGAGCATGATCTTGAAGCCATGAATATTCAGTTTGGCTATCGACGTGGAAGCATGGATAGGATATCTCCATGATTTTTTGCATTTAGGGTTATAGTAATGAACCCATTTTTCATCCCCGGTCACAATGCGATGCAGAAATCCCTTCCGTTTTTGCCTCTGAAGCAACTGTTCACAAACGCACAAACTCTGTTCAACGTCTCTTGGTTTCAGCTCATACGGGACCCAGTTTCCCTCTTTCTGAATCATGCCCATAGCCTTTGAGATGTTTTGAAATGCCTTACTGTGTCACTCCCACTAATTGTGCCAATTCTTCTTGAGTTTGATGAGAGTCTTCACTCAACAATGTCTCCAATTCTGCATCTTCGAAAACATTCTCTCTTCCACCACTATGCCAGTCTAAGACATTAAAATCACCATTCTTGAAGCATTGAAACCACTCAAGACACTCTCTGCCACTAATAGCGTACTTACCATATGTACTTGAGAGCAGTCGAGGATCTCTTCATATTGAAACAAAACAGTAACACTTCCCACAAATGACGAGAATTAGGCTTGTAAACTGACATTTTCAATCAAGAACAACTTTATGATGCAGACTCAAATCGGCTAATGTTTGAATGAGGTTATGTTGACCGAGGTCCAAGCTAACTACCTGACGTCTGCGATCTGTTTCTTTTGACTGCTACTTACCGTTGTCACCACCTATTGGCAAACGGCGGTAGCAAAGTTGTACACCTTGTATCTCCAACAACTGTCCTTTTCCTTTGCTGTCTTTTTGATGAGAACATCTTTATTCTAAAGATGTGTGTGCTGATATATACAACAGGGTCCTAGTGCTTGCATCTGGAGTGTATTCATAGCCTTGAATCATCCCAGTATTCAGAATTTTCTGTTACATAAAAAGAGCTCACACTCAGTGCAAAGACCAAGGAATAGTTATCCATTGTGTTCCTATAACACCCTCCCATCCATGGTTGGATGTCATTTCTCAAATTAGTGTTAAAATTGCCAAATAACAAGTGATTATGTGACGGGGATACCTTATGAGAAATGTGCATCTACTCTAGAAACAGTTAGAACCATTGTCATTATCTAAAGAAGGGTCGTGAGAGAAAGTGTAACATTTCCGGAGGCATGTGGAGGGTTTATGACCCATTCAGTTATTGCAGCAGGAGCAAGTTTATGTTTATCACTAAGCTAGTCACACCATTAATGGAATGTAAAGCTTTTGCGTTCCCATTCCGAAAAGTAGTTAATCTATATTGTCATGTATGTTCTTTCATTCACCCGAATACTTGGTTACATCCAGAGCAATGACATCAATATTGTGGTGTGTTAATTCATGGAAGTTGAGAGCTTTTCTTCTTTATGGTCTCATGTTATTAATCAGATCCAGTACTGTTCCTATATTCCATGTTAAAATTTTCATTCTGATTAAATTATTTTGTTTTTGACTGCAAAGTTGGGCAACCATTTGTGTATCACTGCCAAAGTGAATGATACTTGGCCTTCCGTTTCTGGTGAACTCATGGTGTGAGCTAAGCACTGCACATATAGATGCAGGACTGGATCTCTGGGTAGTCATGGATCACAGTGCGGCAACCATAACATACCTGCCGCCAGCAGGCTGGCCCATACTATACATTACCGATTTCACCTGAATGGGAAGAGAGAAGAGAACAGTTTGAGAAATTGACTAGAATTTGTTTAAAGTGGATCTCAGATCGATAAGAAAATTCAGGAGCCATTCACCACATAGCATGACGCAGGTGATGCCCAGCATCCAAACTGTAGTGGACTGCTATACAGGGTGGTCCATTGATTGTGACTGGGCCAAATATCTCACGAAATAAGCGTCAAACGAAAAAACTGCAAAGAATGAAACTTGTCTAGCTTGAAGGGGGAAACCAGATGGCGCTATGGTTGGCCCACTAGATGGCGCTGCCATAGGTCAAGTGGATATCAACTGTGTTCTTTAAATAGGAACCCCCATTTTTTATTACATATTCGTGTAGTACGTAAAGAAATATGAATGTTTTAGTTGGACCACTATTTTCGCTTTGTGGTACATGGCGCTGTAATAGTCACAAACATATGGCTCACAGTTTTAGACTAACAGTTGGTAACAGGTAGGTTTTTAAAATTAAAATACAGAACATAGGTACGTTTGAACATTTTATTTCGGTTGTTCCAATGTGATACATGTACCTTTGTGAACTTATTATTTCTGGGAACACATGTTGTTACAGCGTGATACCTGTAAATACCACATTAATGCAATAAATGCTCAAAATGATGTCCGTCAACCTCAATGCATTTGGCAATATGTGTAACGACATTCCTCTCAACAGCGATAATCCTCCTTCCGTAATGTTCGCATATGCATCGATAATGCATGAAGCATGTTGTCAGGTGTTGTCGGTGGATCACAATAGCAAATATCCTTCAACTTTCCCAACAGAAATAAGTCCGGGCACGTCAGACCCAGTGAACGTGCGGGCCATGGTATGATGCTTTGACGACCAATCCACCTGTCATGAAATATGCCATTCAGTATCGCTTCAACTGCACGCGAGCTATGTGCTGGACATCCATCATGTTGGAAGTACATCGCCATTCTATCATGCAGTCAAACATCTTGTAGTTACATCGGTAGAACATTATGTAGTACATTGCACCATTTAGATTGCCATCAATAAAATGGGGGCCAGTTATCCTTCTCCCATAATGCCGCACCATACATTAACCCACCAAGGTCGCTGATGTTCCACTTGTCGCAGCCATCATGGATTTTCCGTTGCCCAATAGTGCATATTATGCCGGTTTACGTTACAGCTGTTGGTGAATGACGCTTCGTTGCTAAATAGTACTCGTGCAAAAAATCTGTCGTCGTCCCGTAATTTCTCTTGTGCCTAGTGGCAGAACTGTACGTGACATTCAAAATTGTCGCCATGCAATTCCTAGTGCATAGAAATATAGTACGGATGCAATCGATGTTGATGTAGCATTCTCAGCACCGACTTTTTTGAGATTCCCGATTCTCGCGTAATTTGTCTGCTACTGATGTGCGGATTAGCCGTGACAGCAGCTAAAACACCTAGTTGGGCATCATCAATTGTTGCAGGTCGTGGTTGACGTTTCACATGTGGCTGAACACTTACTGTTTCCTTAAATAACGTAACTGTCCGGCGAACGGTCCAGACACTTGGATGATGTCATCCAGGATACGGAGCAGCATACATCAACACGATATCAACCTTTTCCGCAATTGGTAAACTGTCCATTTTAACACGGGTAATATATCACGAAGCAAATACCGTCCGCACTGGTGGAATGTTACATGATACCACGTACTTAAACGTTTGTGACTATTACAGCGCCATCTATCACAAAGTGAAAAAAGTGGTCCAACTAAAACATTCGTATTTGTTTATGCACTACATGAATATGTAATAAAAAATGGGGGTTCCTATTTTAAAAAAAACGCAGTTTATGTCTGTTTGACCTATGGCAGTGCCATCTAGTGGGCCAACCATAGCACCATCTGGTTTCCCCCTTCAAGCTAGACGAGTTTTGTTCTTTTTAGTTCTTTCGTTTGATGCTTATTTTGTGAGATATTTGGCCCGGTCACTATCAATGGACCACCCTGTAGACTCTGTTTACTTGAGCTCCAACTTCGTAGCCAGTCTGTGTGGCGTGTTCTTATATGCTGATGTAACTGTTGGGGTTCAAAGCAGATCTATTGGTTCATCTTTCTGTGGTTAGCCTGGAGCATTTCCCACTTGGCCTTAATTGATCATGGGTGCTTATTTGGCTATAACTTATTATGAAAAGGATAGTTGCTATCCACCATCTGCGGAGATGCTGAGCCACAGATAGGCACAACAAAAAGACTGTCACAAAATGAGCTTTTGGCCAACAATGCCTTTGTCGGAAAAAAGAACCCCCCCCCCCCCCCCCCCACACACACACACACCAAAGCCAGTCTGGCTTTAGTTGCCAGAGACTGTGGTCATCTGTGTGTTAGATGTGTGTGTGTGTTTGTGTGTGTGTGTGTGTGTGTGTATCTTGTCCTTTGGTGACAATGACCTTGTTTGCTGAAAGCTCATTTTGTGACAGTATTATTGTTGTGTCTATTTGGAACCCATCATCTCTACTGTATGGTAAGCAGCAACTTTCCTTTTCATATATTATTACATCCATCTTGGATTTGCCATTGTTCGGCTATAACTTATTCACACCCATTCTGTCTATCCCCTTCTTGGGGATTAGGCTTGCTTCCACAGTACCTCAACTGCTCGGTTAGGAGCCGAAGTACCAGACAACTTGACAACGAATAGGATTTGGTATGTAATTCATGGAATACAGAGGTACAGTGTAGATCCATTTTACTGACATTATTTAAATCATATTATTTAAATTGCTGAACTAAACTGGGGAAGATTATGCATCAAAAGATGTAGAAAAAAATGTTCAATTTGTGGGTAGATATAATTTTATTGATTTTGTTCGCAGAACAGCTTCAACTGTGGGTGAAGAACACACTGAAAGAAGCATGATAGTGCAGATTAAGAGCAAAACATTGTATTACCAGTATGCTGTAAGTCTGACAGAGACATTATTGAACCAGCCATATTGCGGACAGGCAGAGAGATAATAAAATGAGTGGGAATTAATTCAGGAAATGATTGCTGTAACCAAAATAAAATTCTCACTGTGTCAGAAGTTAGACATGGAACTATTGTGTAATGCCAGCTTTAACCTCCAATAGTGTACTGTATGCCTTACGTGTTCAGACCATCTAAAAATTGTGCAAAATAAGCATATTGGGAATAATTGTAATGGCTAAATGGGTGATAATATTGGCGTTGTGTTCGTGACTGTTAGGAAATGAAACTGGAGATGGGCCAAGCCTACAGGCCTACGAACTTAACAAAGACGTATTATGAAAATTGTGTGTGGAATATTTGATGAAGGTCAGTGACTTTGTTTGTGGCCTAATGAGAGCTCTGTAGCCAATTAGAGAAATAAGCAGACAGATTTGAATGTGTTAGACTGCAGATAGTAATATATAGTGAAGTCTGCAAGAGATTCTTATTCAGAATTGAATAATTAATTTTTAACAGTGATGGTAATAGCGATGTGTTTGTTCATTTTCACCATCTTTCCTTATACATTATTAGTTCCCTGGCAGTTTTATTTGTTATTAACAGTGTGAGCAATACATGACCTAATTTGTTGGCTTGAGCTGTTATGAAGTCATAGGTGTCAGTCACGCACAGTCACTTTAAAGCCTATACATTTGTTGTGGAATTGATCCTTGCAGAATTGACAAGTCAGTGAATAATATATGGTTAAATCATTTTGGGTGAACAATGTTGATGAAATCGGAGGCTTATAGTTTAAACCAAATAATTATTTGTTGAAAAATCTTTACATGTGTGATTGGTGGCCTCACATAATTTATGAATTCAAATAAAAAAGCTAAATAATAGTTAATATAAGTACTGTCAGCAGAGCATTGAATATGGCAGTGTGTAAGCAAAAGTTCATTTAACTGCATATTAATTCCAAATGTTCAGTTTTCCACTACCAAATTCAATATACACTGAAGTTTGTTATCCTGACTAACCACTACAAAAGCATGCAAGTACATCACACATGAATATAAATATCAACTGCAACAAAAATTATAGTTCGTAGCTGCCTCAGATCCTGTAAGTTTGTGAAGTCATGCAAAATCAGTCACTAAAACCGCAGTCAAATAATCTAAGTCCAGCAAGAAGCTAGTGTGTGTAACTTGTGCTGACAAAACTAGTCCAACAATAAGTTGAAGTATGTCTGGTTTCATCAACATTGTTAACCCCAAAGGATTTAACCATATATTATTCAGTGACTTGTCAATTCTGCTCACACTGATAACGACAAATAAAACTGCTAGTGTACTAATAATGTATAAGGAAAGATGGTGAAAATGAACAGACACATCACTATTACCATCACTGTTAAAAATTAATTATTCACTTCTGAATAAGACAGCTGGTTGGCATATAGTTCACTCAAAAAAAGCACAACCACCAATCACCAGCAAAAGATGACAGGCACGCCCTACAGCTTGCCCTTAGAATACTTTGTAAAATCAAACACTAGTGGATCCACGTTAGACTCTAGTGTATGCAGCATGCCAGGTTGCCTGTACTCACTGCTTGTCATGGTTCTGGTAGGCAGTTGATGGAACAATGTGGAGCATTGATGGAGTTGCGATGTACCACGATTTGCCTTCCATAAGGTTACAAGGTTACTGAAGTCATGATATTGGAACAACTTTCTGTTACTTTGTTTTCAAGACAATTGGCAGTATGGCCTGATGATCATCCTTTGAATGAAACCAGTCGCAACGTAATAAATGTGTTCCAGTACAGCTGTGGAGCTCAGAGTTGTGTTTGTTCCGCAATGAACATCAACTTCTTCAGTGATTTTTACTTGTTCATCTCTTTCAAGTCTACCTGTCTCTCTTTGTGTTATTTCCTATAATTAATGGGTGACAAAAGACACTGTGCTTAAACTTAAAACAAACAGTGCAACCCTCTGTTCACTTACATAATGTCTATGTACAATGCTGTGTACAGTATGTAGTTATTGTTCGGTTAGCGATGATAGTGGCAGGAGATAAAGCATATTGGCATGAATTTTTTAGACTAGTTTCAGACTACTGTTTCAGAATTAGCAAGTCCAGGGCACAAGAAAGATGACACTTCTTATAGTGTTTATACACACTACTTGGAGGCTGTTGTCACACTAGTGCCATGTTATACTAGTTACATCATTTTTATCCTCTTTGAGCACTGTTTCATTAAGTGCAAATGGTAGGAAATTTATAATCATGTTAATGCGAAGTAGGTGTGAATTAATACTGTGAACATAGGAAATATGAAGGAACCAATAAAAGATGTTGCAAACAGCAGGAAAACATTGATTCTGGTGACATGAAAGTAGAGTTAAAGTGTGTATTACCAGGGCAGATTTCATGAACTTCTCATTAAGATGGCTGGACTAGTGACTTAATGTTCTGTTACCTCCTTACCCATTCCCTGTCATCTTTTATCATTTAGTCTTTCATTGGTTTTATTGTTGACTGGTTTTTCTCCCTGGTTGACTGCTCCTTCTCTTTTTCTGTTGCTGACTTTTCTCCTTTCATCCTTTCCTTTCCAGAAACTCCTCTGATTATTTCTTAACTATCCAGTTACCTTTATACCATTTCAAGTTTTCTAAACTCACCTATCGCTAGAATGTGAGCGTCAGCTTGCTGTTCTAATTTTCTGTTGGCTTGGGATTCTGATGACTTTTCAGTTTTGCCCCTTACTGATATATATATCCCTTGAAGTTCACATTCTCTCTGTGCTGGATGAAGGACTTACTGTTTCCTGAAAATTAGTATTTGTGATTATTTATTTGAATATAATAGAGGGAAACATTCCACGTGGGAAAAATATATTTAAAAAGAAAGATGATGAGACTTACCAAACAAAAGCGCTGGCAGGTCGATAGACACACAAACATACACACAAAATTCTAGCTTTCGCAACCAATGGTTGCCTCGTCAGGAAAGAGGGAAGGAGAGGGAAAGACGAAAGGATTTGGGTTTTAAGGGAGAGGGTAAGGAGTCATTCCAATCCCGGGAGCGGAAAGACTTACCTTAGGGGGGAAAAAGGACAGGTATACACTCGCGCGCACACACACACACACACATATCCATCCGCATATACACAGACACAAGCAGACATTTCACAAATGTCTGCTTGTGTCTGTGTATATGCGGATGGATATGTGTGTGTGTGTGTGCGAGTGTATACCTGTCCTTTTTCCCCCCTAAGGTAAGTCTTTCCGCTCCCGGGATTGGAATGACTCCTTACCCTCTCCCTTAAAACCCAAATCCTTTCGTCTTTCCCTCTCCTTCCCTCTTTCCTGACGAGGCAACCGTTGGTTGCGAAAGCTAGAATTTTGTGTGTATGTTTGTGTTTGTTTGTGTGTCTATCGACCTGCCAGCGCTTTTGTTTGGTAAGTCTCATCATCTTTCTTTTTAAATATGATTATTTATTTGTGTTTATATCTGCTGCCATTTGGTACAATTTCTTTCTGTTGGCACTGTCATTTAATTTTGGAGATAAATTTGTCATATATTGAAATCAGACTCACTTTCGTTTGCCATGGCAGGTGACACTTTACATGCGCCGTGTACCAAGTGACCTGTCAGCCAGTAAACTGTGGCAGCATACAGACATGCAGCAACGAACGCATTTCCAGGACACCCCTAGTGAGTCCTCTGAGGCTGAATCCAGTGACTCAGATTCAGCAGAAGATGAAGACTGGGAATCTGGTAAGTAAATGGACACTATAAGCACTGATATTACTCTGGATTGACAGCACACATCTGTGCTACACCAAAACAATGAAGATTGCCTACACTGTTATTTTACTTGTATTAGTCAGTCTAATGTAAGAAATCTGACATTTTATATATGACAAAAACCAAAAATGCATACCACTTCATCAAGATCCTTTCCAGATTTGGTTTGGTTTGGTTTATGAAATCACAACTGTGCTTCAGTCAGAATTTGATGTTAGACCGCGGATCATGTAGCTTAATAGCCAACAGCTAGAAATAAGAATGTGGGGTGATCATGATTAGAACCTTCTCTTTAACTAAATTTTATTACTTTTCATTTTCTGTGTTTATAAGGTCCAATCAAAAAGTTTGTTTGTAGGCATTGGTGCAGTGTATTATCCAACATAGTGTGACTCTGATGTGGGTATATAAGCACCAACATGTAGGCAAGTGATCAGGATGGCAGTTGTGTCTTTCAAACATGTATGCAGTGAATGTGGAAATGTGAATTATAGTGACACCAAATGTATCCAAACAGGGCCAACATAGTGTTATTCTTTTCTTGGCTGCTGAAAGACAAACACTGATAGAAATCCATCGGAGAATGAAGAATGTGTATGGGGCAGCATGCCTGTTAAAAACCACTACTGTGGCACCAAGGGGTGCTGTTGCTTCATAATAATGCACATACTCCTAACACAAATATTATAATGCAGAACTTACGCCAACTCAAGTGGGGGACAATCAAGCCCCTGCCCTATTAGCTTGATCTCTCCCCATGCGATTATTAGGTCCCTTAGAAAAAGGCCTCAAAGGGTTGAGGATTCCTTTTGGATTAGGATGTGCAGCAGACAGCTATGGATTTTTTCCACACAGCAGGACACTGTGTTTCACCAAATGAGCGTCTCCAACCTGGTGCAGTGGAGGGATGATTGCCTTGCATTGATTTTGCATGTTTGGAGTACAAATCCTGTACTGTATGGCCGTTAAACAAAAAACATTTTGGCTGTCTCCTTGTAGAATAATGCATTATAATGCTTACTACTGGTTTTGTAATGCTTCTTTGATGGTTTTCATTGAGAGAGGAGCACAACTCAACAACACTCCACTA
Source organism: Schistocerca cancellata (assembly GCF_023864275.1). NCBI lineage: Eukaryota > Metazoa > Arthropoda > Insecta > Orthoptera > Acrididae > Schistocerca > Schistocerca cancellata. Next base: position 167,090,895 of record NC_064627.1, on the reverse strand, counting down.
CCAATTATCAAAAATCATGTTAATACATCCAAAAGTTCTGAAATATGCCTACAATTTCTTTACCGAAGTATGTGAAGTGCAATTATGTGATACTTTTATAAGAAATCGTTAACTGAATACAGAAAGTAGAACTTTCCTTGTACTACATGAGTCTAAGTAATTATGAAAACAAGCATTCCTTATGGTGAAAGTACCTGCTGTCAAATGTGAGTTTTGTAGATTACTTAAGCGTAGACTGAGTGCTACTAGATTTTTCCTTATAAGTTAATCTGAATGGCTTCCTTACTAGCTTTCTACAACTCCCACTGGCTGTGTCAAATTTATTTAAAATCATTTGCAAATAGATTGTTAAGTTTTCAGAATTTAAATTAAGTATCTAAAAGAACAATTGTGTGTGATGTCATTCGTACAATGGTTACTCTCCTATTAAGGGATTATCAACATCCTATACCTACAGTATTAAATGTGCAATATTGATGACCCATTATCTCAGAACTTTTGGCAGATCTGAAATTTTTGGGAAGTATAGTTTCACTCCTTTTCTGATTACTGAACCAGAATCGTAATACACAGACAAATAATTAGTTAGTTATGATTTTTTAAAAATTTATGTTCAATTTTTTTTTATACCACTTTTGCTTCTGTAAGTAAAAGACCATCATAAGTAGAAATGTTTTGGTGGTTCAGCAACAGTATACTGAGAGGTAACATAGTGGAAAATTAGATGTACATGTTTTTAATAGTTCCTGAGATAATGGGTGAATTTTTTTAAGAAAGTCATTTTCTAGACGTAAAGTTTAATTGTTGCATTTGATATTAACTTAATACAGGCATGCTAGCTCCTGGAACAGCCATGCCCATAATCAGCTTTATCTGGATCCTGTTCTTGATCACCCTGCAAACCTAAAAGCTTCTCTCTTTTCCTGCCTCTTGCTTCTTTAGTCATTTCCTCTGCTGCACACTGGGCTTTCATGATCCTAAGTTGATCCATTCACTGGAAGGCTTACAATATGTTGGCTCCTGGAGTGATACGCAGTTGCTCTAGTACCCTGATTCTTCCTTTACTACCATCATTAAATGTTATCACAAACACCCAAGCACAGTGTTTTCATTCCTACAAAGATATTTTTTGGTATGCAGGTCCAAATGACATTATTGAAAGCCTCATTCGGGTTTTGCATTTGACCATGGAGACATTTGGAAAGAGGGCTAGGATGAGCTGTCTGTATATTGGTTTAATAGCTTCCATCACTGCAGATGGTATTCATTTTTGTGCCTAAAATGTTTCTCTGTACCCACTTTTTGAGCTTTGTGGTGCTTGCACCATGAACCAGTATCAGGTGGCAAAGACCATATATAGGGGATTCACCAGTGGATAATTTGATAGCCCACACTGCTCTTTTCATCCCCTGCAGGTCATGTGTATTGTTTCTTATCACCATTTCATAATGTTGCTGGAGTTCATCAATGTTTTTGTCTGTAAGTCTTCCTTTACCGTTTAGAGTCTCCACAAAATGCATGTGCAATACTGACATTTCTGATTACACACTGCATCCAACTTCTTAACACAAACATTAACATAAATTCAAGGAATAAATAGCTGAAAATCACAGCCATAGTTCCGGAGATTTGAGATAATTAAGGAAGTCAGAGCAGAATGCCTGGATGTTTTATATGCACACTATTAATTTTGAAATAATAAAAGCTACACTTCTGATTGGAATTAATTGACAAATGATGCATCAAATTATTCAGGAGAGATCAGATATTATTAAGAGATAATAACTCGAAAATGTCACTCTTTGACCATTTTCATCACACACATATTCCCCTTAAAGTAGGAGAGACAAACTGCCCACAGAAATAAAATGTTGACAAAATATTATAGCTATGCACAATACTTCACTCCTGTCAATTACTCAGGATAATAGTGTAGAACATTATTCCGCCTGTATTTTGTGTATTTTGTTTATGACTATCAATCTTGTCCTGACAATAGAACAGTTTGAAGATCAAGTGGTATACTGAGAATAAATGTGCTGTGGCTGCCGAGACATCAGAAAGATACCACGTTAACATGGCTATAAGACTACCCTCTCTTTTTAAACATGCTTATCTGCCTAAAATAAGTTAGCATTCTAAACTTATGCCATTTACTTTATACGTTTCTAAGCTTATGCCATTAACTGTATACGTTTTGGTAATAAAATGAGAAATGAAATAAACAAAAATAAATGGCTTGCAATAATTTTTATTTTCACTTCTTTTTTGCTTACTGTTAAGCAATCAGATTTTTGTAATTTTTGTATTTGTGGTTAGGTGAAGTTGAACTCAAGGCAGTTGAGGCAACTCTCAAATGTTTGAGACACTCGACTTTGAAGGTTTCAGAGCACCTCTAATATGCTAAAGCAGGGATTCTCAACCTTTTCTCTGATGGAACACTTGGAGAATCCTGGTACTTTGATGGGATACTTTTTGGTTTTGAGGGCTAGTAAATTAAAAAAAAAGAGAGTAACTTGCTTTGTTGAATGATTACTTCAGTTTTAAATCATCATTAATAACACAAAAAACCTAATAAAACTTTAAAAAAAATTGTATCACAAAGTATAGCGAAAAAACACCATATTGTTAAGTTTATCGCAGAGCAGTTATTCACTTCCAGTGGAACACCAGAGTTCCACGGAACACAGTTTTCCCTAAAGTAGACAGGCAGTGTGGCTCTGTGGTGGAATTCCCACATGTTACTTACAGCTCCTGTGTTCGATTCCTGGTGGTGTATATTTTTAAACAAAGGTGGATGTTCCACGAACATGTCCATCAAGCGTGAAACACATAAAGGTGGAAAAAAGTCAGTATGACTCAAGACTGATAATCAGTGGATTGAGTCTTGTTTCGGTCATTATTTTTTTAGTTTTTTTATTCTTCTATTGAGTTCCAACACGTAATACCTTAAATATATAATTCATCAAATATATGCTAATTAATGCATATCAAATTTGCATTTTTCATAAAAATGACACCACCTTGCTTCTAATTACATATGACGTGTTAAAATCTTTTTTCATTGCAAATTCTTGAGTACTGAAGTTTTACTGGAGATTATTAATAAGGATTGCTTAAATCAAAGAAAATTGTACACATAAAAAATTAAAATTTTTCATCTTTATGTATTTTATTCTTCATGGAAGAACTCATGGAACGTGTAACTTTGTTTAAAATTTACCGCGTGTGGGAACTTAAAAGAGGTCACCCACGTGGTAGCGGTCATCCTGCCAGGTGGCCCTTGCTGAGGCTGGGTGGCGCCCGTGGGGAGAGCCCCTGGTCGGAGTGGGTGGTATCGGGGCGGAAGTTTCGCAGATGACACGTCAACATGTATCAGGTCGCTCTGCGGCCGAGTCTTTTAAAAAGAAAGGTACTGTCTCTGGTTCTGGTTCTCCTGCCCTTTCCCCCTTGGCCACTCCTTGGGAGGAAGGACGGGTCCACCGGCTTGGGGGCGAAGTACTTCCCCCGCTATTTAGTCTGTTCTCGGACCGATGGGGGGACGTTCGCCACCTCCAAGCCCATGTTCTTTGTCCAGCACATCGAGGACATCTTCGGGGAAATCGAGGCTCTCAGTAAAATGCGTTCAGGGTCCGTTCTTATAAAGACCGCCTCTGCCACACAGTCGGCAGCGCTCCAGGCGTGCGACCGACTAGGGGACATCCCAGTGTCCATTGTCCCGCATCTGGCACTGAATAGGATGCAGGGGGTTATTTTTCATCGCAACCTCCTGCTGCAATCTGATGAGGAGCTCAGGGCCAACCTGGAGCGCCGAGGCGTGCATTTCGTCTGGCGAGTTCAGCGCGGCCCCAAAGACCGTCGCATCGACACCGGAGCCTTTATCCTCGCCTTCGAAGGGGACGTTCTCCCGGAGAAGGTAAAGGTGATGTGCTACTGGTGCGACGTGCGATCTTACGTCCCGCCTCCTATGCGCTGCTTTCGGTGTTTGCGCTTTGGGCACGTCATCACGGTGTGAGGCTGAGCCCCTTTGTGGCGATTGCGGACGTCCTCTTCGTGAGGAACATACATGCACCCCACCACCTCGGTGCGTTAATTGTCCTGGCATCCACTCGCCTAGATCTTTAGACTGCCCGCGTATCAGAAGGAGAAGAAGATTCAAGAATTAAAAACTTTGGATCGTCTCTCTTATTCTGAGGCCAGGAAGAAGTATGATCGCCTCCATCCCGTGACGTTGACAACTTCGTTTGCCTCGGTCGTGTCCACTCCTTCCACAGTATCCTCACCCCTATCCTGTCCCCCCTCCACCTCCTCACCCCATCCGGGGTCTATGCCTCCGCCTCCCAAATCCCTCCCTTCCAAATCCTCCTCCCTCGCGGCCCCTGCCCCCTCTGCCCCAGAGGCCACCCTTCCTTCTCCTCCCCCTCCGCCGCCTGAGAAGCGATCCTCTTTTCAGGCGTCCATCAGGGAAACGTTCCGGACCCCGGCTTCCGAGGTCCGGCATTCCACAATGGACCCCACGCGTGAGGACCTTCTTCGGGTCCAGCCCACCATCCCTGTGCCTCATCGGACTTCCAAGAAGACCTCCAAGAAGAAATCTTTATCCCCCTCTCCACCCCGGCGAGTTTCGTCTGACGCTCCATCCGTGAGTCGCTGCTCCCGGCCGTCCTCAGTTTCGCCAGGACGCTCTGCTGCCAGGCGCTCAGCTGGCCTCTCGTCGGCGAATGATGCTGCCCCTCCTACGCAACCCGGGAAAGCGGCTGCCGCTGGCGACGACTCGATGGAACAGGATCCGCCTCCTGCCGGTTGTAGCATTGTTCCCTCGAAACCCGGCCCTCCGCGGCCGTCGAGGTGACCAGCTCTTCACCCATTTCATTCCCCCTCTTTTCTGACTAGCGATGGCTTTGTTACATTGGAACATAAGAGGTATTCAATCTAATCGGGAGGAATTACAACTGCTCCTCCGCCTGCACTGTCCGCTCGTCCTTGGTCTCCAGGAAACCAAGTTGCGCCCAACTGACCGTATTGCTTTTACCCACTATACCTCGGAGCGGTCTGACCTCCCCCCTGTGGATGGTATTCCAGCTCATGGTGGGGTCATGTTGTTCGTTCGGGACAATGTCTATTACCATCCCATCCCATTGACCACCCCACTCCAAGCAGTAGCTGTCCGTATTACTCTTTCTGCCTTTACTTTTTCTGTTTGTGACCGTCTACACTCCATCGTCATCCGCAGTTAGTCGGGCTGACATGATGCACCTGATTGTTCAGCTTCCTCCGCCGTTTTTATTGTTTGGCGACTTCAATGCCCATCATCCCGTTTGGGGCTCTCCTGCATCCTGTCAGAGAGGCTCCCTCTTGGCGGATGTCTTCAACCATCTCAATCTTGTCTGCCTCAATACTGGCGCCCCGACTTTCCTCTCGGACTCTACTCCTACCTACTCCCACTTGGACCTCTCGATCTGTTCTACCACTCTTGCCCGTCGGTTCGAGTGGTATGTCCTTTCTGACACCTATTCGAGCGACCACTTCCCCTGTGTCGTTCGTCTCCTGCACCACACCCCATCCCCACGTCTTTCGAGCTGGAACATACCAAAAGCTGACTGGGGACTTTACTCCTGCCTGGCGGCCTTTCCGGACCACGATTTTCTCACTTGTGACAGTCAGGTCGAATACCTCACGGCTGTTATCATCAATGCTGCCGAACATTCCATTCCTCGTACTGCCTCTTCTTCACGTTGCGTTTCCGTCCCATGGTGGAATGAGGCTTGTCGAGACGCTATCTGTGCTCGACAACGTGCTTTACGCACCTTTTGCCGCCATCCTACGCTGGCGAATTGTATTGGATACAAATGACTCAGAGCGCAATGCCGTAGAGTCATCAAAGACAGCAAAAAAGCTTGTTGGGCCTCTTTCACCAGCTCCTTTAACAGTTTTACTCCCTCTTCTGTCGTCTGGGGTGGCCTGCACCGGCTGTCGGGCATTAAGGCCCACTCCTCGGTACCTGGCCTGACTTCAGGTAATGAGGTCCTCGTTGATCCTGTGGATATCTCCAACGCCTTCGGCCGCTTTTTCGCGGAGGTTTCAAGCTCCGCCCATTACCACCCTGCCTTCCTTCCCAGGAAAGAGGCAGAAGAGGCTCGGCGACCTTCCTTCCACTCGCTGAATCTGGAAAATTATAATGCCCCATTTACTGTTCGGGAACTTGAACGTGCACTTGCACTGTCCCGGTCCTCTGCTCCGGGGCCAGATGCCATTCACGTTCAGATGCTGGCACACCTTTCGCCGGCAGGCAAAAGCTTCCTTCTTCGTACCTACAATCGCGTCTGGACTGAAGGTCAAGTCCCCATGCGTTGGCGTGACGCCGTCGTAGTTCCTATACCCAAACCCGGGAAGGATAGACACCTTCCTTCTAGTCACCACCCCATTTCTCTTACAAGCTGTGTCTGTAAGGTGATGGAGCGCATGGTTAATGCTCGGTTAGTTTGGATTCTTGAATCTCGACGGCTACTTACCAATGTTCAATGCGGCTTTCGTCGCCGCCGCTCCGCTGTTGACCACCTTGTGACCTTATCGACATTCATCATGAACAACTGTTTGCGAAAGCGCCAAACTGTCGCCGTGTTCTTCGATTTGGAGAAGGCTTATGATACCTGTTGGAGAGGAGGTATCGTCCGCACTATGCACCGGTGGGGTCTACGCGGTCGCCTGCCCCTTTTTATTGATTCCTTTTTAACAGATCGAAAGTTTAGGGTACGTGTGGGTTCCGTATTGTTCGACGTCTTCCTCCAGGAGAACGGAGTGCCTCAGAGCTCCGTCTTGAGCGTAGCCCTTTTTGCCATAGCGATCAATCCAATTATGGATTGCATTCCACCTAATGTCTCAGGCTCTCTTTTTGTCGATGACTTCGCGATCTACTGCAGTGCCTAGCGAACATGCCTCCTGGAGCGCTGCCTTCAGTGTTGTCTAGACAGCCTATACTCATGGAGTGTGGCAAATGGCTTCCGGTTCTCTGAAGAGAAGACGATTTGCATCAACTTTTGGCGATATAAAGCGTTCCTTCCGCCATCCTTACATCTCGGTCCCGTTGTTCTCCCATTCGTGGAAACAACTAAGTTTCTAGGGCTCACACTGGACAGGAAACTTTGTTGGTCTCCGCACGTCTCTTATTTGGCTGCCCGTTGTACATGTTCCCTTAATGTCCTCAGAGTTCTTAGTGGTTCATCTTGGGGAGCGGATCGCACTGTCCTGCTTCGCTTGTATCGGTCCATAGTCCGATCAAAGCTGGATTATGAGAGCCTCGTCTACTCGTCTACTCGTCTACTCGTCTGCTCGGCCATCCCTCTTACGCCATCTCAACTCCATCCACCATAGGGGGTTACGTCTTGCGACCGGAGCTTTCTACACTAGTCCCATCGAGAGTCTTTATGCTGAAGCTGCCGAATTACCATTGACCTACCGGCGTGACGTACTGCTTTGTCTTTATGCCTGCCGGCTGTTGTCAATGCCTGACCATCCCTCTTATCAGTCCTTCTTCGCCGATTCTCTCGACCGTCAGTATGGGTTGTATGTGTCTGCCCTGCTGCCCTCTGGAGTCCGCTTTCGTCGCCTCCTTCGACAATTGGATTTTGCCCTCCCTACCACCTTCAGAGAGGGTGAGAGCCCGACACCACCTTGGCTCCAGGCTCCGGTTCATGTTTATCTTGACCTCAGCTCGCTCCCAAAGGAGGGTACTCCAGGTGCAGTGTATTGCTCACGGTTTGTCGAACTTCGTGCGCGACTTGCCAGTCACACCTTTATTTACACTGATGGCTCCAAAACTAACGATGGTGTCGGCTGTGCCTTTGTCGTCGGGGCCGTCACCTTTAAATACCGGCTCCTCGACCAATGTTCCAGCTTTACGGCCGAGCTTTTTGCTCTCCATCAGGCCGTTCAGTTTGCCCGCCGCCACTGCCATTCATCGTATGTACTCTGCTCTGATTCACTCAGTGCTCTTCAGAGCCTTGGAGCTCCATATCCGGTCCATCCCTTGGTGCAACGGATCCAGCAGTCCCTCCATTCCTTTGCTGAGGGTGTCTCTCCTGTCAGCCTTCTGTGGGTTCCCGGCCATGTAGGAGTGCCTGGGAATGAGGCTGCTGATGCTGCAGCCAAGGCTGCAGTCCTGCTGCCTCGGCCAGCCTCCCATTGTGTCCTGTCATCTGACGTTAGTGGGGTTGTTTGTAAGAGGCTTGTGTCCTTGTGGTGGGATACTTGGTCCTCACTTCAAGGAAACAAGCTCTGGGCAGTAAAACCGTTCCCAACTGCTTGGACAACCTCCTCCTGACCATCTCGGCGAGAAGAGGTCCTTCTGACCAGGTTGCGGCTTGGGCATTGCCAGTTTAGCCACCGCTACCTGCTCTCCGGTGACCCAGCCCCGCAGTGCCCTTGTGGTCATGCATTAACAGTGCGCCATGTTTTATTGTCGTGTCCCCGTTTTAGTCAGTCTCGTGTTGTCCTGTCTCTGCCATCTACTTTACAGGATATTTTAGCGGATGACGCTCGAGCAGCTGCTCGTGTTCTTCGTTTCATTACTTTGACTGGATTGTCCCAAGACATATAACTCTTTCACGTATTTTATCTGTATATTTGTAAGAACTTTCTGGTGTCCCCCCCCCCCTCCCCCCCTCCTTGAGTTTTACTAGATACTATGTGCTCTAACAATTGTGACTGGGCGCTAATGACCTCAGTAGTTGAGCGCCCTTAAACCCAAAACAAAAAACCCACGTGGTAGGCGAGCATTCCACTACAGGGCCATGTGCCCCATCGAAAAAAGACATTATATTGGGTATTGTAGACATCTGGGAAACTTCAGTGTTGATTTTTCTCAAGAATTTTTGAGGGCTGCATCTAACAGCTTTGGCAAATTGATTCTGAGTTCTGTGCTTAGTTTACCATAAATATAAAAATTACAGAAATCTGATTGTCATGTAGTTTCCGTGTGAGTAAGTAGTTGAGTGACTAGTCTGTGGTACCACTACTGATGATGATGATGATGATGATGATGATGAATCAGAAAATCTTTTCCCTCTTTTTATTAGCCTATATAAGGTACATACAGGTAATTACCGATATACGTACTAATCTAGATACCTAACACTTTTTCCACAGTACCCACACCAGTTCAGCTATTTGTCATCTCGCAGCACTAAATTTTGAATGTACATGTGGCAGAATTCGTTCAGCTGACTGTGGAACCATCGTAGGACTGCTGCTTTAATTCTGGCGTAAAATGCAGCACTCACATTTCACCGCCAGTAACAATGCAGTCAGGAAATTGCCACCCTCCTCGGAATACCGTTGCAGATGATTGAGCGAAGCAATAATTTGTTTGCCTATCATATCATCTGCCAACAGCTTTGGCATCCACTGACTTGAAACCATTCAGTATCCTAAGGGCCCATGAACAGTGACATAGACACTACCATATGAAATGCCGAGCCCTAGGAAATGTCCTTGAGGTGCACACCCAGATCAGTTTTCGCCATTGCATACACGCAAGATAAGTTGTCATCAGTCACTGAACCCCGTGGCCTTCCTGAACTCTTATTTTTGCACAAGTCTTCACACATTTTGCCAACTCACAACACCAACACGTCAAACTTCTCAAAGTGAGACATTTTTCTCCATACGTTCACTGCAGCATTTCACAGTGGTTTTCAGTGGGCATTTGTCCCTTGTTCCATAGAAAATGAATAAACCTTGGTTGCTCGTACACTGTGGATGTGTGAAGCACACCCATCATCTTCAGCAGCTGACAGTAGCACCGTGCTGTGGAACTACTGGCAGATAACGCCAGTGTGGGGCAAGACGAGTCCCTTAAATACTTTCAGGATAGATTCAATTGAAATCCTGGATTCTGCTCCAGGAAATAAGTATCCACTGATCCACCATAAATATTGAGGATTTCCTTAACTCCCACCCCCCACCCCACCCCACCCCACCCCACCCTCCAAAGTGAGGGCATGGTCACCTTGAAGCTACTCACTGGAAAACTGCTCCAAGTGAGCCTTAAAAGGTCTGTTAACAACAACATCCATTTCTTGAAATTGTGAGGTCATGCCACCAGGAATTGTTACCTGGTCTGTGTTCTTCATAAAGCGTGGTTGTCAAACAATCTAACGTCGGGTCATTTATCATCCATCCCTTTTTGTGGAACATAAGCATGAGCCATGCAGGCAGTTTTCCTTTTGTTATATTTTACCGGAGTGGAATCACATATGGGAGGAGCTTCTGTCCATCTTCAAGTGCCCCCAACATTACTGTTATTCTGGCTTTTTCATTTTCATAATTTTTTATAAGAACACTTTTAATGCTCTTTATGTTGACAGTAACAGTTCATGGTATATCAGAATAAACAGGCATTTAATTGGCGTTGCCCATATGGCCAGCAAATAGTCATGCAGTTTTCTAAAGTTGATTACATAATGATGATATGTAAGTTGTTTTTCGTGAAGTGCTGTGGAAGTCACTGAGCTATCATTGTCATGCATCATGAAGTAAACCCTGCCATCATATCATCATCGTCGTCATGATCATCATGCACCAGCCAGTACTTGCATTGAATTCAGCGACATATGCAGTTGGAAGATTCCTATTTATCTCCAGTATTCTCATTTGGATAATTTCTTTAGTAACTGAGAAGTCATCATTGCATTTCTCACACGTGCTGAGCAACCTAAAGCTCCAATTCATGCAACTTTTCCTGCCTCAGTCCCATGAAAGTTTGGCATACAGAATGGGTAGTCTTTAATTTATTCAGCTGGCACCATCTATGAACATTCACTTCTGTGATACCAGATTTTCTTCCTGTGGTGTTTCCTTCATTGTCATTAACTTAAAACTAGTGTCATATTGGCTGCATAAACCAATTGTGAACTGCGAACTCACAGATTCACATTTCTCAACAGTCATGGCTTTAATTTGCATGCATTATCAATTGCTACAATTTACAGATCTTACAGCATTGACAATACAAGCAAACTGGACGACGACAAGATGTTGTCCTCTGGCTCCTTAGAGCTGAATTGGCAAAAATTTACCACTTCAAGTCAACACTGTTGGCAGCCCTGAAAATCAGTGGCACTGTGGAATAGTGGCAGCTTTAGCGCCTTTGTTGAAGCTCAGACATCCTTTGTTGTCCCAGTTTTTAGGTGTTCTACGTGATGGTGAATTTTTTTAGTATTAATTTGTCTCCAGTAGAAACTTATAGTATAATTGTGTTCAATTCCAACAACAACTGGATTCAGGCAAAACACAGTTTAACCATGGTAGATGTTTGTAAAAAGCCATGGTACATGATATGCATTCCTGTTGTTGGCAGCTTAACGAAACTTGCTGCCCTTCTCTCTCTCTTTCTGTCTGTCCTAGGTCTTGCCCAAGCTGGTGCCACTGGCTCCCCTACTACCCTCTGTGTTCAACTTGAGTTGCCAAAGCTTTGTATGTAAATGTAACATGACCCTTGAATTAGGCTGTTGTACAATGTAAAAACATTGATCTCAGGAACAGCAGTTTAATCTATGACTGTAAGGCAACCTGTGTCTTATTGTTGGATAAATATGGTATACTGGGTGATCAAAAAGTCAGTATAAATTTGAAAACTTAATAAACCACAGAATAATGTAGATAGAGAGGTAAAAATTGACGCACATGTTTGGAATGACAAGGGGTTTTATTAGAATCACCCCATATTGCTAGACGCGTGAAAGATCTCTTGCGCCCGTCATTTGGTGATGATCGTGTGCTCAGCCGCCACTTTTGTCATGCTTGGCCTCCCAGTTCCCCAGACCTCAGTCCATGCGATTATTGGCTTTGGGGTTACCTGAAGTCACAAGTGGATTGTGATCGACCGACACCTCTAGGGATGCTGAAAGACAACATCCGACACCAGTGCCTCACCATAACTCCTGACATGCTTTACAGTGCTGTTAACAACATTATTCCTCGACTACAGCTGTTGTTGAGGAATGATGGTGGACATATTGATCATTTCCTGTAAACATCATCATCTTTGCTTTGTCTTACTTTGTTATGCTAATTATTGCTATTCTGATCAGATGAAGCACCATCTGTCGGACATTTTTTGAACTTTTGTATTTTTTTGGTTCTAATAAAACCCCATGTCATTCCAAGCATGTGTGTCAATTTGTACCTCACTATCTACATTATTCCGTGATTTATTCAGGTTTCAAATTTATACTGACTTTTTGATCACCTGGTATATGCAAGAAATTCCTCACAAAATTGTAATTAATTTCATTTACGCAAAGACTGCTTTTCCCAAGTGTAAATTGATGCTTAATATTTGAATGACAGTATGCAAAATGTATTATTTATTGATTTCTGTACCTACAAATCTGCTAGTCATTACTAAGCCTAACTTGATGCAGAAACGAAAGAATGTGTGACCAGGTACGATCATTTGTTCAGTTGCTCCTGTAGAATGTAAATTTGGTTTTGTAGAAAAACAAACTGAATTTAATTGTTTTAGGGAATAAAGTTAAATTTATTTCTACTTCAAATTTCTGTCAGTTTGCAGAAATAGCTCTTCTCTTTTCTACCTGATGACAAATTTGTTGGTGATTATAGAAAAAGTACAAAACTGAATTGACTGTGTCTTCTCAAATTTTGAAGTTAGCCCATAAGATTGAATAGAATGAATCTTGTGAAACACTTCTCCCTCTCCCTCTCCCTCTCCCTCTCCCTCTCCCTCTCCCTCTCCCTCTCCCTCTCCCTCTCCCTCTCCCTCTCCCTCTCCCTCTCCCTCTCCCTCTCCCTCTCCCTCTCCCTCTCCCTCTCCCTCTCCCTCTCCCTCTCCCTCTCCCTCTCCCTCTCCCTCTCCCTCTCCCTCTCCCTCTCCCTCTCCCTCTCCCTCTCCCTCTCCCTCTCCCTCTCCCTCTCCCTCTCCCTCTCCCTCTCCCTCTCCCTCTCCCTCTCCCTCTCCCTCTCCCTCTCCCTCTCCCTCTCCCTCTCCCTCTCCCTCTCCCTCTCCCTCTCCCTCTCCCTCTCCCTCTCCCTCTCCCTCTCCCTCTCCCTCTCCCTCTGTTTTTTTTTTTCCCTCTCCCTCTGTTTTTTTTTTTTCCCTCTCCCTCTGTTTTTTTTTTTCCCTCTCCCTCTGTTTTTTTTTTTTTCCCTCTCCCTCTGTTTTTTTTTTTTTCCCTCTCCCTCTGTTTTTTTTTTTTTCCCTCTCCCTCTGTTTTTTTTTTTTTCCCTCTCCATGCTGATGACATGTCATCCCTCTTAAAAGTTGACATATGTAACATGACATTGTGCTTCATATCTCTCAAGTAAGAAGTGAAGTAGTAATCCTGGTAGGACCGGTTTCTTAAAAAATGCAAGTCCTCTAACTGAATGTCATGAATAATTTACAGAAAATCCCAGCCAGCATTATTTTACCATATAAAATTTCTAATAAAGTAGTCAATCAACCATCGAAATATGTATCAGAAATTTGGTTCTTTGTTGATTACATGTTGGTCTTCCAAGAGTAAATTAAGCATTCTTCAACATTGATATGTGAGCTTTAGAGTACTATAGCTATCAAAGTAAGCAAGCTCAATTTTAGCATGTACGCAGGTGTTTTCTTTACAAACAAAATTTTGTTTACTCCACATTACATACCACAGACTTTATGTAATAGGTTATGAAAAACTTAACCTATCCCCATCTTTTCAGTTAGTAATACAAACTAAATGTGACCAAGATTAATACTTTATTATGACTGCAACAACCAAGGCCAACTATTGTAGCAATGGAAACTGATGAGAGGAAGATGTCTTTGAATGATAAGTGCAAATATACGTTGGTCAGAGACAGCAAAGGACGTGGAAGAGCAGTTGAACAGAATAGACAGTGTCTTGAAAGGAGGATATAAGATGAACATCAACAAAAGCAAAATGAGGCTAATGGAATGTAGTCAAATTAAGTCAGGTGATGCTGAGGGAATTAGATTAGGAAATGAGACACTTAAAAGTAGTAAATGAATTTTGCTATTTGGAGAGCAAAATAACTGATGGTCGAAATAGAGGAGATATAAAATGTAGACTGGCAATGGCAAGGAAAGTATTTCTGAAGAAGAGAAATTTGTTAACTTCGAGTATAGATTTAAATGTCAGGAAGTCGTTTCTAAAAGTATGTGCGTGGAATGTAGCTATGTATGGAAGTGAAACATGGACGATAAACAGTTTAGACAAGAAGAGAATAGAAGCTTTCAAAATATGGTGCTACAGAAGAATGCTGAAGATTACATGGGTAGACCACATAACTAATGAAGAGGTATTGAATAGAATTGGAGAGAAGAGAAATTTGTGGCACAACTTGACTAGAAGAAGGGATTGGTTGGTAGGACACGTTCTGAGGCATCAGGGGGTCACCAATTTTGTATTGGAGGGCCGCGTGGAGGGTAAAAATCGATGAGGGAGACCAAGAGATGAATATGCTAAACAGATTCAGAAGGATGTAGGTTGCAGTAGGTACTGGGAGATGAAGCAGCTTGCACAGGATAGAGTAGCATGGAGAGCTGCATCAAACCAGTCTCTGGACTGAAGACCACAACAACAACAGGAGGGAAAAAGAAGAAAGAAAAATTAGTACACCTGGAAAGCCACTGCTGATTTTGACCCGAAGGATGGCATATGCCAGCTGGATGATAGATGTACTGATAATTGTGCAAACGTTGCCTGCCAACAGATGGCATAGTGGCACAGCTGCCACAGTGCCATCTTTGTCTACCCTACCCTTTAGTAGTAGGGAATGCTTGCAGCCAGAAGGCTCAGCGTGGTGAAAATGTGTGGAGCAAGCAGGCAACACACTCGTGCTTCCTAGAGCCAATGGAGCGAGTTTCAAAGGGGTGGAACTGTGGCCTTCAGAGTGGCAGGATGTTCCTTTTGGAGAATTGCCACACAAGTTGGACATGCTGCATCATTTGTGCAACAATGCCAGTATCAGAGGTCACATGAACATTCTCACATCCATAGATGAGGTTCTGGATGTCCACAAAGCACGGATGCCTGCTGGGATTGTCATATTGTAAGGACAGCAGTGGCAGATTGTACAACTACCACAACACAGATAAGAGGGTTTGTGAGCCCAAAGGTGTTACGACGAACTGTTGTGAACCAGTTATCACCTGTGGGATTATGGGCATGCACACGTGTAGCCCATCTTCCACTTGTGCCACAGCAGCAACAGGCAGGGCTCAACTGGTGTTTTCATAGGTTCGCTTGGAAGATGGAGTGGTGCGCCATGCTCTTCAGTGATGAAATTAAATTCTGCCTGCACGCAAATGATTGTTGATTGCATGTATGACATAGACTTGGTGAGTGCTGACTTGTAGAACGCATTTGTCAAAGACGCATTGGCTCCATGCCTGGTGTTATGGTCTTTGGTGTGATAAGCTACAACTTTTGTTCACCTTTGGTGTTTCTGGAAGATACACTAACCAGTGCTTGGTACATGCAGAATGTTGTTGGACTCGCTCTTGTATTGTTCTTGCAATGGGAAGGTGTGTGTTGTTCCAAACAGGATAATGCTCACCCACACACTGTCCTTCGAAACTCAACATGCTCTGCAAATCATGCAGCAGCTTCTCTGGCTGGAATGAATATCTGTATTCGCCTGGAACAAGAAGTGGCTTGTGTGACTTGTCAACCAACAATTCTTACAGAATACATGAACAGTTCGAGCAGTGGAATAACATATCCCAGAACAGTATTCACAATCTGCAGGATTGATAAGACGCCAGAGTTTCGGCGTCTGCATTGTTGCCCATGGAGGCTACCCAATGTACTAATATGGGTGTTTCATCATGGGTCGATACATGATACCTCAGAACTGCTCGTGCTATTGATCTGTAAATGTAATCATTTCATGTACTCATTGTATACTGTTACAGCAGTAAATCTTGAGTGAATTGAAAACCCCTAATTGGGTATACTTTTCTTTCTGTGGCAGTATATGTACTTATGGCATCTTTCTGCAAATTTCATACTATATGAAGGGTATTCATAAAATCTTTTACAACCTTGAAGAAATCAAGCTACGGCCATGACTTGGTGACTGTGTTAGTTCTCTAAGTATCTTCCTTCCGGTGCAACACATTTTTCTGAACAATGGATGACCTGAACGAGGCTTTGGTTATAGAAGTACTTACTTTGGCTGGTCATGATATGTTCCACTACGAAAATCACCTTGCTTTCGTTCTGGAAATGCCTGCCACTCAGTGCTTTATTCATTTGAAGAAAGAGGGAGAAGTCACTGAGTGCCATGGAAGGCATCTCAAGGAAGCAGCATATGTAACTGTGCCCTGTATAGAATGAGCTGGGGTTTTGTCATGGAACAGAACCACAACCTTATGCTGTATCCTGCAGCTGTTGTTTTGGCGGCTTCCCATAAACTAGGAGTTTCATTAGTATGCTCCTATGATGGTTTGCTCCTTAAGAGGATATCTGTTAGCACCATACCGGGACACTCCCAATAACCAATCGGCATCATCTGCCAGGTGATAGTTGGGTCTCCACCTTTTTTGGTGGTGGTGCATAGGCATGCTTCCACTGCTTGCTTTGCTCCATTGCCTCAGGATTGTAGTGATATGCTTGGTGCTCATCCTTGGTGATTAAGTGGCTGAAGAAGACATCTGTATTGATCTGACACAACTGCGATATTTCCACTGCTGCATTTGTTCAGGGGCATTTTGAATGGGTGTGAGCAGTTGCAAAATCCACTGGAGAGTGCCTTTTTCATGTTCAAAATGTTGTGGAAGATTTTGGTAATTGATCAGTGATCTTCATTTTTCTCTCTATGGGCTTGTTTGTGGTATGCCTTGCTCCAATCACCAGAGCCCTCTCTTTTCTTGGGATTCCTATTTCTTCGCAGTTATTCTGCCACTTCATTCTTAGTCATTTAGACTAGTTTGACCACTGTCATATGATGGTTCATTGTTGCCTTACATTTCCTACAAGTGCACATGAATTGTTGCAGCAGTGTTCCCGTACAAATGCTGATGAACTACCACATAGTGTTCCAATTTAGCAATGAGCTACATCACTTTGTTTTGGCTTCTTTTGTGGTGTGCTATGGTATTATGTGATGAGGATTTCACTGCCCACGAGGACTGCAGACATGTACCGGCAAACAATCAAAAAATTCAAAAAATCAAGTAAATTTATTTTTGAGGTGATTATTTTAACTTTGACTTCCTCTTGTAGACTGTAAATGAAAACAGAATTTCAGGGCTCTTCACTTTGTGAAATGCTAACAGGAGCAAAACCACAGATCACTGTTATCATGTAAACTACATTCAGAGTTGCTGAGAATTTGGAAAAATATTCCTTTATGCACATGAAAACGATCAACTTTTGACAAAATAATTTAATTGGATAGATAAAAAATCTACTCATCAAGCATCGGCAGAACATAAACGTAAAAGAAGGTTATAATTAGGCAAGCTCTTGGAGCCAGTGGTTTTCTTCTTCAAGCAGAAAGGTTGAAGGAGATGGAAGAGGGGTGAAGGAAAAGGACTGGAGAGGTCTAGGAAAAGGCATAGATTTCGAGAGAGTCACCCAGAACTGTCATGGGAGACTTAATGTACGGGATTAGGAGGAAAAGCTGATTATAGGGGACTGCATTGGATGAAATTTGAGAACATGAGAGCTTACAAGACAGAGATTACTGTGTAAACATCATACATCATACATCAGTTAATCAGAGTGAGAAGCTAAGTGCATTGTATGTAACAGGGGTGAGAGGGGGACAGTGAAAAATAGACGGGTAAGACAATGAAAGATGTAGAAAACTAAAACCAAGTGATGAAAAGAGTAGTTATCCTATCTTTCATCTTTAAGCTCTCAGGTTTTCAAATCTCGTCCACTACAGTCCCCAACAATCAGTCACCTTCTCATCCAGTGCGGTAGCCTAAGTCTCACCTGACCCACAGTTCTGGGTGACTTTCCTGAAATGTATCCCTTTTCCTAGACCTTTCCAGTCCTTTTCCTTCACCTCTTTTACTTCCCCTTCAACCCTTCAGCCGAAAGGAGGAGCCACTGGCTCTGAAAGCTCGCCTAATGATCATCTTATTTTGTGTGTGTGTTCTGCTGCCGCTTGGTCAGAAGATTTTTTATCTACCCAATTAAATTAATTTTTTTGTGCTCATTGACACACGTTTTCCTCATTTTAACTCTACTTTACACATAATTTCAAGCTGCATTGATTATTTGGCAGGTATTAGTGCTAGGGCTTTCCTGCCAGCTGTCGAATCCACATGATCTTACATTGTTCCCTCACACATAAAACTCAGAATGTACAGGAGGTTGTGCAGTATGAAGAATATCTTATGTGGATGAGAGTGAGTGAATCTGGCAGCCAAATAAGCTGTAGAAGAGTTGGCTCAATGACTAGTTTTAAAGATTGTGAAAAATATTAAAAGCAAGTCTGTCAGATTTACTTGCATAAATTAAAACTGAGTGAGACTCATCCTTCTACATTTTGTGGTGGTAAAAGAATATAAAATGTAACAAAGAAACAAACAGCATTTTCCTTTAAAGTATTTATTACTCACTTTTCGTTAAGTTTGATTTTTTCTCATTTTGAAGATCTAGTAGGTGTTTGAGGATCACATGAAAGAAATATACTCTCATTGATAAATTGAACCTCATAAAAATAACAGGAAGGTGATTGTGTACTTAATACTTATTCATTTCAGATTACAACTTTGGGAGATGTTAGAAGTATGTTCCTCTTTTGAGGGCACAATGAAGAGTAATCAAATAATGTGTTTAAGTTGTTCCAGTCTGTGAAATTATTGGGTAGTGAGGGAGTGTTCCTTTGCAGCTGGTTGGAGAGTTGGGGCATGGAGATACGGCATAGGAAATGTTTGGGGACTGGGTTTATAATGTAGTATCTGCCTGTGAAGACTGCAGTAAGACTTAAACCATTCTGGGCAAGTGATTGTTTGTTACTGCAAATGTGCTCCACATGTGTGCTTCGACTGAGTAGGAGAAATTTTTTAGTGTGGAAAGATAACAGCTATGGAAGTGGTAGGTAGTATTGGTGGTGAGTGGGATTTCTATGGGTAGAGGTTTTTGTACACCCGTTAGAGGTGGATGATGCCATCCACTGTAGCTCTAGTAGGGCATCGTGTATAAACTGCTGTGCTATTACACTAACTCCAGAAATTTGAACCTGTGTTACCTGTTGCACAGTGTGTGTTTTTGCTCTCCATTACTGATTGGTTGTACTAATATTTTGTAGAATCTTCTTTCAGCAATGTCTGACAGAGTTGTATGTGGTACAGTGTAGTCATTTGGCCACCTTTTACACTATTGACAATTTACAGTTTCCCATACAACAGTATTTGATTCTTGACACTACCATGGGATCTCAGTTGTTTCACTGGGTTTGTGACATGCGACAGAAAAGTGGAAAAGAAAGTGTGCACAAGGAATAAAGGTTTTAAGATCTCCAGTATCAAGGGTCACCATAAATTGATTGATTGACCACTTTTCTCACTCGAGAACGATTTGTAACAGTGTGTTCTACGTAGAGCATTGTAATTGCAGTTGAAATAATTCTGAAAATGTTTTTGGTCCAATCTATCATAAAATTTCACATTACATTGTTGCCCTTGTAAATCACACTGCAAAAAAAAAAAAAAAATGTACTGTGTTTCATGTAAATAATGACAGTACCAAAAAAGATATTGACAATGATAAAACAATTTGGTTGTGTGGGAGGCTGGAACTGGTACAATGCTCCTAATGGCAGGTGTCTGAGTGCTTCATTACCATGTGTAAAAGGAAGTTCACATATTGTTTGAACAGTATTCATAACAGCTTTGTGATAAACACACACTTGTTCTTAAGAAAAGGGGAGAGAGAGAGAGAGAGAGAGAGAGAGAGAGAGAGAGAGAGAGAGAGAGAGAGAGAGAGAGAGATGGAAGTAAAAGCTGATAACACACATTCTAAAATGGGAAGTTTATAAAAAGTTGTGAGTAACAGCACATTTGTGCAGGATTTGTGTTTTAACTAGGTTTCAATTTCCCTCAGGCTTTGAGTTAATCTCTGTGCTGAAATGTAAGGACTTGTCATTGTTTCCCTGCTGTCACATTTTTGGGATAGGCTTGCTTGCAGAGGCAACACCTAATTGCGTGTCTTATGATCTCAAGAAGACCTACAGTACTTTGGGACACAATGTCCTTCGAGAGATTTACAACTTAATTTTTGAAATGATTCCAATCTGTTTTATTTTGAGAAAAATATAACCGCCATTTGTCTGTAGAATAGGTTCTATTTCAAAATCTAGATTCAGGCCTTATGCCATTATCAAGTGTTAAAACTGCAAAAGATTAAAGCACAATAAAAGTATTAGGAAAATGCAGGGCTGACAGTAAAATCAATGTATGGGCTGCATGATTTGTTCTCTTACATATTATAAGTCATAAGACTTGAGTATAACCCAAGTCGTCATCAAAACATGTATCTTAGGTTATATAAACAAATTTTGTCAAAAATAAAAGTGAGAACATTTGATAATTTACTGGCCATTAGCATGACTTAGTTGATAGGTTGTGGAAAAATAGATGACCAAATCAAAGGTTTTAAACTTTGCTACTCTGTGTCTAAACAGTCACTGACATAAACATAAGTGATACACAAAGGCATCACAGTTTGCACCATGTGATCTGTGGTATGTCATGGGAATAGGTAGTGGGACATACTATTATACAAGCTGGTTACATTATCTTTGAAGTGGGCAGAGGATGGCAATGCTTACATAATATGGCGTGAAGAGCCACCTTTCCAATGTGCATGTGAAAAATGCGACTTACAACATCATAATTAAAGACAGATAAAAGTACAATCTTGGAAAATTGAAATATTTGAAACATGGTGAACTATACTATTGATTATATGAAGTTTAGTGTTATCTGAACTTCTCTGCAAGATTGTAAGGTGAAAGTTTTACTGTATCGCAGTGTGTCTGGACACTCGTTATGCAGAAACACATTGTCTTTCTGTCATTGTTATTTGTCATCTTCTGTGGGTCTCAGTTCTATTTCTAAGCCTACTTTAGTTTAGAGGTTGCATCTTTTTAGGATGACCTGCTGTTACGTGCTGACAGCACGTTGTGTATTGTGCATTCTTGGTGTGTTTTTTGTGATGTAATCACACTGTTTTAATGGCATTTGTCTCTTCACTATTGCCTGCTATCACAAGTGCTCATTAACAAAATGACTTTAGTCTTCTTTTTTTATGAAAACATGTGTAACCATTTCCATAATGCTGCAGTTTTGTTGGGTGTGGCTTCATTACTGATAGTATACAACTTTTGCCCAAAAAATTTGTGTGCCTCTGGTTTTAGCTGATTCTAAGATAAATGTCATTAGTATTATCTGTTTTACCTTGTGTCTGATTTTCTCTTTAAATTGGTGATAGGAAGATAATTGGCCCTTGCTCCCAACTTTTCTTTTTATATAAATCTTTAACAATTAGTGTGTCAGATGAAACCAAGACACTTCGAACTGTTACACAGGGTGTCCCAGATTTGTTGAGGAAAACTTCGAAGGGTTGTAGAGGGCGTCTTGAGAAGCAAATCGAGGATGGGAACCCATGTCGGGAAGTGTCATTCAACGACACTACGGAATGTCAAAGATGTGGGAACTGGTGCTTGCTTCTAGGCCACCTCTTCAGCAGCAAACATGACTTTGTACACTGATGGACTGTAGGTGGACTATATCACAGTTGTGATTGTTATTCACTTATCATGACTGCCTGCTATGATTGTCAGTGGAGAAAATGGAACTAGCTGCTGCGTAGAAATTCTCTCTTATGAATGCGATGCTCCATTGCCTCAGTACATGATGGTTTCAGGCACGGTTTTCAGACCGTATTTTATTTTTCTCTTGTGTACCGAAAAACATTGGAGATTTTAGAGGGTTCCAGGAGCAAAATGATGGATGGAAACGAATGTGTGAAATTTTGATCCATTGCAGCAACACAGTATCACATTCATAGAGGACAAGGCCATTTTGCACAGCACCACCCCGTCTGCTCCTGGTGGCCGTGCCCCACCACCCCGTCTGCTCCTGGTGGCCGTGCCCCACCACCCCCTCTGCTCATGGCCAGTCCCCACATGCTACACCCTCTGCCACAGGCGACACCGCCCCTGCCCCTGCTATCCTTTCTGACCAAGTTGTGTGTCTGGGGGGGGGGGGGGGGGGCTACTGCTACACCTCTGCCCCTAGCAGTTCCCTACCTCTGCCCCTGGCAGCCCCCTACCTCTACCCCCAGGCAGCACTGCGACTCTACCCTGTACCCCCTCAGCATGTGACGACTCACCTGCAACTACCTCCGGTGCCCCCAGTAAACCCCCATTGTGACCCCACCCTTTTGCCCTCTCTCGCCTTGGCTGCCTCCTATCTACCCCCTGTTTATCTCATCTCCCCCCACCTGCCTCCCCACTGCTCAAGTGTGCAAATCCACTCATACATGCCATGGAACCCAAGTTGATACTAGCTATGTAACAAAGCTGCCATGCAGAGCAGTCTGGATGTCAGGGGGTTTTGACCGGTATCCCAAAGGGAGCAAAGTGGTTCTTACACTTGCAGTACTTCTTCTCAGATAATTGTACAAACAATATTGATAGAACACTTTTCAGCGGTTACTTCCTGCTTCCTGCCTCACTGTAACACCACCAAATTAACTCTTGTACTTGCTTTTTCTCCCTTTCCCTCCACATTTTCACACTTTTCTCTTTCATCCCATTTTCACTCGTTTCACCCGCCCTTGAAAACTGCTTTAAGCCTTGTGACAAATTTCATGAAATACCTACTGAGTATTGATTTTTTGGAAACGGCATTTTTTTCATGCCAAGAAGTAGGGGGTGGGAGAGGGAGATGGAGGGAAAGGGGCTGGAGCAATAAGATGATACAAGAAAATGTAATTCAGAAATCTGCACTGAGCACAACACAAACTGGTCAAATGAGTAGTTAGCAGACAACCACGAGTTGACATAAGAGACTTAAAGCAAAGGAAAATAAAAACGTGTACTGAAGACGACAGTCAGTTACTTAAACATCAGTATCACGAACAAGAATACTAATATTTTAGGTGTTTACAATTGCTAGAGTTGAGAAGGCATTTGTAAATAATGATTTGACCTCATGCCTCGGACTTCTTTTTGTGCCATCTCACAGTATAGATATATTATTAGTGGTCCTTTCTTTCAATAATCTGACACTTCTCTTGGCGTTTTTGACATAACAGATAATTATGCATTTGAATGCCTTCAGTACATTGCTGTCAAGATAATTTCTTTACAAGATGTTTGATTGAAATTGTCCTGGTGAGCTTTTTCATTATTAAAACATTACAGTACATAGGATACACATTAGCACTGTTATTTGCTGCGTGTAAGTTGATTTCATTTTCTTTATATATTTGAACACACAGACACCAGTAGACTGCACTGTTTTGACAGGTCCTGTTTGTGGAAAACTTACCTAATTTGTAGTTCATAATTTGTTCCTCACAAGTTTACCTTCATGCTAGATAACCAGTCCTCTCTGCTACACAATCATGAGATGATTGCTAATAAAATGTTAGAATGTGTGTTAATTTGCCAGCATCATTTCAATGTGTATGTAATGTGTATTGTGATGAATTTAAATTTTTTGGTGTTTGCTTTGCTCTCTGATTTCATGTACAATTCAAAAAATTCTCATGCAGCTTTTTTTCCTCACATGCCTACACAGTGGATTCCGCTGAGCGAAGGGTTGGCAGGTATCGTTTACTTTCTGACTCGGAATACAGGCATGTAAATGAACTATTTGAGTCCTGAAGGCCCAATAAGGGCTGTAATGGGTTAACATGCTTACAGTAATCTGAAGGTGGGAGAACAGTGAACAAACAGTGTGTCCATTTTATAGAACCATTTTACAAGTGTACAAAACCTTGAAGAAAGGTGTATAGAAGATAAAAAGTATTTTCGATATTTACCTGAATTTTTGTTGCCTGGTGCAGAATTATTTATATCTGTTTTTCATAACTGTTCATCAACATTATGCAAGACAACTGTGAGGAAACATTGTTAATATTTCACTTATTTCAATGAGTCATTCAAATCCACATTCAAATTTTCACTCCTGTAGCACTGTGCTGCTTTAGCTCAACTAAGAAATAAAGATACATTTTCATTTTCTGAACTGATCTTTGAATGTATGATGTGGCACAAAATTATGGAAGTTTTGTTCAAAAATTTCTGCTTGTATTTTAAAATATTCTGGATGTTTCTATTATTAGATGATGCGAGGCAGTGTTTAGTGCAATACAAATAAGTTGACATGTCTTGTAAATTGAAAAGCATTTGTGTTGTGGCTATGTTTCATGTAGTTCACAGAATAAATGCAAGGTTTCTTGCTATTATTTCAGTCATATTTTTGCATTTGTCATTATCGCAGTTTACTGTTGACCTAATTGTCTAAAAGACACCCTTAATCTTGTAAATGAACAACATAAATCAGTTTTTGTCATGAGTAAATAAAATGAAATGAACAGTGAAGTATATGTTGCATTTTCATTTTGATGCCTAGGTCTTTGAACTAGGAATGTACTTCGGTCCTTTCTAAGCCACTGTTACTTTCTTTTTATTTCTTTAAAAATCCAAAAATAAAAATGCTAGGGAAAAATGGTGTATGATCTTGAAGACTTCCATGTACATATGTACGTCTGCAGTCCTGCATTGCCAAGATAATTGATTTACAATTAACAGGTTGTGTCTGGGGTGTTGGTAGTAGGTTTGTATGGTTTTGGTTGACTTTCCATCATTCTTTAGCTGCTTCATTTTGACAGGAGTATGTCCTCTTAGACCTGTTGTCTATGCTGGACTTAGCATAACAATCACAATAATAAACATTGTAGTTGTGTTTAGTGAGCTGTAGAGAGATCAGCAGTAGATAGTGTAAGGGACCTCCATGGAGATCTGAACAACAGTTAATTCAGTGCTTCTTACTTCAGCCACTCTCATCCACTAATTGTGGAGCTTCCTTATTATACATTCGGCCACAGCAAACTGTGTAAAAATATTAAACACTTTCATTTGTCATTTTGGACATGTGGCCCCTGTGAAGTAACTGACAATACATACTATGATTATTTAACTTTCCAGAGACAAAACATGGAATATGTATACAAACAATGGATTTATAGTCTTGGCAATAGATGTGAATGAGCACTGCATTGAACAGGTCTTTGAGTTCTGTACTCCAAAGATAAACATGGAATCTTACAATATCGCATTTCTGGCAATATAGAATACTCCAACAAGAATTTTACAATTGTGTGTGGAGATTCAAATATAAATTTTCTATCTCTGATAGTTTTGACAAAGGACATCTAGAGTTACTGATTCTCCCTTTGGTTTATAACATTCCCAGCAGGATTGTAAGAACATTGCTAATTTATTTCTAAATTCAACTGTCATTCATGAAATTGGTGAGTCCTGTAATAAACAAGTTGATCAACCATGATGGTCCAATGTCAGCAATAAATCATTGCCATGAATCAGAGGTAGCTGATGAGAGAGAGGTAAAATTTCACAGAATAACGAATGGTGACTCAGTTTTGCTATTCAGGGGGGATTAACAGGATGAACAATGAGGAAAAGTGTACAGAAGATCCACGTATGAGGGATATTTGGAAAGTAAGGTCCGAATCACTGCAGCTAACGAAATGTCACGCAAACTTTGAAACGCATATGTGCAACACCTCCTGGCATACCTGAATCACCAAGCGACACCATTTGCATTGTTATTGTCCCACTGTGCTGTTTACAGTGTTAGTTCAAAATGTTTAAAACAATAGAGCAGCTGCTGACTGTGAAATACAGTCAATGATTTGCAGCAGCAGATATTCTTTGATAGATAAGTGAGGTGTATAGCCCAAATGCTATGAGTGACAGCAATGTGCATAAGTGGGTGAGAGCTGTCAAGGGAAGATGGGGAAAATGTCAAAGATGGACTGCGATCAGGCCAGCCATCATTGCT
The DNA here is from genome assembly GCF_023864275.1 of Schistocerca cancellata. NCBI lineage: Eukaryota > Metazoa > Arthropoda > Insecta > Orthoptera > Acrididae > Schistocerca > Schistocerca cancellata. The sequence continues at coordinate 167,064,827 of NC_064627.1, read as the reverse complement.
CTCAGAGGATTTGGTCAAAGCCATGTACAAAAAGATCCATGAAGACAGGCAATTCACAATTGAAACTATAGCATTGGAATTTCCAAATTTGGGTTGAACAATTTCGCCCTTTGAAAGGTTGCAGTTTCACAAATTGTGGGCACATTGGGTTTCCAGGCTGCTTACTGAGAAATGCGAAATGGAAGGAATTGCCTGTGCTCTTGATTTATTATTTATTTGGACTAATATAACGAAGATGATCAATTTCTAGATACCATTGCTGCAGGGAACAAGATTGAGGTTTTTCACATGTCCCCAGACACGCGTCAGTCAATGGAATGGCATCACTTGACATCACCAGTCAGTCAAGGCCAGGCAGACCTTATACAAATTATACTATTAAACTAGATATGCAAGTGATCTCTAATTATAGAGCCATGTGCCCCCTTTCCACGTAGCAAACATTTTTGAGAAGATACTATTCAACAGTATTTATAACCACTTTTTTGAGAAAAATCTTTTAACAGCAGCTTGACGTGGCTTCCGTAATGGCTTCTTTACTGGGAAAGCGGTAAATGATTTCTCTAGTTCAGTTCTAGTAAAAATAATCAAGAAAAATGAATTTGTTAGTATTTTCTGTGATCTTGTCAAGGTCTTTGTGGAGATTATAAAATTCTAAGACAGAAACTAAACAGCAAATATCTCAGGATCAAATAACAACAGTATGGAAAGTTGTTGTTGTTAGAGGAGGAACCAGAATGACATGTCATTAAAGACATTTTCCATGCCTTTATCTCAAGAGTGGAGAATGGGTCACATTAGCAGATAACGTAACAGGAATAAGATAAAATTCAGAGGGGGTTAAATATGGTGTCTTGGCTTACTGTAGTTTTTAATGTATACAAAATATTTAGCTAGAACATCAGATAATCTTCAAGAACTGTAATGTTTGCTGAAAACTAAAGTATACTCATAAAGGGCCGAAACTCATCCAGACCACTGAACTCATTTGGAAGAATAGTGGTTCAAATACTCATGATGCCTCCAATACTTAGGTTTTCTACGGCGTTAAAAAATCAGTTAAGATGAATGCGGGAATGATTCCTTTGAAAGGTCGCAGCAGATTTTGGTGTGGCGAATTTCCTTCCTCAATCCAAATGTGCAGTGCTTGAAATGACATCGTTGATGGGATGTTAATTGGGATTTAACTTCCTTCATTCCATCCCAGACACACCGATACGAGATATAGCTCGAGGATTATTGTAACGGTCTTACCACTGGTTCACAGCAAACAGTTGAACCCTTACTCTTGTGATGACTCATATTATGCAATTCCAGACAAGCAAAACTGACATACTTGCACCAGTAGTGAACCCAATTGGCACAAATTGGATGAGGCTTCATATGTGGAGTTCTAAGCATCAAGATGAATAATAAACAGATGATACCAGCACATGGATGAGTTTACAGAAAACCTGTTCTGCCCACTTTGCACGTGGAAATATATGTGCTTAATGAAAGGAGTGAATTTTGGATGATCTGCTAAGTTAATACCACAGTACTGGAATTCAAAATAATTTCAATATATACTTTGTGCACCTATCAAGGATTCAATAAGAAATATCTTCTGGAGCAAAAGGCTGTACAGATTGACAGTTGATATCACGCTGAAAATTGAAAATTGTTGTATGGTTCAAAAAAGGTGACAAATTACTCCATTATCCACTCACAAGGTTTGATTTGGGCTTGGGGATGTAACTTCTGCTAAACTCTAATGTTTGTAATAATCAGATTTAGTCTTTGCTGATATAGCCTGTTAACAGAAGACCAAAAAAGGTAGAATACGGGAAAAATTTCATGTAGTCACAAATTTTTGTGCAATGGTACGAGTGTGTGTCATGAACAGTGTAAGCAAAATACCCATTGGTGGTATGTTGTAAGCGTGGGAGTTGGGGGACATGTAAAGGTAACTGTTTTTATGTTTTCATTGAATAACTCGAAAAGTGTGGCTTCTAGCAAAAATGTTTCCCAGTACAAAATTAATTTATATTATATTTCCTACTAAAAAGGTCCTATTCGTGTTTTCTGTGGGGCTAATAGTTTCTGCGCTCCAAGGGATGGAAAAATTGCAGATATTAAAAATAGAGTTGTAATGGCATAAAATTACAGTTTACTTTTGAATGAAGTGGGTTAAGAACAAATATTAAATGTGTGTACCATGTCTAAGTGCAGTAGGGAAAAATTGTGTTGTGGGGTTGTAAAAGGGCAAATGGGAGGGAATGGAGGGTAGAAGTGCAAGAAAAAGTAGGTCACCAGACTATGGTCATGCACTTCCTTCCTCCTTAGGTCTGCAAAATGAAGAGTCAGCAGGAGCTTTCCAACTGTCCCTATGCCAGTAAGTCACAAGAACCAACTGCAGGATGTTTCACAGAGTTACACTTGCCTTCTGCAGCATGCCTTATGAATCACTGGTGATGCAGTGTGTAGACATGCCTAGGGAGGTTGTTTCTTTGCCACAGAGTGCATTAACACTTAATGGAATACAGGTATGAGTTGCTAATAATACCAATGAAAGAAACACATATGGACAGAAACTACAAAGATTTGTGCACGCTGCTCTACACTGCTAGAGAAGAAATTGATTCTTAGTCTTCCTGTATGGCAGCTGTAGCATTCTTTCAGGAAAGGTGTCTTTGAACACTCCTTGCTTTTCATTTTACAGGCAGACTGTACCTCTCCAACATTTTCTGTCTAGTTCTGTTATGAGAGTTGACAAACTGACTTCAGTGATCTAGTGCTTATATAGTGGAGTTATTTCAGTGTATTAAATGGCTACTTCTTTGCAAGTGAACTATTTATTATGTTATGAGTAACAGCTTGAGCTCTCAACTGTCTACCAAACTGAAGAGCCTGTCCCAAGTGTAACATGTTGTCAACAACATCAGTTTTATTGTTTCCACTCTCTCTGGCTGAAACACTTTTTACAGCATCACCCAACTTTGAAGAGACTCCAAGACTTAAATGATCTCCCTCTGAACACTGGTAGGACTCCTAAGTATTATGGAAAACTTCAGATATTTCAACATACATCAAACAATGCAGATTACTGTTCTAGACTTGAGTCCACTGCCATCATAATCACATTCACATCCACCTTTCAAGATGTACAGTGGATGTGTTGTAAGTGGTTCCACTCAGTGCAGTCCATTCTAAAAGTGGTAGCAATTCCTGAATGGAAGAGATTTATGCAGTTTACCAGTAGCACAATTAAAAGTGAGGGAAGTTCAGTGACTTTCTGGTCAGTCATTAGTTTACCACTGAGTGATTACAGTACAATCACATGGCTTTACATTACCCTGTCAATGACATGCAGCAGCAAGGTGCCACATTTAGCAATCAAATCCTCTTCCTCCAACACTAAAAAGGTCACTGACATAACACTTACAAATTATGCACTTCTCAGCTATTGTTCATGGGAAGATATTTTAAATTGAAGCTCACTTAATAAACTGAAAATAACTTCATGACATAAACATGAGCTCAGTGAAGAGAGCTAAACAGGAAATGCTGGGGAAGTATAGTCTGTCTGTAAACTGAAATGCAAGCGGCACTTGAAGTGGGAAAGATCGCCTTTCCCAGAAAAACAGCACAGCTGTGTGTGTGCGTGCATGCGCATGCATGCAGTGTCACATGCCCTCACTGCACTGCATTAGAAAAGGCAGAGAGGTTTGGGATTTAGACCAGACATTGGTACGAAGTCTGGTGATCGTGAACTTCACCTCACCATCTCTCCTTCCCTTGCCGATCAAATATTGGCTGTAAAGGAATTTTTCACAGCTAAGATTCAAACAACAGTGTGCACAGATTTATGTAGTTTTTATCCATAGAAGTTTCTTGTGTTAGTGTTGTTAGTAATATGTAGTGTTAATGCAGTTTGTGGAAAGCTAACACCTGCTCTATCCTCACCTCCTTGCCCCAGTATGTCTGTGCACTGCGTCCCCAGTGTGTTGCTGCTGCCAAGGGTTGGTATACTCTGTGAAACATACTGTAGTTGCTTCTTATGATGTAATGGTTTAGATAGTGGGGAAGCACCTGCTTGCTCTTCAGTTTGCAGATCTGTAAAGGAGGGAATTGGAGATGACAACCACCTATTGTGACCTTCTTTCCCCTCGCGCTTCTACACTTCACTGCCACCTCCACCACCCTTTTACAATGCCAGAACACAATTTATTTCATAGTATGACACTTATGCACGTAGATGTGGTACACAATTTAATATTTGTTCTTAGGCCACTCCCTTTAATAGTAATTGCTGTTTTTAATCATGTGTGAGTTTTGCATCCCCTGCAACATGGAAGCTATTAGTCTCAGAGAAAAAAATAAATAAGGCCCCTATTTGTAGGAATTTAGTATAGCTTAATTCTGTACTGGGAAACATTTTCACTAAAAGCTGTGGTTTTAGAGCTATTGAAGGAAATCAAAAAGAAGTGGCCTTTAAACAACTACATCCAATATAATTCACTTCCCAAACATCTCCCAGATTTCCTTTATTACTTGCCCAGTGTACAGATTGAATAACATGGCAGATAGGCTGCAGTCTTGTCTTGTTTGTTTGTTTCTCAACTATTGCTTCTCATTCATATCCTTAGATTTATGATCAACAACTGGTGGATTGTGATAGAGATCTGGACCATGGAAGAGCAAAAACTAGAATGCCAAAAGTTTTTTGAAAGTGTGTATTACTCAAGCCAGTCTTTTAAAAAAATATTTTTCTGCAGATAACATGTTTCAGTGCCACCCTTATCATTTTTATAGTATTTACAAGTAATTGTGTGATTGATTAGAGTTCTTAATGGTTAGTGGGTAGATTAAATACATAATTGCTATGCTGTGTAGCACAGGAGAGTGCGCTGGGGAGTGGGGATGGAAGGGAGCGAGCTGGTTGGCCATCACAGCATGTTATTTTGGTCCACTTGAAAGCTCTGTACACCCAAAGCCAGCATAAGAATTTTATTTCATGAAATAGGAAATTTTGTAAAGACAGTCTTTTACTCTGGCAACATATGAAGAATCTTTTAATTGGAATAGACATATCCATTTTAACAGGATTTTTGTGCTTGTAACTCAAGTGCAAGCTTAATGCCACTTCATGAAACTTGGATGTGAAATAACAATTTTATATTTTGGGCGGGTATATACAGCGGCAGTGACCTGCGATGTGGGAGTGGCCCCTTTGTGAAGTGTTGACATAAGCTTTGACATGAAAGCATCTCCTTTCTGAAGCTTCAACATGCACTTTGTGCTGGGTGGCAGTATTTTCATAAAGAACAAATCTAAATAAAAAGTACAAATTTTATTGCCCCTTCATCAGTAGTTGCTGCAATCTCATTCAGAGCTGTTGTTAATTTTTTTGTTATTATCGAGTCTTGTAACATTTCCTTTCATTGATATGGATCTTAAAAAGCCTAAAGTTGATAGTGAAAATACCAAGTTTTTAACTGATTGAATTGAACAGTTTTGTTTTACACTGACTGATAGACCTACGAAACAACTCATCAGCAGTTCCACAAAAACTTTCCTCTGCGTACTGAAGCTGTCAAGAAAAACTCCAAGCATATCTGGCTTCTTACAGAAAAAGCACCATCTTACTAAATCACTCTATGAATGGGCAAGATAATTCTCCCAAAGGAGTGTGTGTGTGTGTGTGTGTGTGTGTGTGTGTGTGTGTGTGTGTGTGTGTGTGTGTGTGAAAAAGTATGTTGGAAGTGGCCACAACACTTTTTGAAGAGAAAAAGTGTTTTTGCCTCAATTCGAGGTATTCCATTGTCAGCAAGAAGCAGTTCAAGAACCAATATTTTAGCAACTGACAATAAAAGTAGTTTGTTCAAATTTCTGCAGAAGATGGCTTGCTATGCCGTAGCATTTGATGAATTTTGACACTGTTGATGGAGGACAAATGTCTACTTTTGTGCAGTTTTTGGATATTAAAAGTAAAGCATTTAGAGACGAACTTTTGGCATGAGTACTGAGCTGCAAGAAAGTGGCAAATTAATGTATGACCTGATGCAAAGTGTGTCATCTTTCCATCACAGGCAGGATATCTCTGAAAAAGACATTGCAGGTCAAGAATTATTCACTTTCCAACAATTCTTGCTTATAAAAACTAATTCTGTAATAGACGTTACAGTATTTTAAAATTTTTATTTCCTTCTCTGATTTTTGAATGCAATTATGCCTATCTACTGTATTTCATATTATTTTTTGAGTGAAAGTTAAAGTAAGTTACTAAGGAATATGAGCTGGCTTCTATTTCGTACCTCAGTAAAAAATTTCAAAAGTGTACGGACCCCACCTAAAATTACCTGTCTACTCCCGCTTTAGGGCTCAAGCAGCTGTTGTCTGTTTGCGATAAGAGTGTTAGGCAGCCGCCTTGTATTTTTCTTTCTGTTGCCTTCAGAATTTCAGTCTCAACGTATGGAATGTTTTTTATGAATGTTGCTTTGTCTTATTTCAACCACTCTTTTAAGATAAGTCATAGGATCATATTGTCATGTGTTCCTGTAGTTCTGAAGAACCTGAACTGGTCCTCCAAGGTTGGCATCTACCTGCTTACATATTCCTCTGTAAATAATTTGTCAGTATTTTGTATTATTGACTTACTAAGCTGATGGTTTTGTCACATTCTCTGCTGTAACCAACTTTTCTCCAAAGGCTTCTTTAATTTTCCTACAGGTTGAATCTATCTTTTCCATATTCATACATACTTCTACGGCTTTGCATTAGTTATGTAACCATTCCTGTTTCCCCATTTTGGACTTTTTGTCCATCTCACTTTTTAACATATATATATTCCCTTTTGCCTGCTTCATTTGTTGTATTTCTATATTTTCTCCTTTCATCAGTCAAATTTAGTATCTTGCCTTATCCAAGGATTTCTACTATGCCTTGTCTTTCTGCCTATTTGATCCTCAGCTGTCTTTACCATTTCATCTCTCAGATCTACCCATTTGTCTTTTATTGTATTCCTGTCACTGTATGTCAGTTTTTGAGAAATACTGCTTTTGAAACTCTTGACAATCACTGGTTCTTCAAACTTACGCAGCACTTATCTCCTTAACCCTGTGGTGCATGAATTTCACTGCAGTGGACAACTTTTAATGGTCAATTCTCTGGCGTTTTCAATCAGTCATGAGGCTGCAAATGCATGCAGGATACAACACCAGTAGGAAGTGCCCACTGCAGTGAGCTGTGTGCATTTGCAGCCTCAGGACTGATTGAAAATGCCAAAGAAGCGACCACTGTCCACTGTAGTGGATGCTATGCGCCACAGGGTTAATTTGCTACTTTTCTGCAATTAGGATTTAGTCTGCAGTTGGTAACCAATAAATTTTGGCCAAAGTGTACATTTGGCACTGTAAGTTCTTCACAGTTTAAAGTGTATTTAAGAAATCTCTTTTATGCCATTATGTAATCTATCTTAAACCTTCCAACATCTCCAAGTCTTTTCCTCATATACAAATCATGTTCCATGAATCCTTAAACAAGTGTTAGCAGTGATAGAATTTTGCACAAAGCAAAATTTAATCAGATGGTTTCCCTTTCATTCCTTTCACCCAGTCCATGTTCTGCTATTTTTGCTTCTCTTCCTTTTCCTTCTAACAAATTCTAGTCTCCCATCACAATTAAATTTTTATCTCCCTTAATTATTTCAGTAACTTCTTTTATCTCTTCATACATTCATACATCATCGTCGTCATTGTCATTGTTGGCTTTGTGTCTATCTTGGCTACAGTAAATGTGTTCCCTATGCTTTTCTCAGTAGTTCACCTGTATTCTTATTTTTTTTATCCCTTATTAAACCTTCTCCTGGATAGCCCCATTTGATTTTTGTGTTGATAATATTGTACTCACCTGACCAGAAGTCCTGTTCTCCCCACCAGTGAACTTCAATAATTCCCATTATATCTAACTTCAAGCTATTACGACGAAAAAGATGGGTTTGCAGCGACAAACTTTAGGTGCCATCTGCACTTGATCTGTCAATTACCTGTTATAAATCTTGCTGATGAACTGTCATCTTTAGAAATTGTTTTGGTGGTCTAGCTACTTTGCACACCATCATGTTCAAACTTCCTATTATTCTGTCCTTGATGGGTTATGCTGGAGTATTAGATCAACTTCCGGCTACTAAACAAACTCCGAACTCTCATTTGCACTACTCCGTATTTAAAGTTTTTAAAGTCTCACAGTGGCAGACCCAATCGATTGTAACTCAAAATAGTTGAACCAAACATTTAACACATTCTGATACATAATGTGTGATCCTTGCACCGTACATCAAAGTTATTTTTTAACGTAAGAATGACTCATTTGTTTTGGGTCCCTGTTGACACTGTTGGTAGCCCTCTTACTCTGAGCTGTCTGTGATGCCACCAACTCGGTGCCAAAGTCTACATATACCCTCATACAGCAAGTGAACACTGTACATCAGATGACTGCTCACTTCTGCCCTTGTTGTTATAAAGTACAGAGTGGGGCTCATAGTATCTGGTCCTCTTCTATATATTACTTTAGCTGGCACGAGTACCGATAGTGGGCCAGGGTATTTGATAAAACACCCTGTTAGACTACACTATCCATTTCTCTCTACAAAAAATCAAACGTATCTACATGATAAAGGAATCTAACATTCTGCACTTTGACCTGTAGATTGTCAGTTCATTTTTTTTCTGATGAAAACTTCCTCAGTTATTCCGTATATGGAGATGGGAATGGGGGACCGTTTTATAGATGTTGCAATCATCATTAAACCATATAGTAGTTTCATGTTCTCAAGAAGTACAACAGCTATTGTTATTCATTGATTTCAGCTGTTTGCAGTACCAGTGTAGGAAAACCATTAATGATTAATGTTTATATGCCAGATCAGTCAATCATCCAGACTGTTGATTCTCCAACTACAGAAAAAGCTGCTGCAACTCTCCTGGAACCATATAACCCCTGCAGTATGCTTGTCAAATGTTGTGTTACATTGTATGAAATGAGCTTTTGATGATGGGTAAGCCACATTTCCTGAATTAAGTGTATGGGGAAAATTTTGTAACTGTACTAATTGACATATCAGTCTTGTATGAGTTCAAATACCTGATTTGTACGACACACAGTAAACGAGAGATTATGTAAGATGTCTGTAGCTGATTGTGTATGTCACAAGTGTTACAGTGTGCACCCGCAGCCTGCGGAAAACATGTTAAACCTCATGGTCAGTGGGGTGGAAATGGCATTTGCTGTCACTGAATAATGCTTCTACCCTCTGTATTGCAAAAAGCAACCTCACTCTGATTATGGCCAACTTTACTTGCTGCTTAAAACCTCACATAAGTCCATAAGATTCTTTTTGCCTATCTTATGAAATCTGTCTCCACCCCACTAATACTGGGGCAATAGCAACAAGACACTCCTACATAAATCACACACGTCAGAATCTCTGATGAATTCAATTACAGTCAAACCAAATACTTATTCCTGGAAATATGCTAAATATGCTGACTTGGTCATACAACACTGGGTTACCAGCTCTTTCTCCTATGGCAGTTTCAATATTGCAAAACAATTGATAAATCACAGAGGGTGTGTCACCAGGCAGACAGTAAATAGTACTCAAGGGGAACTTTCTAACTACTCATGTCCAGCAGAAGTTTAAGTTGAATGAAAAACAGTTCCCAAAACCTACTCTCAAAATAAAATTCTATCCAGTTAGTAAATATAGTAACTGTCTCCATAATTGACAAATTTTATGTTACTGTGTTGTCTGTAAAAATTAAATCATTTGATACAGTTTCTTTCACAAAGCACCAGAAAGTTGATGTAAAAAATCACTTTTAGTGACACTATGTACACGAATCAAAAGTTTACAGACTCTATTCTGAAGCACAACTTGTTGTTTGCTATGTTAACTTCCAATAGCAAAGATCACATAAATTCTTCTTTATTTCTGCAATCTCATGGCCTTCAAAAAATTTTTGGTTATAAAATGTGTTCATTGAGAGTTAGAACCTCATGCTGTGTTGTCATTATGGTGATGAAGGCTGTGACCGAAAGCTTTATGCAAGTGTCTTTAATTGTGCCTGTCTGTAACTCAATGTGTTGTCTTTATGGTAAGTAGCACTTAGTCTTTTCCTACCTTGTTGACAACGTTGTAAAATGCTTGTGTGCACATCTGTTTAAATCTGCATGCCATATTCCATACATTGATGATCCAGCTTTGTTAGATGAGGCATACAGTGCATGTACACAAATGTATACGGACATTGCTATGTGCATAAGGTGCTTTTCAGTTGTAAATGTTTTATATCTGACAAACCTTTGTATAATGTGCTACATTTTATCCACCATAATGACAACATGGGATGAGTTTCTAACTCACAGTTAACACATTTTGCTACAAAAACTTTTTGAAGACCAGAAAATGACAGTCATATTTGTCAAAAACGATTCTCAGGAATAAACAAGAATTTATATGATCTTGGCTATAGAAATTTCTTCACCAAGTAAAACAGACCACTCCTTCTAATTTCTCAACATGGAAAAAAAAAAACTAGTTATTAATACTTGCAGTTTTTCTGCTGGCACTTTATGCAGGCAACAACTGTTTCAGAATTTGATTACCTGTAGGACTTGTCTAAGAACCATAAAGCTCTAGTCCATTATAATTAGAAGATGGATAATCAAAATATCAATTATGGGTTATTCCATGGGATATGATTAAGTTATTTCAGAAGTCGTGCATACCATTCATCGAAATAGAAAAGCTGTATTACTAAAAATATACATTTAGTGCAAGAACCAGAGCTGTTACATTTCTGTTGTCCAATATTTGAAGTGCCAGAAGGGAGAAGCTTGGCGCTGTAATGTGTTGAAAGTGGCTTCTGATAGTCACGTGGTTCAATGCGTACGTAACACCATGTTCGCTTTCGACATGAAATATTTGAGCCAAATTATGTCTGGCTCTCGATTCTGTGTATGATACTTCTTGCATATGTACAACAGTCTGTATATCTTTTGGCCAATAATACCGTTTCATATGCAAAATGAAATTTTACCCTTGTACCACAACATAATAACTACAAGTGACAAGCAGTGCGCACAACTCTTTTCTAAGATTCTTGTCAATGGGGCTTGCAGCTTGAACTAAGTTGAAATACTAAGTTTTATAAGTCAATTCCAGTAACCGGAGTATAATTTTTTATTTGCTTTTATTTGGAGATTCCTGCACAATAAGCTTGTCTGTTTTGGCTTACAGTGCCATTTTCATGTGCACATTTAGGTGAGTTGACAGTCGTATGGCATACGTGGGCCAACTGTGAGTTGTCTTTTGGGAAATATTATTATTATTATCATGTAGTTTTTATAATATGGTTTTTTTTTGTGATAACTCTTTGACAGCATCTAAGAATACCAACTATCAGTTAGCTGTCAAACAATCATCACAAAGAATTTTGTATTATAAAAACTTCATGATTAATAAAATATTATTTCATAACAGACAGCCCATAGTTGGTCCCTAGATGCCATATGATTGCCAACTCCATCTAGACGTGCACTTGAAAGTGGCATTGTAAGCTGAAACAGGCATGCTTGTTGTGCTGAAATTTCCAAATACAGGCAAATAAAAAGGTACATTGCAGCTGCTGGAATTGATTTCTTATAAAATGAAAAGATTTTGTGTCCTCTTGGTGCTAGCTGGAGGCCAGACTTTGCCAGCAAATGTGGGAGGTGCCCTCTCATTCGCAGATGCACATATTCATCCTGCATTGCATTTACAAAAGTTGTTGTTGTTGGAAAACCTATGCAATTCTTAAAACATCTGTATAATTGTTGAAGTACAATTACAGAAGATTATTATCCCTATGTTAAATACTATTAAATCTACTGACAGGAATTATATTGATTTAACTTCTCAAATAAGATAATTTTTTTTAATTATTGTCCCTAGCAGTTTGGCCATAAGATCCTTTCTTTCCAGCTTGATTAATCAATCACGTTTAACTACATTTTAATAACCAACTATTTTTGGGTTTCAAAATTTTATGCACCAAACAGGCATATCGGAGATATAGAATTAGCAATCAGATGAAAACGTGCCCACCCAGATGTTGCCAGAGTTTCACTGGAGAGTCCTTACACATCTTCCATACAGTCCTGATCTTTCCCCATGAAATTTCAATGTTTTTGGAGCCCCAAAGACAGACATTTGGGCTGTCACTTTGCTTTAGAGAGAGAAGTACATGTCTAGCCACAATCGTTTTTCCATGAAGGGATTGCCGTCTTTGTCTCACGGTAGGATAAATGTATTAATGGTTAATGGTGATTACTTTTGAAATTGTGAACAGTTTCCAATTTTTTTTCGATTCTCTCATTTTCATTTGACTGTCTCTTCTGCTTGTGTCTGTGTATGTGTGGATGGATATGTGTGTGTGTGTGTGTGTGTGTGTGTGTGTGTGTGTGTGCGCGAGTGTATACCTGTCCTTTTTTCCCCCTGAGGTAAGTCTTTCCGCTCCCGGGATTGGAATGACTCCTTACCCTCTCCCTTAAAACCCATATCCTTTTGTCTTTCCTTCTCCTTCCCTCTTTCCTGACGAGGCAACCGTTGGTTGCGAAAGCTAGAATTTTGTGTGTATGTTTGTGTGTCTATCGACCTGCCAGCGCTTTTGTTTGGTAAGTCTCATCATCTTTCTTTTTAAATATATTTTTCCCACGTGGAATGTTTCCCTCTATTATATTAGTATGTACTCTTTCATGTAAGCATGTTTGTTAGATGTAGTACAAATATTGGAGCACCTACGGAAGCGGTTTACCATCACATAATCAGCCCATGGATAGTGGATGAAGGGAAAGAAGTGTTTTCCATAATCTTGATTTGGGTGTCTTTTTACATGAACTACTTTTGCTATTTTGTAATACTAGTTTTTAAAAATATATTTGATGATATCACTTGCCCCTTAAGAAATCCCCCCCCCCAATGGGCTCTCTCTCTCTCTCTCTCTCTCTCTCTCTCTCTCTCTCACTCACACAGATTCTGCTTATTGTGTTATCAGTTTTCCATACACGAAACTGATTTTATTACTTTTACATACTCATGTGGCCTCCCAGCCCCACATAAGGAAGGCTGCCATACCTGCCATAGGTGGATAGGGACCCAAGTTAATCCAAAGTCACCATCATTATTAACAAGTGTAAAACAAGATATTTGAAAAACTATAGCCCTCTCTAACAATTAGTGTAATTGTTTGCAAAATGCCATAATGCAGTTATTTACAGTATGCCCTAATTTTATGGGGAAATGGGCAGCCTTCTATTCAAAAACTTGCATTTATGCCACACTACATTTAATTTGCTTTTCTGTTGTAATCTGTTTTAGCTTTTACAGACCTTCGAGCAGTTAAATTCTATAGTATATCTAATTTTGTCAGACTAATGTCTGGATTGTGATATTTGTTAACCCAGCTGGGTACATACACATTGGGAAATTGTTAGTGTTTTTGTTTGTTAAAAAAGTATCCCTTTCAATCGCTCACCATTGTCAGGATAGGGAATACTTTGAACATTTGTTGTTCGAGAAACAAATCCCATTGCAGTTTCTACTGTTCTGATGCTATATATATCAGTGGATGAATAAACAACTACTTTTCTTTCTTTTGATATATTGAACGCTTGTTAGTCGAGTGCCTCAGTGATACAGCTAGCCATACTGTAGATGCACCTACAGTAGAGGGGTATCTGTGAAGAGGTCAGACAAGAAGAGAGGCAGCAACCTTTCCAGTAGGTGGAGGAGTAATAATCTGGATGTTTGACTGATCTGGCCTTGTAACATCAGCCAACATGGCCTCAGTATGCTGGTACTGCAAACGGCTGAAAGCTAGGGAAATCTATATCCATTACTTCCACCAAGGACAAACAGCTCTACTATTTGGTTAAATGATTATGGCATCCTCCAGGATAACATATTCCAGAGGTAAAATAGTTCCCCATTCAGATGTCCAGACAAGTACTACTCAGGAGGATGCTGCCATCAGGAAAAACAAAATCAGTATTCTAACGATTGGAGTGTGAAATTGTAGATCCCATTATTGGGTAGGTAGGTTAGACAATATAACAAGGGAAACAGATATGTAGCAATTACGTTTGATGTGGGTTAGTGGAGTTAGGTGACAGGATGAACAGGACTTTTGCTCAACTGAGTACAGGGTTATAAATACAAAATCAAATAGAGGTAAAGCAGGATTAGGTCTAATAATGAATTGGGAAATTGGACTGTTGGTAACCTACTATGAACAGCATAGTGAATTTGTTATTGCAGCAAAGATACACACAGCCAACACCCACCACAGCAGTAAAAGTTTATAAGCCAACTAGATTTGCAGTTGATGAAGATATTGAATGAATGTATTATGAGAGACAAGAAATTATTCAGATAGTTGAGGAGGAGGAGTAAAATTTAATTGTGATGCATGATTGGAATTTGTAGCAAGAAGAGGAAAAGAAGGAAATAGAACATGGAGTGGGGGTAAGAAATGAAGGAGGTAGCCACTGTGTAAAATTTTGCACAGAATGTAATTTAATCATCACTACTACTTTGCTCAAGAAGGAAGAGACAGAGACGCTGAAAGTTTGATTGATTGTGTAATGGTAAGACAGAGATTTTGGAACTAGATTTTAAATTATAAGACTTTTCCAGGAGCAGATGTGCACTCTGACCATAATTGATTGGTTATGAACTGTAGATTAACTGTTTCGCAAGCACTTTTTTGTAGCAACTTGGTGAAGATAACTTTTTTGTTCACTTCTTGGAATTGTGATCAGCTAACTATATTTATTTTTTGATAATTTTATTTTTGTGATTTAGGACCAAAAACTATGGTAGTCCTATATCCCCATGGTACCTTTATGGGTCTTAAAACTGTGGTGGTAAATGAGTTTCTCACTTCCCTTTTGTGAGCTGTTATGTGCTGCCATTACATCTAAAAAGATAATGAACAGATCTCTCTGTAATTCTTCAAGCTTACCCGGCACGGTGTTGTCATGTTCATTAATCAGGTTTCTGCCGGTTATTTGCGTCTTTCCTGCATGACATTTCAACTGTGTGTCTCACAGTCTTCTTCAGGTGCTGTCTGATACTGATTCCAGTGTAGAACGAGTCAGGTATTTATGCCGACCTTATGCCAGGCGTTCCCTCTGTGGTCTGCCCCGCGTCTGGCACTCTGTCCATGGTGTGCACCGACCAATAGTAGCGGTTGCGGCATGGCTAGAAGAAAATGCCACAACGGTTGCTATTGGTCGGCACGGTGCACACCACGGACAGAGTGCCAGAAGCGGCACGGACCACAGAGGCAATGCCTAGCACAACATAGGCATAAATACCGGACTTGTTCTACACTGGAATCAGTATCGGACAGCACCTGAAGAAGACTGAGAGTCATGCAGTTGAAATACTGTGCAGGAAAGACATGAATAACTGGCAGAAACCCGATTAATCAACATAACAGAGCTTTCTGTTTATATTTTATGTTTTCTTTTACTGTATTTAAAAATATTTGTTACTGATTTTAAAATTTAATTACCACAATGTGAAAACAATCCTGGAAACTTCACTATGCAATAGTGATATGAGCTGATACACGTTACAGTAATGAATGTTATGGAAGCAAAGCAGTGTGTTCCAATGACAGTTGATCCCACAACAAACAAACTGATTGTTGTTGCAGTTTTCATACACCTGGGTCAGTGTAGAATAGACAGAGGTGTTGAGATCTATTCCTAAAAGCTTTGGGATACCCCTAAGTTTTTGGTAAGTGTGCTTCCCAAGGATCACAAATGACAGAGTAATTTTGTGGTAAGTATACTTCCCAAGCTCCTTCAGAAACTACTTTGGTGGTAACCATACTTCCCAAGAACCATTAAAACACCATTGTTTGATGGTATATATACTTCCCACAGTCCCGAAGGCTATATTTCACAACAAACAGAAACTACAGCTGGTGCAGCGGATTGCTACTATATGCCAAGAGTGTACAGAAGAGGTAACACATACTACCTTAAATGCTGTAAAGAAATAAATTTAATGGGAAGTATCTCCCCCACGGCCTGCAAGAAAAGTAGGAAATTAAAGTTTCAAGAATGAGAGGTTGTTGAGAGTTTCAAATTGAGCACCAGGCAGCTATTGACTGAAATGGGCAGGAATACAGTAAAAGACGATCATATAGCTTTGAAGAATGACACAGTGAAGGCAGCAGATCAAGTAGGTTGAAAGATAAGACTAGTAGAAACCCTTGTGTGTACCACAAAAGATACTGAATTTAGTTGATGAAAGGAAAAAATTATAAAAATGCAGTGAATGAAGCAGGCAAAAGGGAATACTAACAACTAAAAATTGAGATTGATGGAAAGCACAAAATGGTTAAGTGGGAATGGCTAGGAGGCAAATGTAAGTCTATAGAAGCTTGTGTAAATAGAGGAAAGGTAGATACTGCCTGCAGGAAAATTAAAGAGGCCTTTGGAGAAAAGAGAAGCATTTGTATAAGTAACAAGAACTCAGATGAAAAACTGATACTAAGTAAAGAAGGGAAAGCTGAAAGGTGGAAGGAATATAGATAGGAGATAAGGAATATACAAAGGAGATGTACAAGGGAACTCAACATGATGGCAATGTTATAGAAAGGGAAGAGCAAGTAGATCTCAGGAAGAATACAATAATTAAAATTCCAAAGAAAGCAGGTGCTGACAGATGTGACTACTATTGAACTATGTGTTTAAGATTCATGGCTACAAAATACTGACACAAATGATTTACAGAAGAATGGAAAAACTGGTAGAAGCCAACCTCAGGAATGATCAGTTGGCATTCTGGAGAAATGTTGGAATGTGGGAGGCAGTACTGACCCTGCAACTTAGCTTAGAAGATGGGTTAATGAAAGGCAAACCTATGTTTATGAGCTTTTACAGGCTTTGTAAAGAGAAAGCTTTTTACAGCATTGATGAGAAGTTCTGAAGGTAGCTAGGGCAAAATACAGGGAGCGAAAGGTTATATAGAACTTTCACAGAAACCAGATGGCAGAGTCAAAGGATATGAAAGTGAAGCAGTGGTTGAGAAGTGAGCGAGACAGAGTTGTAGCCTATCCCAATGTTATTTGTTCTGTACATTGAGCAAGGAGTAAAGAAGATGAAGAAAAATTTGGAGAAGAAACTAAACTTAAGGGAGAAGAAATAAGAACCTGAGAGATTTGCCAGTGATGTAATCCCATCAGAAACAGCAAAGGACTTGGAAGTGCAGTTGAATGGAATGGGCAGTATGTTGAAAGGAGGGTATAAGATGAACGTTAACAAAAGCTAAACAAGTGTAATGGAATGTAGTCGAATTAAACCAGGTGATGCATAGGGAATTAGGTTAGGAAACGAGGCACTAAAACTAATAGTAGAGTTTCACTGCTAAATAATTGATAAAGGCAGATGTAGAGTGGATATAAAATGTAGACTGGCAGTGGCAAGGAAAGAGTTTCTCAGAAAGAGAAATTTATTAACATCGAATATAGACTTAGAGTGTTAAGAAGTCTTTTGTGAAGGTACTTGTATGGAGTGTACCTGTTATGGAAGTGAAACATGGACTAAACAGTTGGACAAGAAGAGAGTAGAATCTTTTGGAATGTGGTGCTTCAGAAGTATACTGAAGGTTAGGTGGGTAGATCTAGTAAGTAATGAACTACTGAGTAGAATTGGGGAGAAAAGAAATGTGTGATGTAACCTGTCTAAAAGAAGAGACCATTTGATAGGACACATCCTGAGGCATCAAGGAATTGACACATCCTGAGGCATCAAGGAATTGCCAATTAAGTATTGGGGGGAAGTGTAATGGTAAAAATTCCACAGGGAGACCAAGAGACAAATACATCAAGCAGGTTCAAATGGATGTGAGTTGCAGTAGTTCTTAGGGGATAAAGAGGCTTGCACAGGATAGGTTAGCATGGGGAGCTGCATCAAACCGTTCTTTGGGGTGAAGATCACAACCATATGAAATCTCTTGGAAAAATTCTGAGTTGCTGCTGTTCCTGTGGTCATTGAGTTTATGTACCACTATGTTAACACCCTACTAACAGTCAGACTTGATTAATTGGTACAACTCTGATGATATTTGCTAGTTTCTTGTATCTGTCTTCTACCTATGCATATATAAATTAAAGTTCTGGACTGACGACTTCGCTGTTTGGTCCCCCTTCCCCAAATTAATCAACCAAACAACCAAATATAAGCCCACCATTGCTGTGTCTGTATGTTCATGCTAATGTCAGGAACTACTGCAGGGATTTTGATAATGTTTTCAGTATTACAAACTTGTATTCACAAGAATGGTTTGTCCAAATAATTTATAAATATTTATTCAGATTTTGTGAATTACAATGAATTAAAGTCTGCGACATTGTGAAAATGTAAATGATGCTATTGCTGTCTAGCAGTGAATGGCAGAACTCTTTGGAATCAGCCATACATATTATAAACTGAAGTCCCCTGCCACTTTTTTTTTGTTTATACGTGAAGGCTAGTCTCACGAACTACTATAAGAACTTAGATATGATTTTCACTAATAGCTTTATTCACACCAACTTTCTAAGTGACTAGTGCTGCAGGATGTGTGAGATATCAAGGTAATATGAACAGAGTTTTTGATATGGAATTAATGTTTAAGGGATTTGAAGGAACGTGCAGGAATAGGTCACAGAAAATATTACTCACACTAAACTGGCACTGGAGTTGGATGTCACTGTAGCTCTCGGCTCCCATCATTGTTGTAAGATGTCACTCTTAAGGTCAATTAAATATGGAACAGATGACATTCATGCATACTGAGAACTTTCCTGGTGTATGCTGCTTAAATCATTTAAGATATATGAAACTGATGATATTCAGTTACCTAACGTTGTTCTCTGAGCTTTAATCATAATTTAGTGACCTGTAAACAAAAGTACCACGACACACAAGTTTTCTGGCCATAAGTATGTATTGCTACCTGTTCGGAGCCAGGGTAGGTTGCTGTTCTTGTATAATTCACAGTACATAAAGTTTATGGGAAAACATCTACTAAACACAGTATAAGAAAAACAGAATTTGCTGATAAGAGGACAGTAAGGAAGATTATTACATCTGCTATGAAGCCCACAGCTAAGAAATTCGCAACTGGTCTTAATATGTGTCTAGAGAGTATGTATCGATGAAAAGAGAGCAATATGAAGTGCAGAAACAGAACATTCATGGTAGAATTGCTGTTGCTAAATGTCAAATGAAATACATCCACTGGTGTGCAAGCAATACAATCCAGGGATTATCCTGAATGTAAGCACTTAATTTAGTCTGATGTATTCAAGATGTGGCTGTAAAATAATGAGACTATTGCTGTAAAACATTTTCTTTCAAAAACATACGTATTTAGTTATCATCATCCTCTATATACTGTCCTCTTCTGTTCATAAAATACTCGGTGCAAATTTTTCATGCTGGAAGTCTTCCTCTGTGAGCTCTTTGATGAAGAGTGCCGCTTTTTCTTTCACTGCTTCAGGGGACTGAAATCTTGTTCCTTTTGATGCAGATTTGACCTTGGGGAATAGATAAGTTACATTGTGTTAGGTCAGGTGAATAAGGTGGGCGGTCTTACACAATTTGGGTCCTTCTCGTATTTTCTCATGGAGTTGATCAAGAACCTAAAGTTAGTAATGTTGATTGATAGCTTGACCTTCAGGAACCCAGTGAAGATACACAATTCGATGAATATCGAAAAAAAGTCATCATCAATTTGAATCTTGATTTGATCATTTGAGATTCTTTTGCTCTTCGTGAATTTGGCCCCTTCCGATGCATGGATTGGCAGTTAGTTTCTGGATCATAAGTGGAAAATAAAAGATTCATCATATTGTCACTGTTTGCAACAAATTAGGACCATTTTCTATGGTATTCAAAGTGTCATTACAAACATTTCCATGAGCTTGTTTTTGTTCAGTCATGTGAATTTTTGGCACCAGTTTTGCATGCACTTTTCTTGTGTTAGATTCATTATATAAAATTTGCCTTATGCATTTTTTGTCTATTTCTACAGTTTCAGCTATTGGTTGAATACTCATCTGATAGTCAGATTAAATCCGATTACCTACTTTTCGATATTTTCATCTGTTTTTGATATTGAAGTGTGTCCTGGGCATGAGTCATCTTCAGCAGTTTCTTAGCCATCTTGTATATGCTTGAAGTACTCAAAACATGCATTTTGAACTACATGGAGAAAAGGATTCTGTATGTGATTGAGGCCTGTTTATTCCAGAGTTAACACTGGTGTCTTTATGTCCTCTCTTCCCACTGTTTATCTCATAGGTTTAGCAGTAGATAAAAGCTCATAGAAAGACTGAGAAATGCATCTTGGAAGAAAAATGAGACTCAATGTGAGGCAAGTTGCAAGAAAAGGACCGACAATGCGTTTTTTCCTTTGTGATTACATCATGATATTCTATTAGAAGTAAGTGAAATCCATCAATTCCCAAACAGATGTGTGGTGGTTGTGGAAGGCATAACAAAAACCACAATTAGGCTAGAATGCTCCTTACCTTGCCTGACACCCTACTTTCAGAAGATAAAACACCACTATCCCAGTCAGGGGTGATTTGTTCCTTGCGAGAAGGTCTTTGGTCTTGTAAACAGTCCTAAGAAAGTGTAACCGAATCTACAGTATACCTCATATGTCAGAGATTATTGTAAACAGCAGGAAAACCAAGTATCTTGCCAAGGATGTGGAGACAACCAATACTTCAGATTTGCAAACTATCTGATAAATCTTCCATGAAAAGGCTTGCCTGTCAGAAGAAAATACAATGAGAAGCATTTCTTAAAACCAGAAAATGCAATTTAACTTCAGCAGCTTCGAGCATTTAATCTTCTCACGTCAATCTGCCTGATACATTGCTGGCAGACTTCATTAATAGTATGATATAACATGCTTTCCCAGTTTTTGAACCAGGATGACCTTTGCCCAGTGTACTAACCAGCCTAAGATGTGTTCCAAAATCTGATAAGTTGAGTGATGTAAAGAAACTGCTTCATTACATACCTGAAAAAGGATAAAAAAAAATGTGCCTGGTCAGTGAGTGAAAATTTCATATTTAGAGTTTTCCCACAAAACTTGAAATCATTATAGGTGACAGATTTGTCACTTAGGAATTTTAAAGATTGTGTAAATATGGGAAGGAGTTTCTACTGAAATATAATGTGTAAAACCAATTTAGATGATAATGTTGCTTCACTAATGTAAGTAATATTATCAGATGGTGATAACGTCCTCCATGATGATGATGATGATGCTGTTTTGGTCCTGTAACATCAGCTTTCAAGGCATGTAGCAATTTCTTTTTGAGAAATTTGTTAAAATTCAGTTGATCACCATTCACAATTTATGTCATTGATCCTCGGGATGGTGTTGGTTGTTTTGGTGCCCTATGAGGTCCAGTGCTGTATTAGGTTTGTGTTATTTTTTTTTTTTTGTGCAGTCTGTACCAATTACAAGCAACGTCCTCCATAATCTGCAGGCTGTGTATAATTAAACTTGAGCTGCTTGAGAGGGTTACCATGAAAAGCAAGTGATTGTAGGGCAAATAAACTTTGTGGAAACATTTGTAAGGACATTCACAAGTGAAATAATAAATGCACCACAGAAAGAAACACATTTTAATTTCCACAAGAGAGGGTAACAGCAATTTTAGAACAGTGGACCATGGAACATGGAACATTCAGCTGTTGCAATGCAGCTCGTGCACAGCTTGAAGACTGCACATTACGACCAAAATTGTCATTGCAACAGCAATTTCTTCAACAATTGGTGGCACAAATGGCAACCGGCCTCTCCCAGGAGTAGGTTCCAAATTGCAAGTTAATCTGAATTTCCTTATCATGGTCTTCAACCCCTATGTGGAAAGAAGACACCTCTGAGTCCATTAATGTATTGATACTTGTGAAGAGCTGCAGTACTATTGCTGTTGTTGTGATAAAACATCTTTTCTTCTAAAGTCCTGCTCACCTTGTCCATACCCATGTTGACTATGAGCACCTGTAATGCACACTGACACCTGTATTTTAATCCTACATTGAACTCTCATAAAGTTTGGTACCCATATGAGAAATAGTTTTCTGTCTGCTCTGTCTCGAGCAGAAAAAGTTGAATTAGAGCCACTGTGAATGTGACCTATTCCAAGATTTCTTTCCCTATGGTTTTTCCCCTTGACTACCCCTCCACCATACAGCCAGTGTTCGTGTATTCTTGAGCAAGTGCCATGCTGAGCTGCAAATTTATTTTCCACACATATCCTTTGCTCATTGAGTTATAAAAAGTGTTTGCCTTAGCTAATTAATAGAAGTGTCTGTTATTATTAACTTCTTTGTTAAGTTACTGCTTCCTTTTTGTCTCTCTCTTAACCAGCAGTTTTCATCAACTTAATATTTTCTTATTTTTCTCACCACATAGCAGAGGTGCTGAGTTGCAGATAGGCACAACAAAGAGACTGTCCCAAGTTAGCTTTCAGCCAGTATAGCCTTTTGTAAAAAATAAACGACTTGTGTGCTCTCTCTCTCTCTCTCTCTCTCTCTCTCTCTCTCTCTCTCTCTCTCTCTCTCTCTCTCCCCTCCCCCCCCCCCCATACTCCCATCATGCATTGGTGCTGCTGCTTGCAGTGTGCCTTCAGTTGCTGTGACAAAGGCCATACTGGCTGAAATCTAATTTGGGACAGTCTTTTTGTTGTGCCTGTCAGCACCTCAGCATCTCTGCTACATAGTGAGTAGCTACTTTCCTTTTCAGTATTGTTACATTCCATTCTGGATTTTCCATTGTTTGATTATTATTTTTCTCTATGTCTAATATGTCTGCGCATGAGAGAATTATGCAAACTGGTTTAGTACTAGTTGTTGGTTACATCTCAATGTTGAATAATTTTTTGGTCAGTATGTTATTTGTATTTACTCACTTTTGCAGTCAATTTTTGTATTATGCGCAAACATCTGTTACACATTGTGTTACTGATGTGACTGTTGCCTTATATTTATTTGTCCAGAAGATTTATTCATTTTTTATCCAGTTTAGCTCATTTATTTGTAATGTGGCCAACTTCAGGACATCCATATCTTTCTTCACGTCTTTCAGCTTCCCTGTAGCTCCAAAACCTTAAACAATCTGTGCTCTACCTTTTTCAACATTAGCTGTGTTTATTATCTTCTTGGCATTCCTTCACGATTTTTTTTTTCCCCAGGAGCCTGATCAGTGAAACTACTTTGATTCTAAAGCTTTTGATCAGGAAATAACTGATAAAATTAAGGTCAAGGATATTGCATGTCTAGTTGGTTACATTTTTGTATCTTTCATACAGCTTCATCAGCTGTCCTTTGCATCTGCTTGCTGTGGTCGATTATTAGTTCCTTCACATTTAGTGACACTTCATGATTCTAAGTGCAATAGACTCTCTGAACTTTTCCCGTTTTGTCCTCTCACCTGCTGTAGCAGAGTAACACTCACTGTCTTCCAGAAGTTTTGAGCAGAGCAAGTGATCTTTCAGTTTTGTAATTTAATTGTGGCATTCAGGATTAGTAGTTACTGATGATAACAATCAGAACAAGTAATGACAGTAATAAAAGTAACCATGCGCTATATAGTTGAAGCATTCAGCAGTCATCAGACACACATAAATCAGGTAGAAATCATTGCTTAACTGTCAGGCCATGTCATTCCTCAGAGGTAACACACACACACACACACACACACACACACACACACACACACACACACACACACAAACACACATAGTATATTGACCCAGCCAGCTACATCATTTTACTGGTGCTAGAGAGTCCATTTTGCCTATAGTGCTGAAATAATGTTGCAATGTGTGTGTCCAATTATTTGTATTCCAACCAGGACTTTCTATTAGTTTCATAATACTACATGCTTCTTTAAATTGAGAGTAAAAGGAGAAATGTTATTTTACGGATATTTTTTGGGCTGCCAGCTTTTGTCTGTTGTATTTTCACTGAAAGAAGTTTGGAATTATTGTTTGCATAATGCCTCCTCTGCAATCATGAGTGCACCACCATTTTTAATTTCTTATTGTTTTTGCCTCGTATGAAGGAATGGAGGTGTAATTAAATTACTTTTACAGTGTTTTGAAGAATAGCCCTACGAATTTGCAGTAACACTAGTTACATTCTGTTAGAGATTGCATATAGTTACCAATTTCTATAATGTTTTTACAGCAGTTACAATTTGGCTTGTACATCTTTGCCACTTTTTTGTCATAATTATCTCTCTGTTTCTCGTTACGCAGAGATGAATAATTCCGTCAGTCGGCATTACTGTTTACCTATCCATTTGTCTATCTGTTTAGAAAGAGGAAAGAGGTGAGGGGGAAGGGGGGGGGGGGGGAGTTGAGAGTCAAAGGAAGGGATGTGCATAGGACAACGACTGAAAGGACTACTGTGAAACATTGATTATCTGACCTTTGATTAACCGACTCCTCGGGTTATCTGACCATGTGTCTGACCATCAGTCTGCACTCCATGCTGAACAGCGTGCTGGTGTCATCGATCAGTATTGCTCCTGTCATGAATTACAAGCAAGTGAAGTTGGCTTCACTGGTAGAAAAATTGTTGCATTGGGCAAGTTCCTATTCCGAGTGAAAAACTTTCTGCTGATGATGATGTAGGTAGGGAGTTTGTTGAAAACTTTGGAAAAAAGAATTGTCAGGAAATAAACCGGTAGCTGATCAGTTAAAAGCAACATGCAGCAACACAAGTGGTGACCATCAATTGATGTTTGAAACTGGCAGATCTAAGAAACCAAGAGCCTTCAAAAACATGAACATTTCAGCATTTACTGTTTATTACAAAGCACAAAAAGTGCTTGGATGAATGGTAACTTCTTTAAAGAATGTTTTTTTGATGCATTTATTCCAACTGTTAAAAAATACTCAAGTTCTTAAAACCTGACATCCCATGGGATTGTATTTCTAAACAATGCCTTTAGTGTTGAGTTGTGTTCTGAACTTCAACAAGGTGACATAAAACCTGTTTTTCTGCCCCCCCCCCCCCTTTCTCCCCCTCCCAAGTGACATCAATAATACAGGCAATTGATCAGGGTGTTACTGATTGGTTAAAACAATATTGCAGAAGGAAATATGCAGCATGTTGTTAAAATAATTGAAAGAGGGTTGTAAAATGTTTGAAGCAATGAAAGCATCAAAATAAAAGATGAAATTTGCACAGTTCCTCATGCTTGGGAAGAGCTTAAAAAACTATAAACCACAAAGAAGGACTTCTAGGAACTAATGAGTCAGACACTACAGATTAATTCTCTTCAGAATGATGTCCAGCCTAACGATGCAGAGGAATGGCTAGTAGATGATGGCATTGCTGCAGTTAGCAATGAAGAACTTAATGATCAATTCATTGACAGTGTTTGCAGTAGTATAGTGTTGAGCAAGTGGAGTCAGATGATGATGAAAGGGAAGAAGATGAAAATAGTGGCCACTCTGCAGCAGAAAGGATGCATTTGAGACTGCCTGTCAAGTTTGTGGAACAACAGGCAACTGCTACAGCTATAGGCATATTGTGACCAAGGAAGTGGCGTGATGTACCCTCAAAGACAATGTTTAAGAAATTGAAACAGTAAACTTTTTACACCTTTTAAAATTTATTTTCAGTGTCCAAAATATTCGGTTATCCTTTCTCTTGATTAGGAATGTAATTTGCACTATGTGATCAAAAGTATCCGGACACCCCCAAAATCATACATTTTTCATACTAGATGCATTGTGCTGCCACCTACTGCCATGTACACCATATCAGTGACCTCAGTAGTCATTAGACATCGTGAGAGAGCAGAATGGGGTGCTCTGCAGAGCTCTCAGACTTCGAAGATGGTCATGTGTAGGTGTCATATGTCTGTACGCAAGATTTTCATAGACACCCCTAGGTCCACTGTTTCTGATATGATAGTGAAGTGGATACGTAAAGGGAGATGTACATGGCAAAAGCATACAGGCCGACCTCGTCTGTTGACTAACAGAGACCGCCGACATTTGAAGAGGGTTGTAATGTGTAATAGGCAGACATCTATCCAGACCATCACACAGGAATTCCAAACTGCATTAGGATCCACTGCAAGTACTATGACAGTTAGGCGGGAGGTGAGAAAACTTGAATTTCATGGTCAAGCGGGTGCTCATAAGCCATACATCACACCACTTAATGCCAAACGACATCCCTCTTGGTGTAAGGAGTGTAAACATTGGATGATTGAACAGTGGAAAAACATTGTGTGGAGTGACGAATCATGGTACACAATGTGGCAATCTGATGACCGGGTGTGGGTATAGCTAATGCCCAGTGAACATCATCTGCCAGCACGTGTAGTGCCACCAGTAAAATTCAGAAGCAGTGGTTTTATGGTGTGGTCGTGTTTTTCATGGAGGGGGCTTGCACCTCTTGTTGTTTAGTGTAGCACTATTACAGCACAGGCCTACATTGATGTTTGAAGTACCTTCTTGCTTCCCACTGCTGAAGAGCAATTTGGGGATGGCGATTGCATCTTTCAACATGATCAAGCACCTGTTCATAATGCATGGCCTGTGGCAGAGTGGTTACACTATAATAACATCCCTGTAATGGACTGGCCTGCACAAAGTCCTGACCTGAATTCTATCAAACACCTTTGGGATGTTTTGGAATTCTGCCTTCATGCCAGGTCTCCCCGATCAACATCGATACCTCTCCTCAGTGGAGCACTCCGTGGAGAATGGGCTGCCATTCCCCAAGAAACCTTCCAGCACATGATTGAACGTATGCCTACAAGAGTGGAAGCTGTCACCAAGGCTAAGGGTGGGTCAACACCATACTGAATTCCAACATTACTGATGGAGGGTGCCACGAACTTGTAAGTCATTTTCAGCCAGCTGTTCAAATACTTTTGTTCACATAGTGTATGTACTCAACTAGGTGAAAAAGTCACAGATGGTCAAATAGACGGGATCATAGATATTGCTCAAATAGCAACTCTTAATGTTTGCTGCTTTTATGAAACTACCTACCATCCTTCTACGCAGTTTTGCAGTGTTAAAGTATTTTTTCTTTGCAGTTGATAGATATTTTGTTTTCCTCTAATTGAGGACCCTCCTATAGTGCACCCATTGTGTCTTGTTCCTTCTATCATTATTTGTTGCTCTCCTTTCTTCCCACAGTCGTCCTGCAAGTTTTTGATTTCATCAAACTGGAGCCTCCCTTGTTTGCAAGAATACAACCTGCAGTCATGTGATGTATTCTTTTATTTATAATAGCTCATTTGTTTCGTTTGTTAGCTAGACATTGTGAGGTGCAACTGCTCCCATTGTCCATTCCCTGAAAACAGCGAAGCTTTAGATGGTCTTCGTGGTGATGGTTATAAGTTTTTGCAGCCAGTCACCTGAATTCCAAAATTAAATCACCACCTTGTTGTACAACATCTGGCCACGACTCATCTTACGAATGGAATTCTGGCTGGTTTATGCGAGAGCTTGCTATTTAACTGCAGCATAATTTGACGATGCCTATATATGCAGATGGGGAATTTCATGGGCAGTGTTGTGTTACCGTCTTTGGTGTAATGGTCAGTTTACTTCAAGGTTTTAAAAGGAAAAAAAAGAAAAAGGAAAGAAGAAGAAAGTGTCTTGGTGATGTATCAAAACAACAAAGCATCAAATAAGAAAGTCAGCAGTTAAGATGCTAGAACTGGGAAGGGTCTAGTTACTGTAACCTCAATCTGTTTGGGGATCTTGACACTTTTTTTTTTTTTTTTATACTTTTAGTCCATTATTTCCATCCATCATATTAGGATTAACTGTTTTGCACAAAATGTCCCTAATGCAAGGTTATCTACTACTTCATTGAGCTACATTTCGGTATTACAGCCGTTCTTCTGTTAAGTGTCCCTGTTTTGTATCAGTAACGGCTCTCTGAATGTAAGGCTAGAATTTTTCCATCTTATGAGAGTGTCTTTTAATTTTGTGCTGATGTACTGTACAAGCTAAAAATTATAAGGAACACACTTTGTTGGTTCAAAAGCTGAATTCTGCAGCTTGACTGTATCCTTGAGCCATCTTATCGAATCCTGATGAGCCTCTTCAGAAAACTGCATTGCTTGTGTTTGGGTCTATCATACCAAAGTTCTTTGTTCATTGAAGTTTGAGTGGGAAACAACAGTATGAGTGATCACATTTCCTGGCAACTCCACTTATGAGGTCATGCAGTAGTCTGAATAATAAAGTGGTAATGTATCCCAATGTGGTTTGTGAGGAATGGAGCACAGGAGATAATCAAGGCTGTATTAAAGAATGCATAATCAACTAGTGCGTGTGTGAACTTACAAATGTAATCACAGTGCCTCCTCGTGCTCCTGCCCCTCAGGTCTATGGAAGTAGTATCTTCAAACAAACTTGTAACTGTTGATGGGACCTCTCTCTACACTAACATCCCTAATGCCCATGGCCTTACTGTTATTGAACACTACCTTTCTCAACACCTGACAGATTCCAAACCAACAACCTCCTTCCTAGTTGCCATGACCAACTATATCCTCACACACAATTATTTCTCCTTTGAAGGCATTACCTACAAACAAATCCGGGATACAGCTGGGGCCACCCTCATGGTACCATCCTGTGCCAACCTATTCATGGGCCATCTAGTGGAATCCTTCCTAAACACCCAGAATCCTAAACTCCTCAACTGGTTCAGATTCATTGAGTACATCTTTGTGATCTGGATTGAGAGTGAGGATATGCTATCCACATTCATCCAGAACCTCAACAGCTTCTGCCCCATTTACTTCACTTGGTCCTACTCAACCCAACAAGCCACCTTCCTAGATGTTGACCTCCATCTCAAAGATGGCTACATCAGTACCTCTGTCCATATGAAACCTACTAACCACCAGCAATACCTCCACTTTGACAGTTGCCACTCGTTCCATAACTAAGAAGTTCCTACCATACAGCCTAGCCATTCGTGGTCATTGCATCTGCAGTGATGAGCGGTCTCTCTCCCTCTCAAAATATACCGAGGGTCTCACAAAACAAAAACAAATCCCCTGTACAAAAACAAATCCCCTGTGCCTTATCTCACAAAGTCTCACCGTTCGGCCACAGAGGAGCATTCCCCTCGAAACTCAGTACCACCAGGACTGGAGCAAATGAGTTACATTCTCCACCAGGGTTTTGACTACCTCTTGTCGTGCCCTGAAATGAGAAATGTCCTGCCCACTATCCTTCCCACCCCTCCCACAGTGGTTTTCTGCCGTCCACTGAACCTACCCAATATACTCATCCATCCGTACACAACCTCTGCTCCCAACCCTTTAACTCATGGCTCATATCCCTGTAATAGACATAGATGAAAGACCTGTCACATGTCATCCCAACACCACCTACTCCAGTCCAGTCACAAACATCGCCTATCTCATCAAAGGCAGGGTTACTTGTGAAACCAGTCACGTGATCTACAAGTTAATCTACAACTACTGTGCTGCATTCTATGTGGGCATGAGAACCAACAAGCTGGCTGTCTGCATGTATGGCCATCTACAAACTGTGGTCAAAAAGCAACTGGACCACCCTGTTGCTGAGCATGCTGCCGGACATGACATTATTCACTTCAGTGACTGCTTCACAGCCTGTGCCTTATGGATCCTTCCCACCACCACCAACTTTTCTGAATTGCACGGGTGGGAACTCTCCCTGCAGTATATCCTACATTCCCGTAATGCTCCTGGCCTGAACCTTTGTTAGTCATTGTCCTCGCCCATCTAGCCCCTTCCCCATTCTCATTCCAGCACTACAGAGCCCTCTATTCCATCCAGTCTTTTTACTTTTTTTCTGCTAGTCCCACCTCTCTCCTGTTCTCTGTCTAACCTCCCGAATGAACCTACCTGCCCTACCCCCTCTTCACCTCTTCCCTGCATGCTCCCCAGCAGCACTTCAGTGTAACCCATCCCTATTCTGCTATCCTTCCCCCCTCCCCCCTCCCCGCCCCCACCCCGTCCTTACCTCCATCCAGTTGCTTCTCCTACTGCTGCTGCTTGTGTGTGGCTTCAGGTGTGTGTGTGTGTGTGTGTGTGTGTGTGTGTGTGTGTGTGTGTGTGTTTGTTTGTTTGTTTGTTTGACAAAGGCTTTGTTGGCCAAAATCTTATTTTGTGACAGTCTCTTTGTTGTGCCTATCTGTGACTCAGCGTCTCCGCTGTTGGGTGAATAGGAACTACTCTTTTTATGATAATGTAGTATGTGTAATGCTATGAAAAGACCCATTAGTATCCGAATTTAAAATATTTTATTTATTCAAATGAGTAGTAGTTTACAAATAGCATTTGTTGATTATTGTTTTGAATACGAGACACTTTTTTATTATATAACTACACAATTAGTTTCTCGTTATCTCTTTCAGTAGTGTGTGTAAATATGGAAGGTAACATCTGGCTCTAGGTTCATAATGAAGCACTTTCTTCCATTTCTGCTCTTCTAGACTGTTACAGAAATGGTTAATATTGTTTGTTTGAAAAAAATTACATGAGAAAATGTGCTCTTGCATTTTTAATTCTTTTTGCACAGTTAGTATATTTTCATTACTTAAAAGTAAATGCAAAAAGGGGCAAGTATCACCTTACGTAATGATGATATTTTAAGTTTCTCTGGTATTTCATGTATAGGACAATACACCTGTAAACACAGATCTTTGTTAGATAATTTAGTAATTTAAGCATTAAGTAATTCTTATCTGTAAAAATTAATATGAAGTAAGTTTTGTGCCAGTAGAGTAGCTCAGAAATGGGCTAATCAGTAGCTAACACTGTACCCTATTGTGGTGTTTGAGATAGCTATTGTTCCCTCACACTGCATAGCACCTACTCCAAATGGATTGAAGAATTTGATGAATTTTCAAGGCATATTGTGCTATTTCCCAAGAAAAAGCCATTTACTAAGAGCAGTCCCCCAGTTCTCGAACAGTGATAAAGTGATGAGAAATACTATCCTAACTGCATGTCATTGAATTTAGTGCCTGGTGCATTTAATGGGTTTTAAGACAAGGGGAATGCTGCATACAACATCTGAGTGATAGCCTCAATTATCCTCCAGCTGAACTTTACGGGGATGTAAATTATTGTCCACCAGTGCTGATTCCTGCTGCATTTTTATATTTGTGGAACATGAAAAAAGTAATTAAATTTTTAATGATTAAAAAAGACAACTAATAGCACCTTACAATATATTAAATTCTCGGAAAGCAAGTGTTCTTACGCAGAAAGTTCTTTGACACATTCCACACACTGTTAGTTCTGCCTTTCATCTGTTACTGGCAGAATATAATTGTGTAAATTAATGTGAGATTACTGTGCTCTTTGTTGGATATATCGGCAAACAGATCAGAGGAATGCAATGACTTCTCTACCCCATTAGGACTGTAAACTGCAATAGTGTTAAAAGAAACCAATAGGTTCCGAGCTGCAATAGATAACTGAATTGTTCATAATGTTGACTTTCATAATTTGATAATTTTGATGTAATAAAAGAAAACTTCTCTGTTATTTAATATCTTTGAACTAATCACATTTTGTGCAACTCACTCACTTAATAAGGGCTGTAACTAAGAAATAGGCAACCAGACAAGGTATGTTTAAATGTTGTATTTAAAAGTCAACATGATAGGTTTTGGATTTGATGAAATCTTTCTTTGAATGGCTGTTATAGACTTTGTTGAGATTTTGCTTTGTGTTTTTTGGTGGCATAATACATTGACTTGAAAAAAACTTTTTTGCCCTTTAAAATGAAATGTCGATTGGAAGTGTGTTACAACTCATTAATCATTCTCATTACATTCTTGCAATTAACTTTTGGATTGATGACTTACAGGGCATAGATACATGAATGACACAATTGTCATATACATTAGATATAGTTAGAATGTATTTTCCTGCATGTGCACAAAAGTTGTGGCTGTGAAGTTCACTTAAAAATTGGTGTAACAAGGACCATTTGAAACAGCAGACTCAGAGGCTGGTGCACCAAACGTATTATAGAAACTGTGTAAGGAATATAGACATAATAAAATATCTTATGTCATGTGCTCTCTCAAGTTCTCTTGATCCCGTTTACTAATAAGTGTGCTTCCTGGGGTACTGCTGAGTTGTTTCCATTTTATGCACAATATTTTAATGACCAAATGAGCCATCATCATGTGTTGCGAGTTCTGCTGTTGTGTGTACTCCCTGTCTGACTGGAGTCCAGGCAGAGTGTATATATAACAGCAAGGCTTGCAGCACCAGATGTAGAGGGCTGGGTCAGTTGTTGGCATATTGTACATAAAGTGAAAACAACTCAGCAGAACACCCAGATATACACCATTAAGATATGTCATTGTTAAGGGGATAAACAATATCATAAAATACACAAATGATACCACATGTTATATGTGTTATAAAACTAATTTTTATCCTTTTAAGTATAATGGTTAAACCACACTCATAACTAAATGCTATTTCTAAATTTTAATACTTATACTTGTACTAAGCTACGTGTTCTCATATGTTTGAGTATTTTAACACTTATCTCATAAAAACAATGTTCCACCAAATGTGCTTCACATGTGTGGTGAAAGCAGCAGTGGTCTTAAATATGCATGCATTTTACTAGAAAGTCATTTGTTCAAATGTGCTATAGCATACTTTTCCAGTTACTGTAATTGGAAGTGTTTACATATAAATGCCACAGTACATATTCTTAAGATAGGTGCATGACTTACAACAAACACTGCCATTCTGGCCATAGATGGACCATTTGGGCACGACCAACTACCATGTCATTCATCAGCCAGTGGCATCATGTAGATGCATTATGGAGGGGTGGGGGTCTGCAGACCGCACTTCCGGCCGATTTCAGGTTAGCAGATCTGGTTCTGCTACTACTTACTCACACAGTTCCTCTGTTGGCATCATGAGGCTTAGCACAGCCCATTACAACCCTCCCACCCAGGAAAAATCCCTGGTAGTACTGGGAATTGAACCCGGGCTAACACATGGGAGTCATGTGTGCTGACTGCTCAGCTGTGGAGGTGGACTGCATGACTCATACTTATAAATTTATCATCAGTTTGAGTCACAACAAATTTGAATATAAAATTTTTTAGTAAGTGAGCAAATATTTCAGAGCACTATAGTGTTTTCAGAGTAAAAGTGAAATGTATTTGCTGCTGTGTTAGTGCATTTACTTGTTGCAAAAATGATAGGTTCTCTATAAAGTTAACATTATGTAATTACTAGCAACAAAGGAAATAATTGGACAGATATAGTAGAAAGCTTTACCTCTGTGGAGGCTAGCCATTTTTTTAAAACTTGCAAATAATTTTTGCTTGCATATTGTATGGATATTAATGCTCTTTCACAATTCTGACATACTGAAAACTTCATAAGTGTATCGGAGTGTTGTGCTGCTATTGTTAATATGCCTGATTACTTCAACAGTTGTTGACACAGTGTTGCCTCCTTTGGCAAGTCACAAGTTGAGACACTTTAAATACAAGGTAGCTCTTAATATATTAAATGTGCAATTCTTATCAACATTTGTCAGTTTTTGTTCTCACACCAAAACAAACTGCAAATACCATATTTGAAACTTAAGATATTTAAAACTTAACATTGTTTACCTTGTACATTGGGGCTGGGGCTTTGACTTATACGTTTTGTCTGATGTAGCAGCCTTTAGAAGTTTCTTCTCATGTAGAACATGCTGATAGAAATCTGAGCAGCTCATGTTATAGTTTATTTAAACGAGTAGTTTACTTTCCACAGATTTCATTAGAAATTTGTTTTGCTCATCAATCCCCAAGTTTTTCATCAGGGAAAACACTTGTTCTACATGTGCGTTGCTCACAGGAACAGAAAACATGAAGGTAACTATCTTTAGTAAGTTTGGGGCTTCAGCTTTAGTAAAGAAATGAAGCGAACTTAACTATCTTAATTAAGTTTGGGACTTTAGTTATACTAAATAAATGAAGCTAATTTTGGTCTGTTGGTAAATCTGAAGTTTTAAGTTTCAGTGACACTCGTCAGTGCTGTGAATTCATTGTACAGTTCATCATCATATCCTTTGATACAGTGGTCATTTACGGTTTGTGTAAGGCAAAGGTCATCTCATTGTTCATGCTCACAACATCTTGAAAGGCAAGGTTTTGAAATTACACCACTTAGTCTAGGCATGTCTGATAATTAGCAGTATCTGTCCTAAGCTTTACCTGGTCAATTTGCTCAGTCTTCAAATTTTGATTCACGCTAAAATAAAATCTTTTAATCTAGATTCAAGGTTTTTCTTCAAGAATCCTGAAATTTTGTAAAGATCTGCAGGTTTTGTTTTTTGATTTTCAAGTTGTGAAATTGTTGATATAATAAAACTAATTTAATTATGTAGGAACTGCATATAAAAAAAGGAAATGACCATTCATTTTCTTCATCCGTGCCTTTTATGAAAGTCCACATTACGATGTTGGCCTCTTCCTCCCCATGATAGAGTAAGTATGATTGAGTAGCTTTCCAGTGTCTTAGTAAATGCTCATTATCTTGTGACAAGGACAACCACTGCACATGAATGTACTATAAAATGGTTGAATTTTTTTTCCAACAAAGTCATACATCTTTTTGAGTTCATGAGTATTCTTACTAGAAGATGGGAACTTGTTGCAGGCTTTCAATACTAGACAAACAATGACAGATTTGAACATTTTGAATGTGTTTTTGTCCATATGATGAATAACATGATAGTAACAATTAGATTTAATTATATTTCTATTTAAAGCGTTTAAGTTTTGAAAAACTGAGTGATGTTTTCCAGCGTTCATTGCAGCACTGTCTGCACCAAAACTTGATATATTAGAAACTTTGAAGGTGTGTTCATCTGAAATGAACTTCATGTTTCCGAAGATAGCATCAGCTGTTTCAGTACTACCTTTACAGAAGACTAGTAACTTCTCCTTCAACCCAGACACCTCAGGAAAATATTTTATCAACACAGAAAAGCATTTAATGTTGCCTTTAATTATAGGAATCTGTAAAAACAGAGAGAAGTGTGCCATCTTTTAAATAATTTTCACAGTGATCAGCCTGAACATTATGACCACTTACCTAATACCTGGTATGTTCATCTTTGGCATGGATAACAGTGGCGACACCTCCTGGCATGGGAGCAATGAGGCCTTCATAGGTTGCTGGAGGGAGTTGGCACTGCAATCACTCCCTTAAATTTGGGGAGAGGGCGATGAGCTCCAACATGATGTTCAATTACATTCCAGATGTGTTTGATCAGGTTCAGATCTTGAGTTGTGTGGCCAGCACATCAATTGGAACTTGCCACTGTGTTCCTCTAACCACTCATCACACTCCTGACCCTGTGACTTGGTGCATTATCTTGTTGAAAAGTGTCACTGCCATCAGGAAACTTGATCAAAATGAAGGGATGTAGGTGGTCTGCAACCAGTGTATGATACTCCATGGCCGTCATGGTTCCTTGCATGAGCTCCACTGGGCTCATGGATGCCCATGTGACTGTTCCCCAGAGCGTAATGGAGCTGCTGCCAGCTTGTCTCCATCCCGCAGTACAGGTGTCAAGCAGCTGTTTTCCTAGAAGACAATGGATTTATGCCCTCCCATCAGCATGATTAATAAGGTGTTGGGAATTCATTGAACAGTGCATTGCTCTGCCACTGCGCCAACATCCAGTGCTGATGGTCATTTGCTCATTTCAGTCATAACTACATGCACTCCGTGTGTGTGTGACTAGCAGTCATTCCTTGCCAGGTGGTGATGCTTTGGCCTGGAAGGGTTTATGTTGATAGTAAGTGTGTGGTCATAATGTTCTGGCTGATAAGTGTGAGAGTTTTACTGAATGTGGACCCAACAAATTTTATGCCAGTATCTCAGATTTTGTATGCTCACAATGAAGTTTATGACATAGCTTAGTCTTTGAGAATTGTACCTCCTAGCTTACTACCACAGTCAGTATAAAAATAACTATGATTATGCGCAAGTCCATGATACTCAAGTGACACTTTGGCTGCTGAGACTTCATTGTCAATAGAACACTGTTTCACACTAAAAAGAATTGCAATCTGTTTACTTCTGAAAGTTGATGCAAGACAAAATTCCTGTTTCTCTCTTGATAAATGCTTTTCGCGACCCCAGTATCGTGACTTTTTATTAAAAGGAAGCAGGATGCGCTGTACACTTCGCTTATCCCCTCATCATAATTACTTTAGTTAACCAACTTCTGAACTGTTTATCTGCTAACCATTCATTATGGAAAGAACACATTCTTTTCAGTTTTTTCTTTTAGGGTTTCAGTCTGACTGTCAGAATTGCCATCACTACATTCACTGCCACAGCTGTTTATATTTCCAGTTAATGGACTCAGCATTTTAAATATGAATTGGACTTCAGAAAAACCTAAAATCAATGTAATATTCATAATGGTTTGCTCTTATCGAGCAGTGAAAATATGAAACATGTCAATACTCCTTCGCTCAGTCACTCCATAAATACAACTGCCCTTCAATGCTAATCATTATGAAAATGAAATAATTGGCTCTTTTTTTAACACATTGTTTTGTTGATCTCTTGACTTTGGCTAACAAGAATGAAATGATAAACGTAAGAACATGAAATTAAAAATTATGCAATATGATACAAAAAAGTAAAACTGTAAAAGAAAACCAAACAAGAAGGTATGTAAGGGTGTCCTGTCATACTCATGTAGGGACATGCTTTCCTGCAATCAATTACATTGTGTATTATGTGGACATATACACAAAGTAAGCTAATGTTTTGACTCTGTTATTGCCAAAGTCAGCAATCACAAGTGTAGGAAAGATGGGGGCATGCTGTTTACAGAAAACCATTCAATAATTACAGTAAAAAATTCATTTATCATTCCATTCATCAAGCATCGTTTTGATGCTGGCATAGGCAGCAAAGAAAACTTTTTCTGCATTATCAGTATACGACTGAAGTCGTTTAATAACACAAGTATGAAAGTGGATCTAGTATGAATCCTGTGGCACATCAATAGTGAATTATCCTCACTTAGAACCTCACTTTTCCAAGTCGATATTTTTCTATTAGTGCTTTTGACTTCCAATAAGTTATGTAATAAATCAATTCGAGATTATATCCTTAATACCATACAGAATTCTCCAAAATTCAACTAAGAAAACTTTTTTTTACTATGGAAATTTTGATTTATTAATTTTAAATTAAGTGATGCTGCATCACTGCAGTTTAGTGACAGCCCATAGAACAGCTAGAATTTCTAGAAAATGCTATATGAACATAACGGCTGCCCATAAACATGTGAAAAACTTTCACAACAGTATGTGTAAAATGGTGGCTACTTGAATTACACAAATTCTCTGTTGTGTCATAGCACTGAGACAAATTGTAGATCTATTAGTTCTAACCGTATAATTCTGTTCCTACATTATCACAATAAACTGAAAAGGGAACTGAAAAAGAAATTAAACATTTCTATAACTTCTAGAAGTTCAGGAAACACTAGTTAAATGTATGGAGAATGTCATTTAATGTATTTAGTTCCTTTCATATTTTTGCTGTTCTTGTAAGTCATTATAAGAATATGTCAGTACTTAATTTTACTTTTCTGGGAGAAGTTTTCTTTGCAAACTTACTTCGTAAATGCTACTGTTCAAGTTCAAGATTGTCTGTCTCTGCTGTAGGTTTTTTGTGGTGGCAAGAAGTCCCGCAATTTATCTGTGATTTGAAAGGTGGTGCCATCCCAATAGGAATTCAAATGCTATATTTTGCTCGGTCACATAAATATGAAAAAGCCATGCTGGATAGGTTCCTGGGAATTACGCCGGATAATATTATTGTTATATTATATAATAATATTATCCGGAGTAATTCCCAGGAACCTATCAAGCAGATGCAGTGCCGGGAAAGCCTCAAACAACACATGAAAAAGCCATGTTTGATGAATCTTGGACTACTTTTTTTTTTTGTTACTTACCAGATATACAGGATACTACATGAAATTTAATAAGGTAATTTTAAATGAAGTATAAAGTAAAGCATGCAGTTGTTTGGTGGTTAATTTAAAAACCACACTGGTTTATTAGGTTTGGTTCTGTTGGTTTCAGATGCCTTAATCTTCCTGTCACCAGACAACCAGTTTACCCAATTTGTTGTGAGGTTCTTTTAACTTAAGGTGAAACTGAAAGCACAGTGTTCTTATTTTTTTATGAATATGTGTAAGTCTTGCCACTTGTGAATATCCTGTTATGTTAGGATTGACTGATAAACAATTTTGAAATATGCGGATTAACCTGTTATCTCGCTTACTAAGTTCCTGAAACACAACAGAAATTGTTGTTCACCTTTATCTACATCTCTTCAGAACAGGAAGGAGGTAAACTTAAATATTTATATTTATCAGAAAATTCGCATTTAGTAGTTCAAGATTGTTCATTCCTTAGCCTACTTTGCATGAGTTTGTTATAGAAGCAGCCTATGGGGAGAATTAGTTTTTAGCAAATTCATTGCCTTCTCTTTGTCTGAATGGTAGTTGTTCACAGACACAAGTGTTCATCAATGAAAAGAGCAAATTGTGACATGGCTTGTGCTTAGTAGAAAGAATAAACTAATAACTCTAAACTAAAATGACACATTTTGTGTTTTGCTGTTCCACTGATACACTGTAGAATTTGGTCTGGGAGTAATGTAAAACTTATTTCTTTTACATCTACATTTACCACCTGACTGCATACTGCCAGCACAGTAGCTCTGCAATACAACTGTGGTGATAGGTTGTGTTGGGTGGAGTAGGTGAGGAGAGAATGGTGGTAGTGAGCAGGAGGGCAGATTGGGGAAAGATGCCTAGGAGGGAGAGGCATCAGGTGCACAGGGTAGTAATGCACAGGAAAGAGAGGAAGCAGGTGCACATAACAGTAATTCAGCAACAGAAACTGCACAGCTGATCTTGTGTAGCACACAGTGATGTGGAGGAATGCATTTTGGGGGGGGGGGGGCATTGGGGGAGGGGGGGGGAGGTATTACAAAGAGAAGGGAGGATGCAGGGGCAAGGGTGTGGGTACAGGATGAGTGAAGTTAGGGTCCTGAGGGCCTGGCTAGGCAGAGGTCCTGATTGAGCTTACAGGACAACAGTCTTGTTGTTGTTCCATGCAAGCCTCTTCCTCTTCAAATAACTACTCTCTCACTTCCCTCCAGTACTGGATTGGTGATGCCTTAATGTCTCAGAATGAATCCTATCAACCAGCCCCTTTCTTAGTCAAGGCAGACTGCTAAATTAAAGACATTAAGTCTTCTCTCATATGTAGTCGGCAAGGAAATTGATTCTATTGATCAGAGGCTCTGAGGTTTAAAAGCACTCAAGCAGAGGCTGAAACTGCTATGAGCGTAACTCTGCCCAGGCACAGCAATGTTCGTGTGTCTCACTAAATTTTCCAGGCTCTTGCGGAATAAGTGCATTGTGGGTTTGGTTGTTGGAGGCCCTTCTGCAGTGTGCAAGTTTCTGAGAAATAAGTTTTCCGGCCTTGATAAAAGAATTCTGGGAGTAAGGAAACTTGAAGCAATGGCTTAAGACCATGGGGCATGTATAGCTATTTCTGCATCCTCATCTGGCTATGTGACACTTTGCTATATAGACTGTGCTTTAGAAATCAACTGCTGCTGTTACTTATATTTTGGCGCAAGAAACTGCAAAACTTCAGTTGATACTCAACATGATATATTTGTTTTTAAAGGAATCTCAGGCTTAATAGCAAAGCTTGTTCAAATAGTTAATTTAAAGTGTACCGTGGAAATTCAGGTATTTGCACCAATGTGCTCACATTCCAATGAGCAGAAAGAACATACCTATGAAGGGTTATAGAAACTGAAAAAAAAGACAGCAAATGTGCCTTAACAGATGACAGTGGGTGATCTAATTTGAAAGTAGGAGAAATACTAATAAAATGATTCTTCAGTGGAATATTAGGTTGGACAGGTCTATGTTAACAGAATTTACCATAAAGAACATGTTTGTCCTTAACACATTATTCCCATAGAAAATAGACCTGGCAAGGACGCAGTGAAGCTAAGAATGTAATTACATTTTTTAAACAAAGAAATAATACAAGATGTGACATTCCTAAAGTACTTTTTAATTGCAGCTGATAGAATTTAAGCTTCAGAGTAAAAATGTGTAGAAATCTAGAAAGAAAGAAAGATTCTCATCAGAGAAGAAAATGGAAAATGCAGGTTATGAGCAATTATACAAGAATAGTGAGGCATAGGTGATCATATTAAACAGTAAGTTCAGCTTCTTAGAAAGATGAAGATAGTATAAACAGAGATGAAATTGGTAGTTCTTTTAATGATGTTTCAAAGCCGACACTTACTTTCTGCACTGGAGGGTGCACAGTTTTGTGAACCTTCCTGGCAGATTAAAACTGCTCTGTATTAGGACTCAAACCAGGAACCTTGCTTTTACGGACAGCGCTGTTAGTGATGTAGTATCAAGGCATGACTCACACCTGTCACAAGTAAACTTTCACCAGTACTGCTGTCCAAACTTCATAGAAGCTTCGGCACACCTTTCTGTGGTATCCTTCCTGGGAGAAGGAATGTTGTGGAGAATTGTGCGGAAAAGATTTAGGTGGAAGGCAAGAGAGAGTAATTGATAGAAATGAAACTTTGAGCTGGTTCGTTAGTCATGTCTAGATAGCTTTATCGGTAAGAGCATTGCCAGCAGAAGTTGAAATTCCAAGGTTGAATCTGATCAGGCTCACAGTTTTAATCTGCCAAGAGGTTTAATTGATGAAGTTATTAATGTAAAAATCAAAATATGTTGTGTACACACAGAAGGCAAAAGGAAAGAAACAAAAATCTCAACATGATTACTATTAAAGAGAGAGTGAAGGTTCAAGAAAATGACAAGAACATGACAAAATGTTCTGAGTGAAACCAATTATCTGAAATTGTCTTCTGGTGAATACCAGAAGAAACGATGACAGTTTTGTTGCTTCTATAGCAGTGCAAGAGATAGGGACATTAGCTGATAAGTATCTTATTACGTTAAGTTTTTTATATCTAACTTATTAAGCATGGTTGACTTCAAAGCTGAAAAGGCTTCATCCTCGGGCATGCAACATGGTAATAGATGTTTTACACATCCACAAATTTATTGTGTTTTGGTAAGGCAGCATCTGTCCATTATCTGGTATGGCTACACTGCAAATGACGAGTTTGACTGAAATATGGAGTTGATTAATCAAAACGTTAGGTACTGCTATTCAAGTTTAAAAAAAGCTGCTTGGAGTGATGGTTTTCCATGAGCAACGGTTCATTGCAGAAGAAGAATACAAAAGGATATTGAAAAATTATTTACGGAATTTACTTAGATGAAGACATTTGTTGAGAACCTGAATGGTGCTGTAAGGGTTTTGCTTCTGCAGTTGGATGATTCATTTAAAACTATAGACCTATTGGCCCTCTCTGTGATATAAAGATATTCATGAAACTTATCGTCTGTCCCCAAAGGAAACACTTTGGATTTTAACTGCATGAACGAACAAGCATACATTAGAATTAATTCAGTCATAACAAACCATTTTAATGATACATCTATACTCCGCAAATCACTGTGAAGAGAGTACACCCCATTGTACCAGTTATTGGGGTTTCTTTCTGTTCCACTCATGTATGGAGCATGGGCAGAATGACTGAATGAATGCCTTTGTGCATGCAATAATTATTCTAATCTTATCCTCACGATATGTGAGGGATACATAAGGGGCTCTAGTGTATTCCTGGAGTCATCATTTAAAGCCGGTTCTTGAAACTTTTTAAATACACTTTCTTGGGATAGTTTACACCTGTCTTCAAGAGTCTGAAAATTCATAAGGTAAAATCATTATGAATGACAATGTCTATGCACATACTTGAATGGAAGCTACAGCACTGATGTGCAATATACTAACTTCAGTATTCTGACATAGGTGAATTAATGCCTTGTTTCCCATGTTCTACTAGTACATATCATCTTTTGGTATTTCTGTGACACTCCCCCTTGGATCAAACAAACCCGTGACCATTCGTGCTGCCCTTCTCTGTATATGTTCAGTATCCTGTTAGTCCTATTTGGTACAGGTTTCACACACTTGAGCAATGTTCTAAAACCAATCGCATGAGTGATTTGTAAGCAATCCCCTTTGTGGACTGATATTCTACCAATAAACTGAAGTCTACCACCTGCTTTACACCTATGTGATCACTCCATTTCATATCCCTACAAAGTCTTACACCCAGGTATTTGTATGAGTTGGCCAATTCCAACAGTGACTCATTATATTATAGTCATAGGGTACTACTTTTTTCGTTTTGGCAAGTGCACAATTTTACATTTCTGAACATTTAAAACAAGTTGCCAATATTTGCCCCAGTTTGAAATCTAACCAAGATCTGACTGAACATTTATCCAGCTTCTTTCAGATATCACTTCACCATAGGTAACTGCACCATCTGCAAAAAGTCTGAGCTTACTGTTAATATTGTCCAAAATGTCTTTAATATTTTTGAAAATATAATTGAATAAATAAAAGAATCTACTCACCAAGTGGCGACAACGTGTACAAAAGTTCAGGAAATTTGTGAGCTTTAGGAGTCAGTGGCTCCTTCTCCTGGCAGAAGGATTGAAGGCAAGTAAGAAGGGTGAAAGAAAAGGACTGGCACAATTTCAAAAATGGGGAGAATTACGGAAAAGTCATCCAATGCCCTTGGTCAGGGAGACTTAATGGATGGGATAAGAAGTCTCTTCTCCTCATCACATCCGATAAGTCTCTCCTGACCTTGTAGTCAGGGTGACTTTTCTGTAATTCACTGTTTTTGAAACCTCGCCGATCCTTATATTCCTTCATCCCTCCTCCTTCTCCTTCAACCGTTCTACCAGAAGATGGAGCCACTGGCTCTAAAAGCATGCACACTTCTTGAACGTTTGTATGTGTTTGGTCCTGCTGCAACTTGGTGAGTAGATTTTTTATCCAGCCAATTACATTATAACAAACCATTTAGAACTTATGAATTACATTTTAGAATGTATCAGTGGGTGTGTATTACCTCTTGGTATTGGGTTCTTAAATGTGGAGAAAGCTTTTGAGTTGGTTCCAGTAAAATCTGTACTAGTAGAACATGAGAAACAAAGCATTAATTCACCTATGTCACTATACTGAAGTTAGTATATTGCACATCAGTGCTGTAGCTTTCATTCAAGTATGTGTATAGACATTGTGTCATTCAAATTGATTTTACCTTATGAATTTTCAATTTTTTGTGCCTTTAGTTTCTTTTCATTTTATTTATATCTTTCTCAGTTGTTTAAAATAGTTGTACTTGGTAATTGTAATGCTCAAATGCTTGTATGAACAAGTGGACGGTAAATGTACATTGCTGTGGTCATCTCATGTACAGAATTTCCTCAAGTATTCTGGAAATGTTGTCAATAGTTCAGGTAGTCAGAAGGTACTGTCTGCAGATTTTAATGTCACAGGTAGTTAGCATTACTCTAGCAATGCTCCAGCTCTAGTACTTACATACAAGGAGTGACTTTTCTGCAGTTATGTTTCAATAAGATTACAATTCATAAAGCAGTGAAGGTAGTAGCATTTTTTATTTATTTATTTGCTCTGGATGCCCTGTTATTTGTTTCTCATGTTTCTGAGAATTTTGAACATCTTGCACCATTTACATTATTGAACACTGTCTGTAAGTCAAAAAATCATAATAAATGTAAATGCTTTCATTGTCAGTGTTAGATCTGCTCTCTGGTGCTCTTACCTCTCTGAAAGTTGAACCGATTGTCATCTAACAGATCCTCAGCTTTTTTACCATTCTTCTCTTTATTATTCTTGTCACAACTGGATGCACAAGCTATTAAGCTGATTCTGTGATATTTCTCGCACTTGTCTACCCTTGCTGTCTTCAGAATTGTGTTGATGATATGTTTCCAAGAGTCTGACAGTAATAGCATTAGAAGGTAGTAAAGTAAAAGTAAAGCTAATATAGCTTAACTTCAGGAAAGTAACCAAACAACATGTTGTAAGTAATTATATCCTGTGTGAAGGTAGTACTTAAAGTTTTTAAATTTTGAGTATCAAGTTAGAAACAACCCAGAGGCTTTCTTATGTTCATGGATTGACTGACAGACAGTAGGAAAACGTACATCTTTTCATCTGGTCAGCATTTCATTGAAGGAGTGTGAGCTACATTTGAATCAATTGGTTCATGACATATTTCCATGTCTCCTTCGGCCTGTTGTAAAGTTTTCTAAGGAAAGGGAAAAATAATTAATGGAATTTTAAAAATATGTTACGATCTTTCCATATTATAGCTCTGAAGATGTAATTTCACCTTAGAAACATTGTTTCTTGGTTGCCAAA
Source organism: Schistocerca cancellata (assembly GCF_023864275.1). Taxonomy (NCBI): domain Eukaryota; kingdom Metazoa; phylum Arthropoda; class Insecta; order Orthoptera; family Acrididae; genus Schistocerca; species Schistocerca cancellata. The sequence continues at coordinate 167,020,274 of NC_064627.1, read as the reverse complement.
CCTGCCTTGTTGGATTCCTTCAGTCTGTTGTGTAGTTTATCTATTGGGAACCCTTTTCAGACATTTCATTGTCTGCTTGTGTCTGTATATATGCGGATGGATATGTGTGTGTGTGTGTGCGCGCGAGTGTATACCTGTCCTTTTTTCCCCCTGAGGTAAGTCTTTCTGCTCCCGGGACTGGAATGACTCCTTACCCTCTCCCTTAAAACCCACATCCTTTCGTCTTTCCCTCTCCTTCCCTCTTTCCTGATGAGGCAACAGTTTGTTGCGAAAGCTTGAATTTTGTGTGTATGTTTGTGTTCGTTTGTGTGTCTGTCGACCTGCCAGCACTTTCATTTGGCAAGTCACATCATCTTTGTTTTTAGGTATATTTTTCCTACGTGGAATGTTTCCTTCTATTATAACCATATATATATATATATATATATATATATATATATATATATATATATATATATATATATATATATATATATATATATAGTTATAATAGAATAGAAGTATATAGTTATATATAATAGTTATATAATAGTTATATATAATAGAATAGAAGTATATAGTTATAATAGAAGGAAACATTCCACGAAGGAAAAATATATTTAAAAACAAAGATGATGTGACTTACCAAATGAAAGTGCTGGCAGGTCGACAGACACACAAACAAACACAAACATACACACAAAATCCAAGCTTTCACAACCAACGGTTTCCTGACGAGGCAACCGTTGGTTGCGAAAGCTTGGATTTTGTGTGTATGTTTGTGTTTGTTTGTGTGTCTGTCGACCTGCCAGCACTTTCATTTGGTAAGTCACATCATCTTTGTTTTTAAATATATATATATATATATATATATATATATATATATATATATATATAAAAAGAAAGATGATGAGACTTACCCAACAAAAGCGCTGGCAGGTCGATAGACACACAAATAATTATTGTCATTATATATATATATATATATATATATATATATATATACACACACCTAAAAACAAAGATGATGTGACTTACCAAATGAAAGTGCTGGCAGGTCGACAGACAGACAAACGAACACAAACATACACCCAAAACCCACATCCTCTCGTCTTTCCCTCTACTTCCCTCTTTCCTGATGAGGCAACAGTTTGTTGCGAAAGCTTGAATTTTGTGTGTGTGTTTGTGTTCGTTTGTCTGTCTGTCGACCTGCCAGCACTTTCATTTGGTAAGTCACATCATCTTTGTTTTTAGGTATATTTTTCCTTCGTGGAATGTTTCCTTCTATTATAACCATATATATATATATATATATATATATATATATATATATATATAATCTTTGGCCAAACAGTGATGATCATGTCATCAGTTTCAGTGAAACCCAAGTTACGACTACTGCTCGCTATTGCCAAATTTCAGAATGTTTGAGCAGTTTTAAAAGAAAGAAAAGAAGACCAGAGTAAACAGTGTTTAGATGTTCCCCTTGAACACAATTTCTGTTGCGTTGTATAAGCCAAATGAAAAGCAACAGAGACTCATGTATGTCACTAAACATTTGCTGTTTGTGGACGTAGCATCAGTCTGTTAATAGAAGCTAAGGGTTAGGGCTTTTGACACTCCCATCCCTTCCTTCTGTTGGTTGTGTTTTTTTATTTGATGCAAGTGATGATAGAATTATTGCATATAAAGCAAGAGTACATATTTACCAAGATTTTATGACATACAGACTGTTGGGCTTTCAAGTGGTAATTCACCTATCTCATTTAAAGATTATGCAACAACTTTGGTCTGAATGTATATCATCTGTTGCTGTGCTATATTAGTTGGTTCTGGGGATTTTATAAACGTCGATATTCCATAATGATGGTGTGTGATATAGCATTTAGAGCGTTAGTAAATGCTTTATTGCAAGAGTTTTTCCTCAAGATTCTTGTCTCCTGTTTCATGATATGAGAAAGCTTTTATTACATTCTTCATGTAGCATTGACTGTATGTATAGTAGTAAATGCTATAGAACGTGCCCTTCCAATGTGGTACCATCCACTCACTTCCTTTTTCTGTTGTCATTTCCTCTTCCTTCATTTTTCTCTTTCTTTGTTGTGAACATCTGTCCCCCTCCCCCCACTCTTATTCCTTGTGTTTGCTTTGTCATTACAGTGACTATTTGCAACTTGTACAAACCTTAGCATTGTTCTTCTTTCCTGAGGTTGGAATATCTTGCCTACATTTGATACCTAATTCAGTAGATTACTGGCCATTTCTCAGCAGTCCCAGAATTTTGTAAAGGGTAAAATCATTTTTCCACTTTCTTTGTTTATAGCTGTAGCAAAAAATGCCTTTTTTGTATAATTTTGTTAAAATACCTGCTTGGAAAGTTTATTTTTCTGTAATGTCCCCAAGTCACTTAGGCAAATGCAAGAACAGTTGCTTTGAAAAGGAGACGATCAATTTCATTCCTCTATCCAAGGTTGTGCTTCGTCATTAATAATCTCATTGTCACTCACATATTATACCCTAAGTTCCTTCTTTTTTTTTTTTATCTGTAATTCTATTGAAAGTTTGGTATCAGCCCTTTAATTAATGTAAAAAAGCATTTTGCAAACATTGTAGGCCATTTATTTTCTTTTGTTTCTTAAGTTACATTTCAAAAGCAAACTGGCACTTCTTATGCCTGCAAAGAAGACTCCAAAGGAAATGGTTATTTTTCACAGTAAAATGAAACAGATTTTAATTAGAAACAAAAGCAGTTTCATTTCCAGATATAAAACATTGTCTTTAAAAAAAAAAAAAAAAACAGCAGTTAGTAGTAATTTGGCAGCATAATATGTATTTCTTTTTTATCAGACATGTAGATTATGCGATGAAATGGATGTTTGATTTTTATTGTTTTTATATTTGCAAAACATTATACATATACATGTATATGTATTTGGAAGGATAATGAATGTAAAAAAAGTGAAGTTCTTTAATCGCAGTTTTCTGTAATTTATGATATACAGGGTTATTACAAATGATTGAAGCGATTTCACAGCTCTACAATAACTTTATTATTTGAGATATTTTCACAATGCTTTGCACACACATACAAAAACTCAAAAAAATTTTTTAGGCATTCACGAATGTTCGATATGTGCCCTTTTAGTGATTCGGCAGACATCAAGCCGATAATCAAGTTCCTCCCACACTCGGCGCAGCATGTCACCATCAATGAGTTCGAAAGCATCGTTGATGCGAGCTCGCAGTTCTGGCACGTTTCTTGGTAGAGGAGGTTTAAACACTGAATCTTTCACATAACCCCACAGAAAGAAATCGCATGGGGTTAAGTCGGGAGAGCGTGGAGGCCATGACATGAATTGCTGATCATGATCTCCACCATGACCGATCCATCGGTTTTCCAATCTCCTGTTTAAGAAATGCCGAACATCATGATGGAAGTGCGGTGGAGCACCATCCTGTTGAAAGATGAAGTCGGCGCTGTCGGTCTCCAGTTGTGGCATGAGCCACGCGTGAAACTTGCCTGCACGCGTTCAACCGTTCCTTCGCTCACTGCAGGCCGACCCGTTGATTTCCCCTTACAGAGGCATCCAGAAGCTTTAAACTGTGCATACCATTGCCGAATGGAGTTAGCAGTTGGTGGATCTTTGTTGAACTTCGTCCTGAAGTGTCGTTGCACTGTTATGACTGTCTGATGTGAGTGCATTTCAAGCATGACATACGCTTTCTCGGCTCCTGTCGCCATTTTGTCTCGCTGCGCTCTCGAGCGCTCTGGCGGCAGAAACCTGAAGTGCGTCTTCAGCCAAACAAAACTTTATGAGTTTTTCTACGTGTCTGTAGTGTGTCGTGACCATATGTCAATGAATGGAGCTACAGTGAATTTATGAAATCGCTTCAATCATTTGTAATAGCCCTGTATGTACTCTTTGCTTTGCATTTGGTGTGTTACATTATTGTTTTTTAAAGTGGATGAGTGTGCTTCTCTAAGTGACTTAGCACTGATGTCCCATTGTGTAAAAATTGAAAATTCCTGGGCACCTGTGTCAATGCCTTCTGTCTCGCATTTAATTAGAGCAACTGTCATTTTCCAAGTAATTTGTGAAAGTTTTTTTGTGTGTCATTCTTATGCTTGTAGGATACAAGGAGGAAATACAAGAAATGTACTGGATATATGTATAACATTCAGCCTGCTCCCTCCTCATAGATTTCCTCTAAGCACCAATTCCAAAACAGCTGTTACGCTCTTGAGATTCTTTTTATCCATGCTTAGCATGTTGGTAGGCATGAGCCAATGATTTAACTGGAATGTAAAAATGGTAGACATGCAGCTGTTGCAGTATCTGGGGTTTTGTGTGGCCTAATGTCATGTCATGTCATGAGATGTGGTTCCTGATTTTCGTGCTTTTTTTGCCCTGCCATCAGTGAACTTTCATCCTTTTGGCATCTACTTTCAAATGCTTCTTCCATTTTCTCCTCATAAGTGAACCTGTCTCCATAAAAAGTTGTCTTTCTGGTGAGTGTTTTCTGACTGTGGCTTATTATATTACAGGAGAGTCAACCTACCTGTGATCCCTGTGCCCAATTCCTTCTTCGCTGGAGCGGTGCTTGGCCACTAACACGAGCTGTGGGGTGTGCATGGGATCCTTCTCCAGAAAGCAAGCTGTACAGCAATAGTCCTTATGGCACTTCTGCTTTTTTTGTTATTTTCTTTACTTTCTCCTTCATATAACATGTAGAAAGTTGTAAAAAGCATTATATGTTCACTTTGACTGTGTTTGTACTTTTTTTATCTTTTTCGCTTAAATAATACAGTAGCGTACAACTGATAATGTCAGTTTCATGTTTGAAGTTGTGCTTCCAAGTGTGAATTTTGATATTAGCTTTCATTGTTTTAAGATTCTGTAACAGCAGTCCCTGCAGGGTTTTGTGTGCTAAATTTTTATGCGTAATGTCCATTTCCTTGTAGTTATATTGAGTTTCAGTGGTCACAGCTGACATTCTGAAATCACATCTTATTTTCATTTGTGCTGTTTTATGTTTGGTGGTTGAATATTTTGTGTGAAATTTTGAACTTGTGTGTGTGTGTGTGTGTGTGTGTGTGTGTTAAATGTATGGTAGTACGTAATATGTATAGAATTACATAGGGATGTATGTCATGCATTAGGATGGCAAAGCAACAATAAGATGCCTAACAATAGCTAATAGCTGTGTGGCATATTTTTTTAATGATTGTGTAGTGCAATTATCAGTATTAATTGGCGTATTGAATGGCATTGATATAATGTGTAACCATGAACGGTTTTTTGCTATGCAGCATGTTCATTTCAAGTGATGTAGTTATATCATCAGGTCCACTTTATGTATTGTGCCTACTTGCATATTTTATTTCATATTCCATACAGATTGTAGTGTCCCTTTTAACAGAGACGTGTAAGATTACCTGTTCATTATTTATGCACTTTTGTCTGATTATTTCTGTTGAATTCCAGTATATGGATCTGTGATAGTTTCTGAATCCTTACAGTTTTAAGAACAAATGAATCATCTCGTGAAATTATGTGCGTGATTGTGGATTAGAGTGAGCATGATCTCTTTGGTATATCAACATTTAATTTATAATTTATTGCAGTAAATGAAACTGTGATAATTAAGGTGTACATACTTACTGCATTGATACTAAAAGGCAACTAATTTGGTTATGTTAATTATTATGTTGTAGTGGAGAATATGGAATGATACAAAGCACAGAAGTACAGGGAATACTCAGATGAGGAGAGTGTAATTAGAGGATATAAAAAAGGGTATATGAATAAAAGAGAAATAGGGAGCCACTGAAGTGATAGAGCTATAAGGTTTATGCCAAATGGTTAACAAAGACCTGAAATATGTATTAATGAGGGAGATGAAATCTGGGTTCACTGTTAATATATTAATTCTGTGTTGTGCAACATGTTAAGCATCAGGTTGTCACGAAAGAGGACTGTTCAATCTTTCAGTTGAAGCCTATGCTGAAAATAGGTTGGATTATTAAAAAACCTTTATATCCATAAGTTATATGTAGCTTGAATCACCATGAATATTTCACCATTATTTTATTTTATGTTACATTTGTTTTATTTATGTTGGACCTTAACCATCAATTCTCTTCTTGTAGCACACATCCTAATTTTCTTTGATCCTTAATCTTTGTCTTAATTTCCTGTTAAATTTGTTACATATCATGTCTTTCTCTTTTCCCTCTTTTTTTTTTTTTATAAATCACTTTCCTCTATCTATTTTCACACTAATCTTCATGTAATGATGTGCTACACACATGGATTGTCACCCATCATCTGTATTCACACTCTGTCCCCAGACATTGCACATTTCATCACCATCATGCATTTATTACCATCCTGGTTGCTTTCCAAGTCAGATACCTATGTGAAGTGTGATAATGAGTTAAGAGTTAAGTTTGCATTAATACAAGTTCATATGTCTGTCTTACTAGGCTGGAAACGTGTATCAACACTTCCACAACCTCCACAAATTATATTGAAAATTATTTTGCAGTATTGATAAATAATTCTAAAAATATCATGATGAGACCTACAGAGCAAGGGAAAAAGCGATCTTGCAGGCCTGCCCATGGGTGATCGTTATGTCACAGGATTTGTTTTTAATGATTCTGTGTTTCTGAAGACTGCAGATACTTTTCCAAAAAAAGCAGTCAAAGTAACATAATTCACTTTCTTAGTCAGTTACATCACCTTGTTTACTGCTGGGAATAGAGTATTAATTTTAATAGCTAAAAAAAAATTCACAATGCCCAATTTTCTTCTTCTTCTTCTTCTTCTTCTTCTTCTTTTCCTCCCATTTCACTTTTGAAGATGATGAAAATTTGTGATATGCGTAAGGGAGTCTTTAAAACTGGCACAGGAATGACAGTTTAAGGAGAGTGATCTACCCATAGAATCGGCTAATTATTTTCTGCTCTCATGGGAGTAAACAGAGTAGTTTAATACATCCATATGTTTCATTTCTATACAATTAGAATTTATTTTTAATCACGAACAACCTTCTGATTGGTCAGTAAGCAGTATGGTCTGACTCTCTCTGCTCTACATAGCTTTAGATTGTAAATATTGGTAGGAATAAATAACACAATCCATCATCCAAGTTTGTTGATTGCCCTGAAGAGCATTAGATTTTGGCCTTTAATCCTCTGGACTCTGGCTTGATGTGACATATCCTTTTCTCTACATTTGCTGTGGCTTTCCTTCATACCATTTTTCTGATAAGCTCATAAACAGCTCTGAAGAACTGAGTCTTACCATCAAATGTTTTTTTATTGTTGTGGAGATTTTTGACACTGGCAAGTCTTATGACATATCATTAGAATGGTTTGCTTTTTGTTCTTAATTTGTCTTTACAGTTATTATAAACTAGCCCTAACTTTGCATGCGTAGCACAAAATATTTATGGCTGAACAATTTGTGTGATGCTGCAGTAATAAATTATATAAACAAACCTGAATCAGTCTGTTGAATAATAAAAGCCGAACTAAAATTTGTACCATAGTTCCTGAGATTAGTTTTCACAATACGAACAAAAAAATGTCGTGGGGGCTTTAAGTTATAACATGTGTAGATAATGACATAAGTGAGGTACAGTTTCTTGAATTAATGGGAGAGTCTGAAAATAGCATTTACACAAAATGATTGACTGCAGTCTCATTAGTTATGATTCTTGGAATTTGTGACTCCAGCACTTTGATAGAAATCATTTATTTATTAAATCTTCTTTCTTTATTAAATTTTCCATTACAGTATGTGCACTATATTTACCTTATGTTGAACAGGGTTAGACAAAAGTGCTGTTTTGTTTATACAGTCAGGGATATTGATATTGGTGCAGTAAAATCTTTTTCATGTTACTAACCACATCAATCTCCAGGGTAACCATAACATTGTGGGAAGCATTATTGTCTCCTCAGGTCTTCTGGAAAATACGGGAGGAGGGCTATTGCACTAACACATTGCAAAAATTTTCACAAGCACATTAATATCAATGTTAGTCATTAAGAGTGATTGAGTTAAAGTTTGATAGTAATTTCCATGGTGCTTGACTATTGATTTTACATGCTATAGTGACATAAATTGTATCTTCATACTTCAATCATTTTTTAAAAATGTGTCCAAAAATACTTATTTCAATGTAGTGTGTGATTGTTGTTGAGTTTTACCTTTTCTTTCTACAGCTCCGTAACCTTTGTAAACAGTATATTCACTAATTGTTATATTCAGTAGTAAGAGTATTCTTTGTTATACCTGCTATGAAATGAATATTAAGGCACTTTTTTGTTCAATGTTTTATGGTTTCTCACTAAGGAAGTTACAGAAGTTATTCTGTTTTGTGCTCTTACATTGTGTGGATTTTGTTGACTTACCTTCTGCTGTATATCTTACTGTTGCTCCATTATGTCTTGGCTAGCAGGTGGCGCATCTAATATCACATGCTCATAAGAGTTTGGAGGAACTTGCACATGCTGATGGACGATGGCAGAAATATCTTCAAGCCATAGTGGATCAGTAGTAGGAGCTGCATCACGTCTTCATGATTCTTTTACAAACAGTTTTTGCTGAGCAGTGGTTTTCTTTGTCTGAAAATTAAAACATGTTGTACCTTTAGCAATATCCCAAGTTATGTAATTTATGTGTTGCAATATAATTTGTTCTTATTTATTATATATGTGTGAAAATGCATTATCGGCATAGTATATGTAGTCTTGTGTGTGCTCCCATTTTTGTTTTCATTTCTCCATTTAGCAAGTTTCTGCTGTTGGCACAGATACATTCAGTTGGGTTAGATTCATTACTTTTGAATGTAAAATTTGTGCTATTTGTAGTTGACTGCATGTGATAAAGGTTCCTGAAAATGTGTTGCAATAACAATCACACAGAACATATATACATGGTACAATAACTAAATACATTGTAATCCTTTTTATATATTCATCACATACATATTGGAAGAAGCATTTAACAGTAATAGTAATTTCATTGAAATGTGTATATTTTGTTGTTATGCATAAATGTTTTGTAAATATACAAACATGGTTGATGTTAGCGATTCCAGTTTAGTTATAGAAATCAGTGTTTTGTTTTTGTTTGGTAAGATGCTAGGTGAAGTATGTTCCTCGTTTCCCAAGAAGCACTAGAATGCTAGAAAATTATAATTATCTTACAGCTATTGAAATATTTTTGATTGTTATGTCAGTGGAGTTGGAAAAGAAATATATTATTTTTTTAAAATGGAACTAATGAAAATCTCCACTTGGTCAAAAAATATAATTGTGGTCACAAAACATTTGCATAGTACTTTTTTTTTTTTTTTTTTAAAAAAAAGGAGCTTGTTTCATATATATTGAGGCTTCCATTATTTTTTAATTCCAAATATTTATTTATTTATAGTATACAACTTCTCTCACTTGTTTTTCACAGTCATAATTTCTTTAAACTTTCAGAGTTTACGTGAACAAAATATGAACATTAAAGATACTTAATATGAAACAAGAGGTTGATATCTGTAAAAAAAGTTAAGGCAAATATATTTTCACTTATTTCTATAAATAGTTGAGAACTGACATTTTCATAGAGAATTTCCAATATGATTGTTAAGACTCTGATCAAAAATTTTTGCCTATAGTTTTCTGGTTTGATCCTTCAATCTGTCTTACATCTTTTGGTTGGTGTAATAGAATTATGATTCGTAAAAGCCGAGGAATTTATGAACATGAAAACTTTATTTAATTTTTCCATATGTTTGGTTTAAACACACAAGTTCCTTTTCTAAATATAATTTTTAGCTAATTTATCAGCAGAACAACTCAGATTTTACTACCAGATTATATAATAAGGTTATATTGATCATATTTATTATTTGATACAGCTTCTGGATATGTTTGTTGTCATTTTGTTTCTTTCTCATTTACTCACTCTCACGCCTTTTTGTATCTGATATGTGCCTGTTATTTGACATAAACAAAGTTATTTTTGTCATACATGCTCAAGAGTATGTCCCAGGAACAACATGCACAAGTTTTTCAAATTTTATACTATTGTTATCCACCGCATGTTACTCACTTGCTGCAGTTTTTTTAATTTTCATATTCATTACTTGTCTCTTTTTCTTCCATTTCATGTAGGACTGTAGTGTTATTATATAAGAAATTACTAAATATACCATCACAGCATCCATTACATGTAGCAATTCCACTTCACTTGAAACTACAGTATTGTTATACTTAAATTTTCTTTTCCTCGCCATTTGTGCTAGACACCTTACATCTAGGCTGAGTACATTTGTTGTGTGACTGAGGTAGATGTTACAGAACAAGAAATGAAAGAAAGAAAGGCAGTTCCTCATTAAATTGTGTTTTGTTTCAGTTACATGAGTGACTGTTGAATAATTTCTATATTCTGCAAACCATAAAGTCACAGTCACACTGCCATTCATCTGCAGGGAATGGAAGAATTTTCTTCTTGACAGATACAGAAGCTTGCACTTGTGCACAACAAAACTTCTGTAAATGTCTTTGTCAAACTGACCGTTCCAAATTTTGTCTAGGGCATATTAAACTCAGAGGATGTATCACAATGTATTTGGATTGGGAGATACAGAAATTTTGTTTTCTGTTGTTGATGAAAACTGTGTTTCTACAGTCTGATACTTGCTTGTGTAGCATTTTCAGAGCTAATATTCTACAAGGCTTGTGTATTGTGTCTAGGTTTATATGTTCAACAATAGATTAACTAGAAGCTCTACATGTCTGTGAGAAATTAAATTTGTGGGGGCATAGGTTTCCTAGTGAGAGGTGTCATCTTTGAAGATGGAGTACAAGACTCATTTAAAGACTGTAACAAGCCATTGTATCCAAGCAGTTTTCTGGGATATGAAAATTTCAATAACATCTTGTTGTTTTCTGTACTCTCTCTCTCTCTGTCTCTGTCTCTCTCTCTCTCTCTCTCTCTCTCTCTCTCTCTCTCCCCTTTCTTTTTTTTTTTTAATCGAGGAAGTTCACATTCAGTTGTCTCGAACTGTGGCTGTGGTACCTGGTACTTACAGTGGTTGAGCGAAGGATAAGGTGACTGTATAGTTTGCTTCTTTGTCACTGTTTGATTCCTCCTTGTGGCTGGCTACTCGTGAAACGAGTGGCAGTTGAAGAATCAGACTCAGTTAACATTGCTTTTATTTTGATAAAATATTTAAATGAAAGCAGTAACAAAAAGACATAATGGAACATCCAACTTAAATTGTTATGGAAACCTCATCTAACCTCAGTGTGCCAGGAAAGGAGAGAGCGGCCTGTTGATTTTGGTACCATAGTGGTAAAACCTATGTTTTTCCATGCCAGGTTACTCATTCTTATTGACAGTTACAGTTAGATTTCCTTCATTCTTTTTATCCCAACTCCTCTTACACCTTCTTATTATCAGAAGTTAAAGTATAGTTGATTTGGAAAACTGTGTTGTATTATGCCCTACAACTATTTTGATTTACCCTACCCTTAAACATAAAATTTGAGAAGTCCTGTCATATGCGAAATAATATCCATTGTTTACATTAATTTTATATTTTAATTTCCAACAGAATGTATATAAATTAAAGTAGGAATATCTGTAGGGGGGGGGGGGGGGGGGGGGGAATATGACACTGAAACTGGAAATAATGTGAAAGATTCCTGTGCCAAAATGGAACCCCCTTGTCCCTCCCAGCTATCAGCTATAAATAAAATTCATTGTGTCTTTTGTGATGGAAAGTTGACTGCTACTTGCCTCATTGTGTAGATGTGAATTTATTTGATCCTGAATTACATTGCCATAGAACTATATATAAGTTTTTTGTGTGATTGATTTAAAAGATTAAGAAATCTATGATGGAACAACTGCTAGTTCAGTGCTCTGATCGTATTTCCAAGAACAGAACTGCTTCTTTGTTGCAAACAGTACTTTGCTGTACTTATGAATGATGTTTACAGTAATTTCAAAGTGCAGAAGTTTAAGGAATGCCCTTCTTACTTTCATAACAACTCAGTTGTTCTAGTTGTTCCACAGTTGTTTGTAGTATTCTATTATGAAAGAAATTATTAACGTCCTCTTCACGGAACAGTTCCTTAATGGGTTCTGCTGTATTGCTTTTTTGAGTGAGTTTTTAATTATTGTTAACTAAATTACACAAAAGTAATCAACATTAAAGGCAATGAATATATTTCACTCAGACTTGCTATGTCAAATTGTTATTCCATGTCATCATAGAAAGTCGAATCTCAATCACTGATATACTTTCATAGTAATTTACTCAAAAATATATATTTACGTATTGACTCTTCATTGTGTGCAAAATTTAAAAGATGCATTACTTTGACAAAATGATGTAAATGTACTTTAACAGGACTGATTATATCTTTTTTGTGTTGTGTTTGTTTATGACTACAGTATAGTATTGTATTGCTGTGCTTTGTGTCAATGAAGAGAAGAAGTGTGCCTTGATTGTAATGTAGTGTTCAACCTAGAAAGTACAAAGCTGTTAACTTGATCTCAATGCTAGGAAATAGAGTAGATGTTAATGCTAATTACAATAGATAACTTCTTGATGTATGTACTGTTTTGTGATGTTGCCATTATGCAACTGTTGAGGTGCAAACTTGCCTGCATATATTTGTCTTTCTTTTTTTCTTTTTTTTTACTCTGAGAAATGATTGATTGTACTTGAGTCTTAAATAGTTCTGACTTTAGTTACTAATTTTTTCTCCTATAAATTGTTTCACTTGTGCCAAAATTTTACTATTCATTTTTAATACTGCTATTAAAGATTTGTGAATATGACAGTTTCTACTGTATGTTTGTCAGTGTTTGTCCTTTGCTTCAATTTTTTTTTATTTACTGTTTTTTAACTATCTATTAGATTGTTGTACTTAAACCCTTGTCAGAATGCAAGGCATATTTGATTACCATACTCACTGAAATATTCATTGTATCAGTGATGTGCCATTCCATATTGTTGATCAGCTTATTTAAAAAGTTATTAACTTGCAACATTTGGTGACTGAAAAATTGTGAATAGAAATTTATCTCAGTATTTGCCTTGTCTGCCTTAAAATCAGAAAACAGTGATAAAATAAAAGAGTTACAAAAAATTACACTCTCTAGTTTCTAATACATTTTTTTCTTTCCTCCAAAAACACCATTTGCTTGGATGTTTTTCTCATCATAGTCAGGTTTACCATTCCTAGGAAAACAATACTGTATGTGTTGAGTGCCCAATTGCAAAAAACGAAAGAAAGGGAAGCAGGAATGGTTTTGTAAACCCTTTGCTGGTGCCACTAACAGTATCAGAATAACTTTGTGGCTTCCAAATACTTTGGAATTTTTGTGCTTTATGTAATTTATAAAACTAAGACCCAATAAAGAGAACTGAAGAATTTCAATACCCACAAGTCATTACAACAAAAGAATCTAATTTTTTTAGGAATAGAGGAGATGACTCGCTGAAAGGCAGAAATGCTGAATCGTTGGTAGGTACACAAACGAAAGGTACAGTGATTGGCTAGCTTTTGGAGTACACTTCCTTTTTCGAGCTTGTAGTAAACACACACACACACACACACACACACACACACACACACACACACACACACACACACACACACACCTGTCTCCCTACGTTATGCTCAGTCGACTGCCAGCTCTTTTCCTGGTCCACGGTGAGGCAGTTAGAGAGGCCAGGTGGCAGACAGCTGAGCATGTGATGCCATAGAGTAGGACATGAGATAACAGCACACGTGTAGCTGATACAGGGGACAAATTGGCTGGGGCTAGAGGGGGCAGGGGATGGTGCACGCGTGCCTCCCCCATTCCACCGATACTCGCACATTATTTGGTGGAGGTTGGGGGTGGGGGCAATGCATTACCTAAATTTTAGGCCAGGAAGGCTATGGTAGCGAAGGACGTGCTGTAAGGGTAGGTCCCATCTGCGTGGCTCAGAATGCTGTTGGTGGTGCAGAGGATCCAGATGGCAACGGTTGTCAAGTAGCCATTGAAATTTCCCATGTTGTGCTCTGCTGCATGTTGTGCCACTGGGTGATCCACCGTGCTTTTAGCAACAGTTTGGCAGTGGCCATTCATTCTAGTTGACAGCTGACTGGTTGTCATACAATGTAAAATGCTGTGCAGTGGTTGCAGCAGGGCTGGTATGTAATATGGCTATTTGCACAGGTGTCCTGGCCTCTGCTGGGTTAGGATAAGCCTGTGAAGGGACTGGACTAGGTGGTGCTGGTTGGGTGGATTTTTGCAGGTCTTGCATCTGGGTGTTGCACGGTGTTATGATGTCTTTGGCATGGTAATGGTGTAGGGAGTGACTATGGTATAGGGACTGACTAGGATGGTGTGGAGGTTTGGTGGGTGGCAGAACACCACTTTCAGAGAGGTTAGGAGTATCTTGGGTAGGATTTCTCTCATTTCAGGTCTTGATGATACATAATCAAAACCCACTCGGGTATGAGAAACAGGTGTGTGAGGATATGGCACAGGAGATCTGTTTGTGAATTAGGTCTGGAGGATATTGCCTGTCTCAAATGGCCTTTATGGGGCCTTCTGCATACTGGGCAAGGAAGTTCTCATCATTGCAGGTGCATCTACCACAGGTGGCCAGGCTGTATGGGAGGGATTTTTTGGGTGGAAGCAGTGTAACCTGTCAAAGTGCTGGTATTGTCGGTGATTGGTGGGTTTGGTGTGGACCGAGGTGTTGATGGAGCCATCTGAGAGGAGGAGATGGACATTAAGGAAGGTGGCACGATGGGTGGAGGACAGCCAGGTGAAATGGATGAGAGAGAAGGTGTTGAGGTCATGGAGGAATGAGGATAAGGTTTCCTGGCACCTTCCTTAGTTAGTGGGCCACCTAGAAGGAACATTCCTAGCATTCCAAAACCCCAAACACCTGGTCTGGTTCAGGTGTATTGATTATATCCTTACAATCTGGAACCAAGGCTAGGATGTCTTATCCTCATTCCTCCACAACCTCAACACCTTCATATCCATCCACACACCTTGGTCCACATGAAACCCACCAATCACCAAACAGTACCTCCACTCTGACAGTTGCCTTCCCTTCTACATCAAAAAATCCCTCCTATAAAGCCTGGCCACCTATGGTAGACGCATCTGCAGTGATGACAACTCCCTCGTCCAGGATGGTGAAGGCCTCCCCAAGGCCTTTGCAGACGGGCAATAACCTTAAGACCTAATTTGAAAGCAGGTCTCCCATGCCATATCCTCACACACACCTGATCCTCATATCCGTCACAAGGCCGCGCAGGATTAGCCGAGCGGTCTAAGGCGCTGCAGCCATGGACTGTGCGGTTGGTCCCGGCAGAGGTTAGAGTCCTCCCTCTGGCATGGCTGTGTGTGTTTGTCCTTAGGATAATTTAGTCTAAGTAATGTGTAAGCTTAGGGACTGATGACCTTAGCAGTTAAGTCCCATAAGATTTCACACACATTTTCCATCACAAGACCCAACCACAAAACAAGCTCACCCCCTCGTTACCTAGTACCACCACGAACTGGAACCACTGAACCACATTTTTTGTCAGGGCTTTGATTATGTATCATCATGCCTTGAAATGATAGAAATACTACCCAAGATGCTTCTAACTCCCCCAAAGTTGTGTTCTGCCACCCACCCAACCTACACAACATCCTAGGTCATTCCTATGCCACCCACTACCCCAGTCCCCTGCCACAAGGATTGTACCAATTAGGAAGACCCTGATGCAAGAACAGCCCAGTCAACTAACCGAGCATCACCTACTCCAGTCCCTTCACAGGCTCATCCTACCCCATCAGAGACGGGGAGACCTGTGAAAGCAGCCATGTTATACACCAGCTCTGCTGCAACCATTGCGCGGCATTTTAGATAGGTATGACAACCAGCCAGCTGTCAACTAGAATGAATGGCCACCATCAACTGTTGTCAAAAACAAGATAGACCACCCAGTGGCACAACATGCAGCAGTGCACGGCATGCAAGATTTAAATGGCTGCTTCACAACCTATGCCATCTGGATCCTCCCCACCACGAACAGCTTTTTCCGAGCTGCACAGATGGGAGCTGTCCTTACGGCACATCCTTCACTCCTGTAACATTCTTGTCCTAAACCCAACGTAACTCATTGTCCCCTCCCCCTCACCTCCCAATTTTGTGTGTGTGTGTGTGTGTGTGTGTGTGTGTGTGTGTGTGTGTGTGTTTCTACAAGTTGAAGAAGTACATGTGTTCCGAAAGCTAGCCAGTCCCTGTACCTTTTGTTTGTGTACCTATCACCAAAGCAGCACCTCTGCCTTTCGATGAGTTGTCTCCTCTATTCCTAAATAATTAGATATTCTCAACCAGAACTTCCCATACGATAGAATACTAAATTTTATTATTTGGGAGCCTCAGTTACCTCAGAATTCCTTCCTATACCATTGTTTTTATCCACGAAAAAGGGAGAGAGAGATTTGAGAGGGATTGGGGGAGAAAGTAAGTGTTACAGATATGAAAATAATCACAATTCAGTTATTCAGTAGTGTGTGTGTGTACCAAATATGTGTTTAATGTATAGAAAGCATGTGCAAAAATCTTCTTCACAA
Organism: Schistocerca cancellata; assembly: GCF_023864275.1. NCBI lineage: Eukaryota > Metazoa > Arthropoda > Insecta > Orthoptera > Acrididae > Schistocerca > Schistocerca cancellata. Next base: position 167,003,634 of record NC_064627.1, on the reverse strand, counting down.
AAATAACTTTCAGTTTGATGCCCTCTGCAGTATTTGCAAGACCTATTCCAAAACGGTTCGGAACATTAAGGGAGCTGTGTCAGCTTTTTAACTGTCACTCTTTATCATTTCTCTCCAAGTTTTCTGTCCATCTTCTACTGTTTTCTTCTACCTTTTTGGACACTCCGTGTCTGAATTTAATTTCTAATTTTTTATTTATTATTTCATCTGTTCTTTATGTCCTTTGGTAACTCTGACAAATTTTGTTTCTGCATTTTGAATGTGCCTGCTTGTGGTTCTTTTTCTCTCTTTTTTCCATAATTGAAAAACCGCGACTCACTTTTGTGTGTTTTAGTGTAAGGAGACCAACAATTTTATAAACTTTGCTTTGTGTTTCATTCTGTGTATTAATTTCTAGTAGTCTGTTCTCTGTTCGATATGTTATGCTAAACTTTTAACTTTTTTTGTATATTGTTATCGTACACATCATTGGTAGGGTTTAATTGACAGAACTGAAAAAAAAAAAAAAAAAAAATCTGCCCACCAAGGCTACGTCCCCATTGGGTTAACACTGCTTACCCCATCTCTTTGTGTGAGTTTTAAGCGTTGAAGAACTGTCAGTTCCCTGTCAATGTATGCACAAGAGCGGAAAAAGCCCTCTACCTGTGCAAAGTAATCTAATATATCAAAACAAAATAAATGTTGACAGTATCCTACTCAATTAGCAGTTCTGCCTTGGAACATGCACTCACACCTCTATAGAAAGTTACTCTGAAAGTAGTCTTCAGTTATCACCTACTTCAAGTATGACAGTCAGTAGGTGTGACCGTACATCCTCGAAATTAGTATTGCACAAATAGCAATAGATTCCTAAATGCAAGTTAAGGTGTGTGTCATCAGTAATTTAACATGAATGAATTTTTGACCAGAAATAAATAGCTACATTCATGCTTTTGAATACATATGAGTAACTATGGTTAAATAACTTGCAATCTGTAATGCTTATCTGAGAATAGAGTACTTATGTACAGTAAGTAACTCATGGTTGTCCAAGACAGACATTCTCTGAGATAATAGTATTTTCCCCTTCCACTGTAAATTTGTGACACTAAAACAGTTATGACATTACCTCCTCTAAAAAAAAATTATATTAAACATTTCTTTCCTGAAATGATTATGCTTCTCAGTAGCCACTTAACAGCATGTTTATGTTCCATAAACCAAAACAGAACATTTTATCTCTTAAGTTAAGAATTTACTCCCTAGCTCGCTTTCACCTTAGGTCATACTTTATCAGGAAAGTAGGGATATGTATCTAATAAAAATGGAAGTGAGTTATTGTTTTCTCTCTGCTCACATTCATGCATTTCTGCTGTTGACTAAATAATGCACATCTATTCAGTAGATCTTAATCATGACAAATTGTGTCCAAAAAGTGTGTAGAATATATTCACGTCAATTCCAAATCCGTTTAAGTGCTTAAAAGCCACACTGGTATTTCTCACGCGCTATGAAGCACAAACAGATGGTTTTTTGGACTACATTATGGAGGGGTGATTAAACTTGGCTACTTTACTGTGGATCTGAAAATAATTAGCACTCAATAGAGTGGCACCACACATGTTGAACATCATGAAAAAAAAAGTGCTAACAGTTTTATAGGATAGAAATTGGCTCACTAATCATCGAAACTTTGCTTCAAGATTGACACTGTCAGTGCTGAAGGCTACTGCGAGAGACTGTGCAAATCGCATCAGGCTATTCACAACAAACAGTGATGAATTTTGTTATGGGTACTTTGTTTTCTGTAAAACAACATCCATTCAAATTACACATACAGCACACACAAATTGGTGTCATCCTTTACATGTTTCATTTAGCTGCATCTATCATGATTCTAGAGCATGAACCAAGTGACATTTCTCATTTCCAAAATTGAAGGAATACAATGATTATCTTCAAGTTTTAGGTTACTAGCTCTGCTGTTAGGCAACCGGGGTTCACTCAGCCTCATTATGCCAGTTGAGGAACTACTTGCAACTTGAAGGTCTGCAAAGCTGATGATCGAGATGTGATGTGCTGACTATAGGCTCTGCCTTACCATATTCGAATGATGCCATTGGCTGAGGATGACATGGTGGTCAGTTGTGTCCGATTGGCCCATCTGAAGGCAAAATGGTGGAAATTTGCTTTAAAGTTGCCAGATCCTTCACACAATGATCTTCACTCACTCAAATGTGAGCTACCTTCAGGTTTCTTCTAGCACTCACATTTTCAAAATGCTGTTGTCATACTTATTAACCATCCATCGAGGAAAAAAATTACATCCAAGTTTCAATCTGGAAACTAATACAGTATATGAGTGTGCTAGACCATTGGCCGTTATTTATGCTAATTCATTCAAATGATCATTTTTTTCCAAGTGACAGCTATTTCTATCTTCAGTTACACTTTACAAACTGTTGTTAAACAGATTTTACCAGTTTAATGGCTTTTCTGCTGTTTTTGTACTGGTTTATGTGCCATTTGTTTATGTATGTGAGCCACTACATTCTACTTGGAGTTCTGGTGATCATAACATGAGAGATACGGCAACATCATTGATACTGTATATATATATATATATATATATATATATATATATATATATATATATATATATATATATATATATATATATATATATATATATATATATATATATGTTGTTGTTGTTGTTGTTCTAGTTTTCAGTCTGAAAACTAGGTCGCTGCAGCTCTGTGTGCTACTCTATCCTTGGAAGCCTCTTCCTCCCTGAATAACTTCTGTAGCCTACATCTATTTTAACGTGTTTACTGTGTTCATCCGTTGGTCTTCCTCTACAAGTTTTACTCCCACACCTCCCTCCAGTACCAAACTGAAAATTCCTGCATGCCTCTGTATGTGATCCTTTCTTTTAGTTAAATTGTGCCATAAATTTCTATTTTTTTCCCAGTTTGATTCAGTAACTCTTCATTAATCAATACATCTATCAATCTAATCTTCAACACTCTCCTATAGTACCACATTTCAAAAACTTCTTTTCTGTTGTTGCCTGAGCTGCCTATGGTCCATGTTTCACTTCTGCACAAGGGTACACAGACATCACTTAGATTTATGTCAGATGTTAACAAATTCCTCTTTTTCAGAAAAGTATTTCACACTACAGCCGATGTGCACATTCATGTCAGATGTTAACAGAAATGTATTTCATACGACAGCCAAACTTCACATAAAACTCACTATAACCATAGAAACACACAAAAAACTGAATTTGGTATTCAGCTGTGTTACAGTGTCAGACATATGTATTATTTATGCGTACCATGTTGACAAATGAACACTGAGTACCGTTTGTGTTATACATTGAGGTGTTTCTCAATATTCTCTCTTATAAAGACAAAAATTTACGTTGCACATACATAGAATGTCATTGTGTTGTACGATATTACTTTTAATGAAAAAAATTAATTGCTAGTAATGTTGCAAGAGCCATTAATGAATGTTTGCTAGTTTGATTTGACACAGCTGCTCAGTGCACAGCTATCAAAATGATTTGTTCCATTAGCAAACACCTACAAGGTACGTGAGAAAAGTAACAAGACTGACAACACTGCGAGTGATCTGGCAATGCTCTGTTGGTTTACTTTTGTAGACCTGTGTGTTCATCCCTCCCAATGCTCAGTTCAAGTTTCAGCTCCCTACAGCCATCATATGACTTTTGAGAGAACCATCAGTGAAGTTGTAGTTTTGTTGTGTGTTATGAAGACTGAACGGTGAAGTAAAGGGTAACGTTAAGCCATCAGGTTTTGATTTAAACTTGGGGAATTGATGAGTGTGACCTCTGAAAAATTGAAGCAGAACTATGGTGAACATTTTGAACAGATTGATGGCATTGCCATTGGCCGTCCTCAGTTACCCTTGGTGGCAAACCTTTTTAAGGAGGATTTAGAGGACAGAGTGCTTGAATCAGCTACCCTTAAACCAACTGTATTCTGGACATACATGGATGATACTTTCATAGTGTATCCTCATGGGGAAGATAAATTGATGGAGTTTCTTCATCACCTGAACCCCGCCCGTAACAACATTTGGTTCAATGTGAAAATAGAGAAAGATGGTTGTCTGCCTTTCTTGGATATCTTAGGTAGGTGAAAGAATGACGGCTCTCTGGGGCATTCGGTTTATCATAAATACTTTCATGTTGTTGTTGTTGTTGTGGTATTCAGTCCAGAGACTAGTTTGATGCAGCTCTCCATGCTACTCTATCCTGTGCAAGTTTCTTCATCTCCCAGTACTTACTGCAACCTACATCCTTCTGAATCTGCTTAGTGTATATATCTCTTGGTCTCCCTCTATGATTTTTACCCTCCACGCTGCCCTCCAATGCTAAATTTGTGATCCCCTGATGCCTCAGAACATGTTCTACCAACTGGTCCCTTCTTCTTGTCAAGTTGTGCCACAAACTCCTCTTTTCCCAAATTCTGTTCAATGCCTCCTCAGGGGACTGATGACCTTAGAAGTTAAGTCCCATAGTGCTCAGAGCCATTTTTTGAATGCCTCCTCATTAGTTATGTGATCTACCCATCTAATCTTCAGCATTCTTCTGTAGCACCACATTTCGAAAGCTTCTATTCTCTTCTTGTCCAAACTATTTATCGTCCATGTTTCACTTCCATACATGGCTACACTCCATACAAATACTTTAAGAAGCGACTTCCTGACACTTAAATCTATACTCGAAGTTAACAAATTTTACTTCTTCAGAAATGCTTTCCTTGCCATTGCCAGTCTACATTTTATATCCTCTCTACTGCGACCATCATCAGTTATTTTGCTCCCCAAATAGCAAAACTCCTTTACTACTTTTAGGTGTCTCATTTCCTAATCTCATTCCCTTAGCCTCACCAGACTTAATTCAACTACGTTCCATTATCCTCGTTTTGCTTTTGTTGATGTTCATCTTATATCCTCCTTTCAAGACACTGTCCATTTCATTCAACTGCTCTTCCAAGTCCTTTGCTGTCTCTGGCAGAATTACAATTTCATCGGCGAACCTCAAAGTTTTTATTTCTTCTGCATGGATTTTAATACCTACTCTGAATTTTTCTTTTGTTTCCTTTACTGCTTGCTCAATATACAGATTGAATAACACCGGGGAGAGGCTACAACCCTGTCTCACTCCCTTCCCAACCATTGCTTCCCTTTCGTGCCCCTCGACATTTATAATTGCCATATGGTTTCTGTACAAATTGTAAATAGCCTTTCGCTCCCTGTATTTTACCCCTGCCACCTTGAGAATTTGAAAGAGAGTATTCCAGTCAACATTGTCAAAAGCTTTCTCTAAGTCTACAAATGCTAGAAACATTGGTTTGCCTTTCCTTAATCTTTCTTTTAAGTTAAGTCGTAAGGTCAGTATTGCCTCATGTGTTCCAACATTTCTACGGAATCCAAACTGATCTTCCCCGAGTTCGGCTTCTACCAGTTTTACCTTTCCTCTGTAAAGAATTTGTGTTAGTATTTTGCAGCTGTGACTTATTAAACTGATAGTTCGGTAATTTTCACATCTGTCAACACCTGCTTTCTTTAGGATTGGAATGATTATATTCTTCTTGAAGTCTGAGGGTATTTCGCATGTC